>NW_023276806.1:248130984-248494734 GCF_003668045.3 Cricetulus griseus | reverse complement strand
GCTGACATGGGGGAAACTATGGGAGGAGGGAGTGTGATGCTCCCCCAAACTGCTGACCATCCTGGGACGCAGCACCAGCCACTTGAAGTTGTAGAGGAACAAGGACCCCAGGCTTGGTGGCCCCAGAGCTCACAAGCCCAGGCTGGGACCTCCACACACCCATCTCTAGTACTTAAGTTGCAGCACACACAATAAAATTAAGGTGTGGCATCCCCAGTGTCTAGGCTGAGGCACCAGGGTGGAGAGAAAGCCTGGGGTATCCACAGGCCCCAAACCAGGCAATCAGACCCTCACTACCCCATCACCCAGAGCACTACCAGGCTGGAGCGGGGAGATGATCCTGGAGGAATGGTCGGGTCACAGGGAAGGGCATGGGGCGTAGCTCTGCCCTCCTCACTCAGTCAGACAGGGTTTGATTTCCACTGACCCTGTTGGTCTACCTCCCTCAAATCCTTGAGTGGTTCTCATCTAGGAACCCAAGGCTGAAGGAGTTGCCCTGATTTAAATCTGCCTTGCTCCTCTACAGGAGACCCCAGGGTGAAGAGTTCAGGACTATTGAAGAGCCCTTCTAGCAGCACTTCTTACATTCCCAGCCACTTCAATGACTTAGGTCAATATTTGTCAGAAGTTACACCAGGTCTAACTTCCTTTTCTGAGCAGAGAGGGCTGTACTGGGGAGGAAAGAGTTAATTCCATGGGAGCATGAGGACAGGGAGTCCTACTCCCTTGGCCCAAAGGGTAAAGGTCATCCAGAGGGCAGAGGTCAAAGACCAGAGAGGGATGTATGGCAGCTGGCATCACACAGCAAAGTGGGATGTTTGGCCTACTCTGAAACTGTGTCACCTCACTTGCTGGGGCTCTTTTCTGGCTACTTGGAGGGATGGGATTCTTTTATGACTTTTTTTAAAATTGTATTTATTGAACTTTCCTGCCCCTCACTGGGCCCAGAATGGGGTCCGGGGGCCTTCAGCTATTCGGGACTCAAAAAGCTAAGTGGCTCTAGAGTAGGCGCTTTGGTGGCCTATGCTACAAATACAGTAAGTGGGGACTCACAATAGTCACTCATGATGATGGAAGGCTTACAGAGGTCTTCCCAAAGTCACAGCCAAAACGAGCCAGGTGTTTGCCTAAACAGCCAGCGGGCTGGAGAGGAGCAGTTGGTGCGGGGACGGGGTGACAGGGTAGAGCTGTGTCTCACTCCTCTCAGAGCCCCCTCTGCCTGGGGTTAAAAGAGACAGAAGGGAGGCCCACCCAACATCCCAGGGAAGACGAAAGGCCTGGACCAGGATTGGGGAGGGGGCTCAGAATCTCAGAATGGGGTTGTGTTTTGGAACCAGGGCCAACCGGATTGCTGATGGATTGTCCGCTTGGGAAGAGGGAAAAGCGCTCATTCACGCAAGTCCCAGGTCGCTGCCTGCAGCACCTGGGCACATGGGGGAAGCTAGCCCTTTCCATCCGGGACGAGGGAAGGAGGAGCATTCAGAAAAAAATAAAATAAAGTTTTTTGCTCCCAAAGCCTCCCTGAAGCCGAGGTTCCCGCCTCCCTACCTGGCGTGGGGCAGGCGTTGTGGGGGAGCGGCGGGGATGATCCTGGAAATGTGGCCAAGATCCACTACTTCCACGTAACCCTCTAGGCCACCTGGCCACATTTCTCAGAGAGGACCTGCAGGCCTGTGGGCCGCTTCTGCACCCCATTATGTTCATCAGAGTTAAGATTTGTTTGTCTGTTTTGGGCATTTCTTCCGTATTTGATTCTTCCCATGTAAAATTCATAGTTGTCCCCAAATTATCCATTGTGCAAAAGAAGAACTGAGGTACAAAAGGCCTGGTTTGCACCCAGAAAAATGGCAGTGACTTCCTTGGTTTGTATTACCTCATTTGTCATTTGAGGCTGATTGGGGCACCTTTAAGGAAGGAGCTGAGCCTCCAAGGAACCCACCGGATGGGCAGAGCTCAGCCCTTTACTTTCTGGGAGCTGTGGCTGGGGGCTGTTACCCAACTCAACCTGTGGAGTTGAGACCACCCAGGAACTCGATTTCAAGCGCGATCTTACCAGAGACCTTGCAGGCCAGGGATCTGCCTTCTCTTCGTGGGCATCCGGATAGGGAGGGTGCAGAGGGAGATGAGACGCCAGGGTTGGGCTGGCCCGGGAGGGGTCCCTCAACCCCAAACAGTGGCCAACAAAAATAACCCAGAGAGAGAACCCAGCTCAGTCGGAGATAAGTATGCGTCGCTCGGGGCTGCCTGCGTTACCTGAAGTTGGCGGGCGGCGGCCGTTGTAGCGATTACTCACCGCGTGGCGCACCCCACCCGCGGGCCGCTGAGAGGATTTTTCCGTGGGGGGATGTGAAACGTCTTGGGAGAACTCCTTAACATCGATGCCCTTCTGGAACTAGGAATGCGGGGTTCGGTACCCGTTCCCCAAGGGACACACCTCTCCCTTGTGCCCACGCATAGGGGTTCCCTGCGCACGCCCCAAACCCAGCACTCGCAGAGGACAGGCGAGGTGGGACGGAAAGCTGGGAACTTGTTGCCTTTTATTTATTTTTTTCTGTAGGGGCCGAGGCTGCGCACCGAGAGACAGAATGAAGACTTAGGGTGGGGACCGGTGGGACCCGTGCGCCCAGGGCGTGGAACTCGGAGGCAACTTTCAAAGCCTGTGTGGAAGAGGGACTGAAAGGGAGGATGGACGGGTTCAGGAACTGCTCGGTATGTGTGTGTGTGTGGGGGGGGGGCGAACCCTAGAGGGTAAGGAGGCCCCGTAAGAGGGGTGGGGTGAGGAAGGCGGGTAGGAAAGATTTTGGTAGATTGGGAGACCATGGAAAGGCACCAGGGCTGCGAGTTGGGGACCGATGCGGAGTTTCGGGCACAGGGTCCCAGAAGACGAGGTGGGAAGCCTGGAACGGGAGGGGCTAGGGAGGGAGGTCCCATGGGCGGGTGGGGAAGGAGTTGGGGGCTTCGCGCGGGAAGATGGGGTGCTCCGGGGTGGTGGCGGGGCGGAGGCCGGCCGGGTGGAGCGCGCGGTGCCCGCGGGCGGTGGGAAGGCCGGTGCGGGGCCGGCGATCCCCCCCCAGGGGCCGGGCCGGGGGCGGGGCCGGGCGGGGCGAGCGGCGCATTAGCGCCTTGTCAATTTCGGCTGCTCAGACTTGCTCCGGCCTTCGCAGTCCGCGCCCAGCGACGTGCGGGCAGCCCCAAACCGCAGTCTGCACCCCGCAGAGTCGCCCCTGCCCCATCCCTGCGTTGCAGTCACCGCCCGCTGCGCGCCACCCCCATGCCCGCCGGTCGCCCGGGCCCCGCCGCCCAATCCGCGCGGCGGCCGCCGAGGCCGCTGTCCTCTCTGTGGTCGCCTCTGTTGCTCTGTGTCCTCGGGGTGCCTCGGGGAGGATCGGGAACCCGTGAGTACCGTGCGCCTTGCTACCCACCTCCCCAGGGAGACCAGGATCGGGCGCCCCCGGGGGCAGCCGCGGGGGAGGGAAGAGGGGGCGCCAGCGCCACCTGGACGGTCCGGGAACAAAGGAAGGCAGCCCTCGGGGCGCCCTCACCTGCGGGGCGCACGGTGCCACCACCCAGCGGCCCAGGGATACCCGGTTATGTGCCTGAGGCCTTCTTACCTGGGTCGCCTTTGCGAGGCCGTCCGGCCAGGCTCCGTTTGAGGGACATCGTATTGTCCGGGAACCCTCTTCGGGGTGTTGGGACGCCTCGGGGCGCACACGTCTGCGTCTTGGATCGCAGAGCGGAAGGGACGCCTCCCGGGCCGGGGACGCACGCTTGGGTGCATTGGGTTGGGTGCTGGCGCAGAGTGGGGTCCCCTCCCCCATGAAGTGATGAGCCCCGCGGCGAGGGTGGGGCGGTATCGGGCCCCCCTGTTCTGACCGCCTGGCGTGCGGCCCGGGGGGGGGTGTCCCCCGGGACGTGCCTCTCCGCGGGGCCGGCGCCGCCCCCTCCCCCCTGCAGCGGACCCCACGCTTTGGGACCCTCGAAGCCCCCTCCACCAGTGGGGCTTACAACCAGTCTCATTCAGGCTGCGCGCCGGGTTGAAAGCCTCCAGCTACCGAAATCTCAGTGAAAAGAAGCGAGCGCCAGCGTGTCCGGGCACCGCGGGCCCAGACTTCATTGTGTAAGGGGCACCCAGTGGGGATCAGCTGCCGAGAGAACCCTACTGTCCCTGGAGGAACTCCTGGCCTTGGGCCCCATCACCCAACGCACACACCCCCGCCAGGATACGGTCTCCACATCCAGACCCTCTCTGGGACACACCCAAAGACACACAAAAGAGCCCCACTGGCTTGTGTCCCGTCACCCTGCCCTCCGAAGCGCGCTGCAGCCCAGATGCGTATTCGCACACCATCGCGGCGCTTGCATTCCAACCTCGACACACACACACGCACACACACACACACACACACACACACACACACACACACACGCACTCGTGATCCCACATTCATTCCACAGTGGAGGCAACACCGGGGGACGCATTTGGCTGAGTGCTCTGGAGGACTTTCTTACTCTCTGTACCCCATGCAAGGGACACAGGCCACACCTCTGGGTCACCAAGCTGCGCTGCTGCTTTGGGGCTCGTAGCCTGTGCTGTTTGGCTGTGGTCATCTCCCCCCACCCCCGCGCCCGCCCCGGGAAACGGACCCACACTCCAGCTTGCCCAAGGCCTCTGGGCAGGTGATGAGGTGACCTCAGCCTGGGACCTTTCTAGGGAGCTGATACCTCTGCCAGGCTGTGGGTAGTCTTTGAATGCCACCAATAGCTCTAAGCTTTGTTTCCGAGTGAGCTGCAGAGCAACAGGCGAAGGTGGCAGGGTGGGGGTGGCGCGTGTGTTTTTTCCTTTAAGGGGAAGAGAAATTAAATAAGAGGTTCTCACACCTCTGCAATCTGTTTGTACTTACGGTGTGGTGTGCCTTAGCACCTGACTGGCCGGCCGGCGGGTCGTAAAAGTATGCAGGTACCAGCGGGACAGGAGATGGAGACCCCTGGGGGATGGCTGGGATGGAGGCCACCTTCCCGCTGGCCTTTCAGGGAATCTCACACTTTTTCCTTTTAAAACACATGGTGTTCTTTTTAATAACGGCAGCAACTCCGCGTTGGGAAAGGGGGAAAGTAGCTTGTTTAGGCCCAAGCTTTGTGAGAGGAAGGAGGGGAAGAGGGAAGGAAAAAAGAGGGTGTCTCCCTCTCCAGGGTTAGGGGGCTGCTGTCAGCTGCTTCTCTGCCAAGCTTGACATGTGTGCGCCCCATTCCCCAGTGTCTTTGGCCCATTGTTCGCGGAAGCTGAGGAGGCTGGAGTCCTCTTGTCCTGGTGCTCCAGGGTGCCAGTCCTGTGCTTCACCCATTCTCACCCGGGAGACCGTCTTGGGATCCGGAAAAAGGGTGCCAGGTGTACCGAGTACTGCTGGAGGGAGTGGGAGAGGGCTGCACCCTGTTGCCCTCAGGAGAAAGCTTGGGCTGTCCTGTCCAGGCTGGCTTGGCCTTGCTCAACCCTACCCCCCCCCCAGCCCCGAAGGGCAGCTGCAGCTGCCGGCAAATCCAGGCCAGGCGGGTGTGGTAAAAGGGCAGTACCCCCGCCAGGACCCCCCAGAGAGTCCCCTTCCTGGCCAGACGAAGGCCAGGGAGGAAGAGAGGAGTGTGAGTATAACCCAGGAGTGCAGACAGTGGGGTCCCGGGTCCGGGCAGTGCTTCCCACCCTGATGAGGGGGCGCCCAGGCAGGAAGCGGTGGGTGGGCTGGGGTAGAGACGCTGGCACGCCCCAGTTCATGCCGAAGGAATTCTGAATTAGCGGGCGGCTGGCTGCCTGGGACCTCCGGGGCGGCCCCCTGGCCCCCGCCTCCTCTACTCTGGCCTGCTCCACCGGCTCCTTCGCACGGACGCCGAGACCTCCGGCGAGCCCTGGGCCAAGCCCCAAATGCAACTCCAGCAAGACCCGCCTCCTCCCAAGGCCAAGTTTGCCCAGGAGAAATCGTGCAGAGCTGGGCCCAGAACCATGTCAGTGCCACCTCACCCATCTGGGGCATGAGGGACCGTCCAGGGCTGCAGTTTAGCTTACTGGGAGCCTGGGGGTGGTGTGGTGATGGTGATGGAGCCTCTGTTCTCCCAGCCGCTTGGGGAATCCTTTTTAAAAACGCAAGTCTCATCCACTCTGACACCACCCACCGCCAAGCCTGGGAGTCAGTTTTCCTTCCTAGATGTTGAGAGCCCTGCAGCCTTTCCTAACCTTTCCCTTCGCTTCTGCCCCAGGGCCTTTGCACACGCATGCAGGCCTCCTTGCCAAATGTGGGTACACTGACTCATCCGCCTTTGCCTCTTGCTTAACTCTGGTCCCAGGGCTTCAAGCACATAAGGCTACGGCCCAACTCACTCTTACTTTTTCTTTTCCTCTTTCCTCCCCCCTCTCTTTTCTGTTTCTGTGACATTATTATTTGGGGGCGTGTTTCAAGACAGGGTCTCTCTGTAGCCCTGGCTGTCCCAGAACTTGCTCTGTAAACCAGGCTGGCCTTGAACTCAGATACTCTGCCTCTGCCACCACACCCAGCAAGGTTTCTCTGCATAACCACCCTGGCTGTCCTGGAATTCACTCTGGAGACCAGGCTGGCCTCGAACTCACAGAGATTCACCTGTCTCTGCCTCCTGAGTGTTGGAATTAAAGGCGTGCACTACCACCACCCAGCCTTTATTCTGCCTTTATTCCCATGGTGACCTCAGTTCCTGGCATACTATAGACTGTGAATGAATGAATGAAACTTCAGTTTTCCCATACTAAGTGAAGAAGAGGTCTCAGAGAAGTGAATTGAGTTAGGTTTCCAGACAAGCCAGAAACACTTGAACCCAGGGACAGTCTGGCTTATCAGCCTCAGGGAGGCTCCCTGTGAAACTCCCCACACACCTCCCACCATCCTGCATGGCTGTTATCAGGATGGCCACAGGCCAGGCAAGGAAACTGACTCAGAGGGGTTTGGAATATATTCCCTTCCCCATCCCCGAAGCCTTGCTGTCCCTGCTGAGGTTCCAGCCTATGAGTAGAACAGCTGTGGGTGGCCCTAAGGGAGGGTAGAAAGGCAGAGACTGGAGGTTCCAGGGTTGGTCACGACATGATTGAGGTCAGTTCTTAAGGAGCATCACAGTGGCCTCCTTCCTTCGACCTTGTGGAATGAGAAGACTGCAAAGTGAAGAGTCTGGTGGGGTGCTTGGGAGTGGGGGTGGGCCAGCTATGGTGGCAGCCGGTGGCAGAGTTGTGGAGGGCCTCACATGTGTGCTTCTGTGGTGGTCCCTTCTCTCATGGCCCAGAACATAGAGACTTGGGTTTGCACAGCCTCAGCATGTGTGCTGGGACCTGAGCCAGGCACAGAGTGAAAATGAAGGCTCCTTCCCTCGGCTTGCCCTTCAAGGTTCATCCAGCATGACTCAAGGTCTCCTCCTCCTGTGACAGGGTCTCACCATGTAGCACAGGTGGCACAGGCTAGCATTAAATTTGTGATCCCCTACCTTGTCTTGTGTGACCTGGGTTGACAGACATGTGCCAGGTTAGAGCTTTCCTGCCTAAATGTGCTCACTTTGCAGTAATGCATGTGAGGGCTGGGGGGATGGAGAAAGGAGGCGGTTGGAAGGAAGTGGGTAAGCCAGGTCATGCCTGCGTGTTCATGTGTGATCCCAGAACTCTGGAGGCTGAGGCAGGAGGAGGAGGATGGCAAGTTTCAAGACAGCCTAGTTAGCATAGTGAGACCCTATCTCCAAAAGAAAAAGAAAAAGGGAGAAACAAATCTTTATGGTGAGATTGCTCAGAGGTTAAAGGCATTTGCCTCCTGACATGAATCCTACCCCTGGGACTGCAAGGTGGAAGGAGTGGGCAGCCCCCAGAAGCTGACTTCCACAATGCTCTATGCTGCCTGTGCACACAGGGAGCTGCGCACACAGGGAGCTGCGCACACAGGGAGCTGCAGTCAATTAATAGAAAAGACTTATTGTGATCTGAGTAGGCATTTATGACTTAACTTTTTAAAAACATTATCTTTTGATGTTTTAGTGTGTCATGGAAGTAGACTTTTTTTTTTTTTTTTTGATTTGGTTTTTCCAAGACAGTTTGTCAGTATAGCCAAGCTGTCCTGGAGCTTGCTCTGTAAACCACGTTAGCCTCAAACTCAGATACCTGTCTGCCTCTGCCTCCTGAGTGCTGGAATTGAAGATGTGCACCACCACCACCACCCTGTGGGAGTGCACACTTTTAACCCTAGCACTTGGGAGGCAGAGGCAGACAGATGTTTGTGAGTTTGAGGCCAGCCTACTCTACATAGTGAGTTCCAGGTTCAGATCAGCCAAGGATATACAGTAGACCCTGTTCTCCTCACCCCCCCCCCCCCCCGCAAAAGAAATCCCCAAATTAACTTGTGTATGTCATAGCATGTAAAAAGTCAGAGGACAACTTGTGGGAATTGGTTCTCTTCCCTCTACAATATAAGTCCTAGGTTCAAACTCAGGTCCTCAGGCTTAGCAGCAATCACTTTTATCCACTGAATTATTTCACTGGCCCCATTGATTGATGGGTTGATTTTTGTGCCCACCACAGCTCTAGTGGGCACAAATCCACTGTGCACCCAAAAGTTATCTTGCACTTCTGATTCCCCTGCCTCCACCTCCAAGGGCTGCAGTGATGAGCGATCGGCCTGGGACTGGGAAGGTGCTGGTCTGTGGTGGGCATCTCAGAGCTGGCTTTGGCTGTGACTTCATTGCCTTAGCTGCAATGGGCACTTAGGCCTCATTGCTTCTGTTTATCTGTAAAATGGGTGAATATTAGTACCTCCCCAAGAGGTGCTAATCGTGGATGTCCTGGAGGATGAGGGATTTGTGGTGGGTCCACCCATGCCTGACAGGTGTCTTCCTTTGACCCTAGACACAGCTGTAATCAGCCCCCAGGACCCCACTCTTCTCATCGGCTCTTCCCTGCAAGCTACCTGCTCTATACATGGAGACACACCTGGGGCCACCGCTGAGGGTCTCTATTGGACCCTCAATGGGCGCCGCCTGCCCTCGGAGCTGTCCCATCTACTTAACACCTCTACCCTGGCCCTGGCCCTGGCCAACCTCAATGGGTCCAGGCAGCAGTCAGGGGACAACCTGGTGTGTCATGCCCGGGACGGCAGCATTCTGGCTGGCTCCTGCCTCTATGTTGGCCGTAAGTAGGGCCCCAGGACACCCAGGGATAGGTCTTGGGGAGCAATGACAAATTTGGAGAGTAGAGTAAGGTTCTTCTCTTGTGGGGCGGAGTCATAGGTAGACTCGGTTGGCAATGAGTTTGTTTGTAGGCATGGTCACACCCAGGACAGGCACTGCATTTCTGGGGACAGCTGTGATTCCACTCTTCAGTGTGTACCCAGCTGCTTTGAAAAGCTCTGTCACCTTTTTCTCACAGTCCCCCCTGAGAAGCCCTTCAACATCAGCTGCTGGTCTCGGAACATGAAGGACCTCACTTGCCGCTGGACACCAGGCGCACACGGGGATACATTCTTACACACCAACTACTCCCTCAAATACAAGCTAAGGTCAGTGCCCAGCCCAGCCTTGCTGTGTGACTTCAGGCAGATACTTGTCTTCTCTGATCAAATATGCTCCTGTTGAACCTCTGAGGCTGAAGAAACCAGGTCTAAAGACTAAAAAGGGACTCCCCGCCTCCACAGGTGGTATGGTCAGGACAACACATGTGAGGACTACCACACTGTGGGTCCTCATTCCTGCCACATCCCCAAAGACCTGGCCCTCTTCACTCCCTATGAGATCTGGGTGGAAGCCACCAATCGTCTGGGCTCAGCTCGATCTGATGTGCTGACATTGGACGTCCTGGACGTGGGTGAGCCCCCAGTGCCTGTCCACCTGGTTTTCTGGCCCAGGCCCAATAAGGGCCTTCCCCCAAGATTGTTGATTCTTCTAGAAGTCTGACCCCCAGCTATGGTAGTTGCAGGATGGTGGGTGTCCACAACTCAATGCAAAGACCTTCCCCCCAAGACAGGCAAGATCCCCCCACTCTGCAGAAAACACCTGGCCTGATTACCCTCCCTCTCAGCAGCCCAGGTGTTCAGGAGGGAGTCCTGGGGGATCCAGGAGAGGGCGCCCAGGTCGGAGGCGCCCCAGGAAGCCGAGGCCGGGAGCTGGGGGGTGAGGGTGGGAGGCAGGAAGTGGATGATCCCTGAGCAGAATTGGGCCTAATCTAATTAGGGTGTTCCCAGCCCAGAGCAGCCTGGGCCATTTAACCCTTTCAGTGCCTCACTGAGGACTCCAGGAGACATCAGCTTATATTCTCTCCATGGTCCCCCAGAAGGGTTCCTGAGTGCTCCTGGCTTGTTCCTATACCCCCAGTCCACTTGTCTCTTGGCACCCTGAAGTGCCATCTAACCCTTGGTTGTGCCTGATGGCTGGCAGAGCTGCCCCACTGGGGCTCTTGATAATGTACAGGGTAACAGAAGTAGGCATGAGGTGGGGTGCCTAGGGATGGAGTCAAATAGCACCCAACACTTGTCATCCAGGTCTTAAGGAGGCCCAGGAGAAAGGTCATGATTATTGAGGTCAGTCTGGGTTGCATAGTGAGACCCTGGCTCAAAACACAGACAGTAGCTTTTGCAGTCAGCTAGTGACTTGATACCCACAATGGAACTCAGGGCCTTACAGATGCAGGGTGATGCTCACAGGTGCTGTTTAGTGAGGCCTCTGCTACTAAACTCCAGCCCCTGAGGACAGGACTGTGTGTCTTCCATCAGAGACAGTAATGGGGTTATCAGCTCACATTAACTGCTGCTGGCGGTTTCTGGAATAGTAAATGACAGTGGTCTGTCAGGCCTGAGTGAGTAGACAGCAGGTGGGGGTCTGGCAAATGCAGGCAGGTGCTACAGGAGCCACTGAAGCCTGGATCACACCACTGGGAGGATCTGTCTCTAGACAATTCTCACCAAGCATAGTCCTCAGGGCTGGAACTAGTTGTACGTCTTTAATTCCAGCACTGGGGAGGCAGAGGCAGAGGATCTCTGAGTTCAAGGCCAGCCTGATACATATAGCGAACTCCAGGTCAGTTAGGATAGTGAGGCCTTTTCTCAAAAACAACAACAAAAAACATCTCCAGTGACCAGGCCTGCTCCACCTCCAGTGACCACGGACCCCCCACCCGATGTGCACGTGAGCCGTGTTGGGGGCCTGGAGGACCAGCTGAGCGTCCGCTGGGTTTCACCACCTGCCCTCAAGGACTTCCTCTTCCAAGCCAAGTACCAGATCCGCTACCGCGTGGAGGACAGCGTGGACTGGAAGGTGCCCGTCCCGCCCCGGGCCCGCCCCTGACCCCGCCCCCCTCATCTGACTCCTCCCTCACCGTGCAGGTGGTGGATGATGTCAGCAACCAGACCTCCTGCCGCCTTGCGGGCCTGAAGCCCGGTACTGTATACTTTGTCCAAGTGCGTTGTAATCCATTTGGGATCTACGGGTCGAAAAAGGCGGGAATCTGGAGCGAGTGGAGCCACCCCACCGCTGCCTCCACCCCTCGAAGTGGTGAGCACCTCTCCAGGGCTTGCCCCGCGGGAACCCCAATCCCCCCACCTCTTTTATTTTGACACAGGGTCTCAGATAGCCCAGGCTGGTCTTGAACTCTCTAGTAGCCAAGAGTGACCTCGAACTCATTCTCCTGTCTCTGCTTCCAGACAGAGTGCTGGGATGACAGGCAAACCACCACACTCATGAGACTAGCCCTGTCACACTTCTGGCTCCAGATTCTGTTTAGCATGTCAGTTGGTGAGGGGTGAACAGGAGTGTGATCTATTGTAACAAAACTGAAAGCAGACTGTTTTCATCCAAATATCCTGGAGTTTCAAGAAAAGTACTTTATATAAAATAGAACATTACAGCCAATTACTGCATGGTCCTACTGCAGAGGATAGCACCTTTTGTCCCACACTGATAGACCACAGTGCCACTCCTCCCACCCTTGATGTCTGGTATCTTCTTCCTCAGCCACGAGTCCCTTTCATAAGGTGGCGAGGGCCTGAAGTCGACTTCCACTTTCTGAGCCCCTGGACGTGCTGTTCCCTTCTATGAAACATGTTGCCTGAAATGTCTGTCCTCAGTTTCTCTTATCTGTCCAAGGCTAGTGCTAGTGCTCCCCTTAGTATTTTCAGGCAGTAGAGGAGAAGGATCCCACACCCCCCACACTTCCATTGGTTCCCTACGAGGGAGAGAATGCTTTTTGTCCCATGAAGACACTGAAACTCCGAAGTCACACAGACATACAGTCAGTTTAGTGATGATGAGATAATGGGGAAACTGAGTCCCCGCGAAGAGTCCTAGAGGAAGAGAGGGTCAGAATCAGCTCCAGAAAGCTCTCCAACCCCCATCCGGGCCTCTCCAGGTTCTGGGCTGGGCGGGAGTGAACGCGGTCGGGAGGGGCCAGGGCCTTGGAGCTTTGGCCCTTGCTCGTGCCCAGCACCTGCGATTCTTGCACGGGAGCCAGGAGGCGGCTGTGTCCGCCCGGGAGACTGGGGAGGCCGGGGTTAGGGTGCGGGGGGAGGCAAGCAGGGGCTGTGGGGGCCGAGGCCGTGCCAGGGCCTGTCAGCGAGTCCCCAGTTTTATTTATGACGTGAAGCCGATGTCCTTATCCTCTGGCCTGCTGGAGCATGGCTGCGCCTGAGGGATGGACCCAGGGGCTGGCCTCCCACCTGGAGCCTCCCAGCCCACTCCATGTCACACCCGATCATTTTCTCAGGCTTATCTTGGGGATCCGCCCCTTGGGCTGTTGTGCCTTCTTCGTGAGCCTGTGTGCCACAGCCCACATGTGAAGGTCAGAGGATAACTTTTGTGAGTAGGCTCCTCCCATCACGTAGGATCAGGGCTGGTGGCAAGCGCAATCAGCAACTGAGCCATCTCACCAGCGTCCCCCTCCCTGTGTCTGTCTGTCTGTCTCTCCTCCTCTGTCTGTCTCACCTCCTCTGTTAGTTACAGGTAACCCAAACTTTTTTTTTTTTTTTTTAATCTCGCCCCAGTTCTGCCTCAGCCTACCAAGTGCTGGCATGAAGGCTTGTGCCACCATGCTTGGGGGAGGGCCCTCTCTCCCAGTGAGTGGAGGTACAGCCCAGGACTTCTGCCTTCCTATTTTTATCTTGATCGACCCCACCTGGTTTCCATCGTTTCCCTTTCCTTTCATTTTTTTCATTTCCGACCGAATACCCGGTTTTGCCTCCCACTGACTTGATCCTCCTTGCCGATCTCCATGGTTGTGGCATCTCCATCCCGCTGGGTGACGCGGGGGTCCACACCTGACGCCGCCCCCCCCCAACTTGCTCCCGGCTGCAGATCTGGTATGGGAGGCCGCGGTTCCGCCCGCGTGTGCCCCCTGCCGGCTGCACTCCGACACTACCGCTCCACTCTCTTTAGAGCGCCCGGGCCCGGGCGGCGGGGTGTGCGAGCCGCGGGGCGGCGAGCCCAGCTCGGGCCCGGTGCGGCGCGAGCTCAAGCAGTTCCTCGGCTGGCTGAAGAAGCACGCATACTGCTCGAACCTCAGCTTCCGCCTGTACGACCAGTGGCGTGCTTGGATGCAGAAGTCACACAAGACTCGAAACCAGGTAGGAAAGTGGAGGCTCGCCTGGGGTTGTGGAAGCTGAAGAGGAGTGTCCAGGCGTGCAGCCTCCACGACATCAAGCTCTTCTTTCCAAGCACAGGACGAGGGGATCCTGCCCTCGGGCAGACGGGGCACGGCGAGAGGTAAGGGGGTCCTGGTGGGTGGGGGTTGGGGCAGTCTAGAAGAGGCCTTCCCACCTTCAGGTTGCTCAAATGGGAGCTCTCTTCTCATTACTTAGCATGTATGAGCACCTACTGCATACCAGCATCCAGGCAAACCCTTTAGTGCATGATCACCAAGGTGCAGAGGGACACAGGGTTAATGTGGCCTCTTTTCTGCTCCCAGGTCCTGCCGGATAAACTATAAAGGACAGGCTATCCTCCTGCAGCTTGCAGAACTGGAGGTTTGCCCCAACTAGGGCCCCTCTGAACTATCACTTCGGGGGAACCAGAGAAACGTCACCAAGGGCTGGGGCAGGCACAGTGAGCTCCCACAGCCACAGAAATGGTCCGCATGATGGGTCAACCTTGGGTGTTTCCCAATGTGGGTAGCGTTGGAGTAATGACTTCGGTTACCCAGAGTCCTCCAAGAGTCCTAAATAAATGAGCTGTTCAGGTCCTCTGATGTGAGTGTGTTTGAGGCCTATGTAGTCTGGGGGATTGTAGCATCCTCCACCTCCACACCAGTCCTGTTCTCCAGGACACTAGAATACATGTACTAAACTCTTTGGGGGGGGGGGTCCTACTACCTGCTCTCCCTGTTCCTCTGGGGAATGCTCCCCACCCCCCATTGCCAGAGCCCATACCCCAAGATACAGAGATGATGAGAAAGCTGCAGAGGGAGAATTCTTTATTTCGTGAGGAGCATTGGAGGGCAGCCTGGAGGGGCACGACCTCAGCCAGCTGGCGATCAGGGCTGGGCTGGACGCCATGGGCCTCTTTCCCATCTTCCTCTGGTCCCTGGGGAGCCGCCCTCACTCTGCAGATTCGGCATCAAACCTGAGTTCCTGCAGAACCTCGCTGATCGCCTCCATGGTTTTAATTACCCTACAAGAGCGGATGGAAACTATAAATAAAACCCAGATGGGGTGAATTAGCTGAGCCGCACAGCAAGCGGGGAGGGGGACTATGGCAAGCCCCGGGCCCTCCTGCCTGCCGCCAAACCTCAAGCCCAGCCTGGGAGCATGCCCAGGAGGCGGGGTGGTTTAGTGGGTCACAGTGGGCTCATGGGAAAAGGCTGTGGCGGGGGAGGGGTGCTTGCCACCAAGAGGCTGGGATGTGTGTGCATGCCTGCCTGTGCCTAGAGACCTGTGATACAACTGCAGGGGCTCACACAGGAGCCATGTTCAAACTCCTAAAAGCAGGGAAACTGCACACCCTGGGAAGCATGCATCTAGGAGCACCAGTGTGCAAATCAGAGTGCCCTCTTCAGCTGGGTGGGTCAGCCCTGAGCGGCCGTGTGGTGCCAATCTAAGGTGCCAGGCTAAGGGGCCCACAGGGCTCACTTTATTTTCAGCTGGTGCAACTTTTCAGGGTCCTCCTGTTCTGACACTCCTGGTGTCCCCATCACCTGCAGCAGCGCCACCTGGAGGAGAAAATGGGAGTCACACGACAAAAGCCACATTGCCCTTTCTCAGCTTATCAAGCAGAGGGAAATCAGACCAAGAGTGGAGCTTGAGTGTGTGGGGAGTGTGGGTTGCTTTTAGGGTCCTCCTGTGGAAGGGCAGTACAGAAAATAAACATAGTTGGAAAAGCCAGGGATGCATGGTAGGTATGGTCCCACCTCAGAGACGGGACAGGGCATCATAGTTCCAGGAAGGAAATAAATCTGGGAAATAAATCAAGGCAGGGTTTGGGGTTCTGTACTACAAATTCCAGACAAAGCAATGTGGGCGTGGCTTCCAGTGGTCGAACCCTTTCCCCTCTAGGATTGGCTGTAAGGTCAGGGTAGGTGGAGCCTTGGGATATGGGTCAAGGACCTAGGAGGTTGTGCAAAACAGCACAGGACATGACTGGGGGCGTGGTTTGGGAGAAGCGGGGTGTGGCCCGCAAGCCTCTTCTCAGAGGTTGTGTCTGAGGTTATTTGTGGAGGATGTAGCTTGTGGGTCACAACAGTGATAACCCAGAGGTGGAGTGGAAAGAGACAGCCACAGTGGGCGGGATGTCGGGGCCATGGGGTTCTTGGGAGAGCTTTTCCAGAGGGACTGGATTAGGCAGAATCTGGGAGGGAACTGTAGGCAAACAGGAGACAGCAGCGGGAGAGGACCCAAATGCACCAAGGTGTGAAAGCAGAGAGAAGAAGTGGTTGGGTGGCCTGGAATGGGTTGTGGCTCATGCCCGGCCCCGAAGCAGAGAGGTGGTGGTCTTACCGTGGCCAGGCGCGTCTGTTCCAGGTCCTGCAGGCTGCGCACGTGGCGAGCGAGCACCGGCTGCGCACGAGGCCCCGCTAGTTCCGCTTCCACTGCCAGTACCTCCCGAGAGGCAGCGGCGAAGGCCTGGGTCACCTCGTGCACGACACTCCGATAACTCGGGAAGTCGTGGTGCTGGCCGCTGAGCAGGTACTGGCGGTGAGCTCTGCGGCAGGTGGGGAGAACGCTGAGCTCACGCCCCTGACTCACAGACCACATTCCCTGCTCCAGCCACCTGGAAAATCCACCCAACTCGAAGAGCCAAACCTGAACCCCACAGACTGCAGAGAGCCTAGAAATGGCCAATCTCTGCATTCTGAGAAGAAGGGGTGCTCCGGCTGCGGGCCACACCCCGCTTCTCCCAAACCCAGCCCTGTTCTACTCTGCGTTGCTACTCCTGGTCACGCCCCGAGTTCCACCCAACTCTTCAGGTGGACTCTTTCCCTTCCACTTTTCAGAGCCTCCCACCCATGGCTCTGCCCGGCCCTGCTCTGGGCTGCACCAAGCCACTCCCAGTGTCTCGGACCAGACTTCTGTGGCCTCTCAACCTCCTCCAACCAGGTCCATCACCCGATCCAGCCACGGCCCCAGACCTGACAGTCAGCCACACTCCCAGACCAACTCGGTCTTCACAGTCCTGCCCGGAGCGGCTACCCCAGGTCGCGCTCTGGCGAGCTCTCCCAGGTCCTGCCCCCTCCTCCTCCCGGCTTACTGGTCCAGGCGGCGGAAGGCCTGCGCGCGTTCATTCTGCAGCTGCTGGATCCTCTGTACCAACGTGGAGATCGGGGCGTCTCTCTATGAGGGCGTGGGGCCATGAAGCCGGCTCCCCAAGCCCATCCCGCCACCCCACACCCCTCCTGCCCGCGCCTGGGCTCACCCAGGCCCACGCCGGCTCCGTAGATGCGGGAGCGTCCACAGCAGCCGGCACCTCTGCCGTGGCGGTGAGCATGACTGCGCAGTCCGCCGGCGTTTGGGAACTGCCGCAGCACCCCCTGCCGACCCGGAGGTCCTTGACGGTGGCCCACGCATCTGGCACTTTTGAACTGTGTGCTATATTCCTTGACTCTGTGCATCCGCAGACCCTGGCCACACGTAGGTCAAATAGGGTCACAATCGTAATGTAAAGTAACAGGAGCGCCGGGCGTTGGGCGTTGGTGGCACACGCCTTAAATCCCAGCGCTCGGGAGGCAGGACGATCTCTGTGAGTTCAAGGCCAGCCTGGTCTCCAGAGCGAGTGCCAGGATAGGCTCCAAAGCTACACAGAGAAACCCTGGCTCGAAAAACCAAAAAAAAAAACAAAAAAAAAACAACAACAAAAAACAAAAAACCAAAAAAAAAAAAAACAAATATAGCCGAGCACGCCTTTAATCCGGAAGCAAAGGCAGGCAGATCTCTGTGAGGTGAAGACCAGCCTGGTCTACAAAAGTTAGTTCAAGGACAGCCTCCAAAGCCACAGAGAAACCACCTCAAAAACAAAACAAAAAGCCCCAAAATAATTCTGCATGGGTGATGGTAACAAAATGTAGCTGGGAGCACTTAAGAGTACTGGTTGCTTCTACAGGACCAGACCAAATGCCAATGCCCAAAGGTCTGTAACTGAACTGCCAGGAAATCTAATGCCCTCTTCTGAGCATACTGGGTACCAAGCACCCAAGCAGCACACACAAAACATCCATCCAGATGAACCTATAGAATATAGATGGACCTACTGTAAACTGGGTCTATGCAAAGACCCTGAGGCAGAGGCACTTAAGCCACGCCCCCCCGGAGGCTTTGTTCATTGCTATTAAAGTCTTCTTCCAGCTGGGTGTTGGTGGCTCACGCCACCCTGAGGCAGAAGCAGGTGGATCTGAGTTGGGGGCCAGCCTGGTCTCCAGAGTGAGTGCCAGGATGGGCTCCAAAGCTACACAGAGAAACCCTGTCTCAAAAAACAAACAAAAGGTCTCCTTCCCAGAAGAGCACTTGGATGATGGACACACATACATGGTTGACTGCAGGCTGTTGGCACACCAGGTTCAAATACATAAAATCCTTCAAATGCCAAGGGTACCGATTTAATCAGTAAAGATGTGGAAGTCCTTAGACTACAATGCCAGCTACAGACTGGTTTTTGTCAGTCAACCAGCCTCAGTGTGAGCCTGTGATTTCAAACCACAAAGAGGCAAGGTTGCTCTCTACACCATTGGCTCAGAACTTACACCTGGAACGGGCATATGGAACACTCAGTTAGGTGAGGTGCCCCTCCACAGACACCCTAGGTCAAGTTCCAAACAGGATCCCCACACCCCAGCAGAGACCAAATGCAAGATCACTTGGACAAGATGTTGACAGAGCAGGACTCACTATGAAAGTCTGCTGCTCACACGCCTTTAGTCCCAGCACTCGGGAGGCAGAGGTAGGCGGATCTCTGTGAGTTGGAAACCAGCCTGGTCTACAAGAGCTAGTTCCAGGACAGCCTCCAAAAGCCACAGAGAAACCCTATCTCCAAAAAAGAAAGTCTGCTTCCCCACAACAGCTGCAGGACTGACCTCCACCTTTACAGGGGTTCATATGATTTTAAATCTTAACCCACTGGTCTGTCTACCTTCCCAGCACAGGAACAGCCCTCACTGCTACACTACAGATGCCAGCAGTTCAAATGTGCAGGCCCATGCCTGTCAACCAGCACACTGCAGGGCAACTGTGTGACATGGTGAGATCCCCTTCTCACTGGTAACACCCCGTCCAGCCCATCCCGAAACATAACAGCCACTTGGACACCAGTTACTGCTCCAGTCGATGGAAGGGGACTTTATTTGGTCCCAGGGTCATGGGCCTGGTATGGCCAAAGCTTTATTTGACCTTCTTCTTGGGGCGCAGGTTGTTGGTGTGGCCACACTTCTTCTTGCGACAGTTGACCGCACGGGGGTGCAGGCGTGCGTAGCACTTGCGGCAGATCATCTTGTCACAGTTGTACTTCTGGGCAAGCTGACGAAGGGATGGCTCGATGATGCCACCACGAAGGCGAAGCACCAGGTGCAAGGTGGACTCTGGTGAGGAAGACAGAAGCTGAGCCCTGCCCCCACCAGCTCAGGGAAGGACTCACACAGAACCTTCATAAAGAGGCTTCCCACATTGTTGCCAAACGTTAGACCTCCTTAATAAGTGAAGGACTAAAACCCAGTTCTTTCACTTTTGTAATATACTGAGGCCTGAAGACACTCAGGTCCTGTGGGAGCGCAGGTCAAACAAACCAACACGAAAAATGTCCAGAGGCCAGCCAGGTACAGACATCAGAGCAAGCTGTGACATCTCTGCACTCTACCAGGATGCTATGGCACATCCTGCTGACACACCCCAGGGCTAGGCAAGCAGAGGATCAGCAGGGAAAAGGGGGGTGGGTTGCCATGTGATGGCAGCATAGCCCTTAATCCCACGACTCAGGAGGCAGGCAGAGCTCTGAGTTCAAGGCCAGGGCTACACAGAGAAACCCTGTCTGTCTGACACGAAAGCAAGCAATGAACGAGCGGAGCTGAGGATGGTCTGAATACATCCACAGACAAGATCTGGTTGTTTGGCTCACACCTGCAACCCCAGCCTGGGTTAAAACTGAGAACTTAGCTTTAAAAAAAAAAAAGTAAAGGCTTGGCAAGTACAGATGGGTCCAGTTCTGAAACTGTCTTCTGACTTCCACTGGAAACCGCCACACATACCCATGGCAAATAAAAACTTAAGTGACAAGACATGCCACTAGAACACCACTTCAGGAGCCAACCCCTCATGAATTTTCTTCTTGTGTTGCTAGAGAGAAGTGCCACTAGTCAAGTCCTCTGCCCAACTGCCAAATAGCAAGCTGCTCTAGCCCTCACCTTTCTGGATGTTGTAGTCTGACAGGGTGCGGCCATCCTCCAGCTGCTTGCCGGCAAATATCAGTCTCTGTTGGTCAGGTGGAATGCCTGTGCACAAGAGAAACCAGGTTGGCAGCAGCTCCTTCCTGTAGGAGCTGGGAAAGCCCATTCCCATCAATAACACCCTACCCACACAACCGAGCCCCATCAACCCTGCCAACCTTCCTTATCTTGGATCTTGGCCTTGACATTCTCGATGGTGTCACTGGGCTCGACCTCAAGAGTGATGGTCTTGCCCGTCAGGGTCTTCACAAAGATCTGCATGTTAGCGTCTGCTAAGCAGAGGAAAGAGACCCATCAGTGACCCCCTGAGCAGGCCCAGTACACTTCCCCGGGAAGCTGGTTGTTAGTCCACCTTCGGAATTGCCATCCAAAACGCCCAGTAATGCCCTTTCAGCCAATCTCAACTTTCCTAGTCATCACCATCAGGACGGGAAGCCCTACGCAACAGCATGCCACTGTCTTCCAGCTAAAGGTTCGAACGCCAAAGTCTCTCTTTTCGATAAGGCAGGCTAGACTCAATGTAACCTACTTCTCAAGCGCTGAGATGACAGCTATGCATCACCACAGCGGTATTTTTTGAGACAAGTTGCAACCCAGGCAATCTTTGCAGTCCTGGGTGGTCACCCCAAAACGGCACAGGCTAATCCTCAACTCCTGAGTAGGCCAAGCATGTTCTGACCCCCCTCTGTAGCCACACTGGAACGAAACGCCCAGTGTATCTCTTGGATGGACCCAGGAGCCGCCCAGTAGCTCAGTCCAGAGCTCTTGGCCCTTCCGCCTGGGGCTCCCGGGCAGGGCTGCCGCGTGCTCGCCCAGGTCCCCAGGCCGAGCCCCGCCAGGCATGCGCGAAGCCAGAGCGGTGCCCACCGGCCACCACCTTCCCCTTGCCGGTCCCCGCCGCGTCTCCGCCCCGGCCCAGCCGCTACCAGCCCAACAGCGACGCGGCCAACACCAACCCGCTCGGCCGCCTCGTTGAAGAGAAAGAGGTCGGCGGAACCGGAAACCCCCAGTCTCCTCTCAGAGCGCCTGCGCACTGAGCATGCTGAGAGTTGACGTCACAATCCGCGCCGCACGTTGTTCCCGCCCTAGGCTTCGGCCGGCGCCATGTTGGTTACTGGCAAGAGAAGCCGCGCCGCGGCCGGACGAGCAGAAGCCGCTTCCGGTGGAGCTGCGCCACCAACGCGTGAGTGACCGGCGTCCTTGCGGGTGCTTCTCGGGCTGCCTTCCGGCGTCGCCAGCCCGCCCGGCTAGTGCAGCGGTGCCCCTGTGGCTGCGGCAGGCCCGCCCGGGCTGCCCACCAGGCCCCGTGTTAGAGCAAGCCACTGCGTCCGGAGCCGCAGAGACCCGACCGACTTGGACCGGCGCTCACGTACGCAAAAGAAAGGCATATCTTGATCTCGCTCTGAAGACAGGCTGCCTCCCGAGTGCTGTGCGCCACCAACGCCCGACCGAAAAGAAAAATGTCAAGAGTGAGGCTGTGGTGGCACTAGCCTTTAATTCTAGCAGATGGGAGGCAGAAGCCAGCCAGGGCTCCATAGTGAGATTATGTCTCAAAAAGCAAAACTAATACAACCACTAGAAGTTTGAGAGAGGGGATTTAAATTTGCTTGTGAGCTTGGTGGTGTGGCTGTTCTTGTTTCTCGAACATTCCCTAGGGCATCAGGCAAAAAACAATTATATGCGGACTATCTGGGAAGATAACTTTTGTTTTGAAAATATATTTTCCCGAAAAAAATAGTCTGAAGATGATTCTTCCCACTCTACCCACCCAAATCCACACACTTTTTTGCTTTCATTGGAAAACAGACTTATGTTTTTTTAACATAGACATCTAAAATTTAAAAAAAGGACAAAATGTTAAAAAGCAAAGCACAAGAAACACGGACATACACACACACACACACACACACACACACACACACACACACGTACATATAAATAGAGACCCCAGGGCTGGAGAGATGGCTCAGAGGTTAAGAGCACTGCCTGCTCTTCCAGAGGTCCTCTGAGTTCAACCACATGCTGGCTCACAACCATCCATAATGAGATCTGGTGCCCTCTGCTGGCATGCAGGCTGTATACATAATAAATAAATACAGACATCCCATAAAGCACGAAGTTGGAAATCACAATATACAAATAAAAGGCAAAAATGCCCAGACAAAACATAAGACAAAAGCCTCCAAAATTACCATTGAGTTCATTATGTGACCTTAAAATGTGGTTTGTATGCCCAGAAAGACTCCGTTAGAGAAAACTAATTTTTCCTTTGTGAGTGGTTATCAACTGGAGATAGCTTGTGGGTTGGGATGGACATGTGTCCACTTCCCCCTTAGCACTGAGACCCTGTATGCCTCAGACCCATGCAGGCCCTGTGCAGGCTGCCAGTTTCAGTGAGTTCATACCTGTGTTGGTCATGCAGCCTTTATTTACAGACCTTGTTTCTTCAGTGTCCTCCATCCCCTCAAATCTTACTCTGTCTGCCTCCTCTTCTGAAGGGCTCCCTGAGCTCTGAGGGGAAGGATTTGGTGTTGAGAGCCCATTTAGGGCTGAGAGTCCCAAGGTTTTTCACTCTTTTTTATTCCCATCTGCTGTGGGAGAAGTGTCTCTGACGGCTGAGCAGACACTGATCTGATTCCCAGGCTGGTAGAGAGTAGCTCCTGAGAAGGAACTTTTTAAGTTTATTTAATCTATTTATTACTTACTATTTTTGTTTTTTTGAGACAGGGTTTCTCTGTGTAGCTTTGGAGGCTGTCCTGGAACTAGCTCTTGCAGACCAGGTTGACCTCAAACTCAAAGATCCGCCTGCCTCTGCCTCCTGAATGCTGGGATTAAAGGCATGCACCAGCAACACCCTGCCTGAGAAGATACTTTTAATGACTCATGTAAGTATGTAAATTGAGTTTTTTCCCTACTAGTGCCAGAAAGGGGCACTGGATCCCCTCAAATCAATTCCAATTTAGGGGATCCAGGGAAACAGCTTGGCCGTTTTCTTTTTGTTTTTGCTTTTTGAGTTGGGATTTCTCTGAAACAGTCCTGGCTATCCTGGAACTCTGTAGACCAGGCTGGCCTCGAACTCACAGAGACCCGCCTGCCTCTGCCTCTCAAGTGTTGGGATTAGAGGTGTGTGCCACCAACGCCCTGCTGCCCCCAGCTCTACCTGATGTTGTTTTACTTTCATGAAGGTTATTTTACAGTGCTGGAGCTGGACCCTGGGTCTCTTGCACTATCATTTAAAAGTGCTCCAGGGAGGTGGGTGTGGCAGCTCACCTTTCATCCAAGCAGAGGTAGAGGCAAACAAACCCGCATGGTGTGATGGGTATCTGTCATCCCGTTATGTCAAAGTAGCCATCCTCCAGAACCAGCTTCCCAGGGGCTCCCAGGCCAAAGGGTGTCCTTGCCAGGGACAGTGATGTCTCAGAGAAGGTGGTCTAACAAAGGGTAGCCCCAGACTCTGCCCTTGGACCTCACAAGGAGTGCCTCTGGCACAGCCCAGTTTTAGTAGTTCACAGGGTTTGGTGTTTGGGCAGCTCCTCCAGCAGGCCCCCCCTGACATCCAGAATCTGCCCTCATTCTGGGGTGTGAGCCCCAAACAGAAACAAGCCACAGCTGTGCAGTGTTCCCTTTTAAGAGTATCTTTACTGATAACTTCCCGACAGCATTTATAAACATCGGTACAAAAATATTCCATTCAGTTGTTTTCTAGGGGACTGGCTGGCTCCTGGAGATGCCTGCTAGACCTGTGAGAAACAGCTCCCCAGAGTCAAGGCTGCCTCTGTCTTGAACCTTCTACCTCTCCCAGAATTCAACACAAGAAAAAAAGCACTCCAGAATTAAATCAGCAGCTGCCAGCTGTTAGGGACAAGCTCAGCCCTACAGGCACCATTTACCTCCAGGGGGCCCCCACCATGACTTGGGGGGACATCTGGCTTTGGTCTCTGGAAACTCTAGAAGTACTTTCAGAGCTGGCCAAGGCTGAGCTGCAGGATACCTTTAGCCAGCCCCACTGCCCCAGCTAGGGTGCATGTCCTGGCATAGGGAAATCCCACTTTTAGAAGGGGCAGGGATTAGGAACCCTGCCTATGACAGAATGGAGCAGCAAAGCTGACCAAATGTGACCCTGGGAGGACCACTGCTGCCCTGGCCTTTCTGGGATGGTGGGAAGGGGGGCTATTCTCCATGTGTCTCTTCCTCGTCATCTGTGTGGCTGTGGCCGTTGATAGCAGGGGAACCAGGTCTAATATGTGATAGGTCCTCAAAGCCAGGACTGAGAGACGGTGAGACAGTGTCAGGACTGGTGTCACAGGAGCCTGTGCTCTGCTCCGAGGTGGCGATGGTTGTGGTGATACTGGGTGGAATGGGGTCTTCATCTTCGTCCTCTAGGAATGTCCCCTCTGGGATGTCTGAGGAAGGACCCCCATGCTGGTCAAGGTATGGACCCAGGCCTTCCTGTAAGGGTGGCCCCTAAAACTCTTTCTCACCCATGGGGGCATGAAATCAGCCCAATTTACAAAAGAGGAAATGGAGGCCTGGGTAGGTAGAAGGCATTTCTCTTGTCAGGGTTCCAGAGTGAGGCTGACTCAGAGAGATCATTCCCTTTGTCATTGACTAAAGCAACAGATGCCCGAGTCAGGCTCTGTCTGCAGCAGCACAGCACCTCTGGCCAGGAGCCCCACCTGCTCTGCCTCATCTTTGCATCCTATGGTGGAGGCAGTAGAGTCAGGAGCTCAGGGTCATCTTTAGCTACATAAACAATTGAGGCCACCTTGGACTACATGAGACCATGTATCAAAAACACAAACACAAAGATGCTGTGAAAAGTTGGGGTCCCAGTGGTATCACAGCCATAGACCTGAGAACTGGATTCTTTTTCCAGCCCTGAGGCTCCACCCACTCACACCCCAGACAGTATCACTTCCCTCCATCCAGGCCTCAGTTTCCCCTCTGTGAAATGGAATGTGTAGTCCCCACCTCACAGGTGATTAGAGGTGATAGTCTGGCTCACCAGGGCTCCTGGGTGTTAAGATGACAGAGCTGTCACCATTCATTCCTGAAACCTGCCTCCAGAAGACACTGCAGCTTCTGCAACCTCCCACTGCAGAGGCCTCTCCACCCACCTCCCTTGGGACCCTGGATGGGCAGCTGTCCAGGCAGCCTTCAGAAGCCAGCCCTAGGTGGAAGGTGCTGGCAGCAGCAGGGTGAGGGGTGGGGCACACTTACGACTGAAGGCCTCTGGGTGCTGCCGGGCCAGCTTCCCCTTCAGTGTCCTGTGGGGAAGGGGACAGACAGGGATGAGCCACCAGCAGGAACGGCATTAGGCTCTGGGAACTACCTGTCTCTCCCAGCCCAGGGTGGCAGTCTCTTGCTGTGCTGTTATCACAGGGTTCTGCTCATCTCTAGAGCTGTTCCAGCACCTTGGGGGAAGCAGGAGCTGAGATCATGACAAGAGATGACCACCATCTTGCTGCTTTCTGTACCTTGTTCTTTCTCTTTTGGCTCCCAGGTGTTGGGGTCAGAGCTCTACACTGGGTCTTCCTCAGTTCATGTCCACCTTGTTTGTTCAGACAGTGCCTCCGTGGACCAAGAGTTGAGTGTCAGCTGGGCTGTCCATTCAGAAGCCCCAGCACCCACCTGTTCTCTGCCTCCTCAACACAAGGGTGACAACTCACATGCTACTGCCCCACATTTTAAAAACTCCTTTTATCTTTAAGTATTCACATGTTTCTGTGTGTGGAGACACACAGAAACAGGTGCCTAAGGCTAACTCCAGTTCTCCAGAGTTACAGGCAATTGTGAGCCACCTGACATGGCAAGGGAACCAAACTCCAGTCCTCTGCAAGAGCAACACACACTCTTTTGTTTGTTGTTTTGTTTTTCAAGACAGAGTTTCTCTGTCCTGAAACTCACTCTGTACACCAGGCTGGCCTTGAACTCACAGAGATCCTCCTGTGTCTGCCTACTGAGTGCTGGGATTAAGGGCGTGAGCCACCACCACCTGGCTACACCTGACTTTTTAAATGTATGTTCTGAGGATTTGAACTCTGGTCCTCACAAGTGCTCAACACGCACTTTGCTTGCCCAGTCATGTCCCTTCTTAGTTTTTTAGAGACAAAGTCTTGCTGTGTAGTTCAGGCTGTATTTGAACTCACCATGTAGCCCCACTGACCAGGAATTCAAGACCTCCTTGTCTTATTTTCCTGTGTGCCAGATGTGTGTGTCATCACTTCAGTTGGCTTTATTGCCTTCAGAACTGGCTGCTGGTCACTCTGCCCCTAAGCCCTGCACTGAAGGTGTGATAGGCAGCTGAGGAACTTCAGAATATATGGCCTCCACCCTGACTGCAGCCATTCGTGAAGAGCACACAGCTGAGGCACAGCACATGGCAGGCTGGACTTGTCGCCTTTCTGGGGAACTAGGACACATGCTGCCGACTGTCAACTCCTGGGGCTCACAGGGTTGAGTGAGCCTGGTGTTGGGAGATAGAAATGTGTGCTTAGAGAAACATTAGGAGCCAGCAGTGGCAGGGCATCTTAGCACTAGGGATGTGGTGAGGCAGGAGGATAAGGGGTCCAGGGTTATCCTCATCTATATGACTGAATTTGAAGTCAGCCTGAGACCCTGACTCAAACAATATCAAGACTGTAATAAAATAATAAAAAAAGGCCAGGTGTGGTGGCACATACCTCTGCATATGGGAGGCAGAGCCAGGTCGATCTCTAGGATAGCCTGGTCTACATGGTGAATTCCAGGACAGCCAGAACTATATAGTGTGACCTAGTCTCAAAAGCAAAACAAAAAAAGCCAGGTGTTGGTGGCGCACGCCTTTAATCCCAGCACTCGGGAGGAAGAGGCAGGTATATCTCTGTGAGTTCGAGACCAGCCTGGTCTACAAGAGCTAGTTCCAGGACAGCCTCCAAAGCCACAGAGAAACCCTGTCTCGAAAAACCAAAAAAAAAAAAAAAAAAAAAAAAGGCAAAACAAAACAGACAAACAAAAAATACGAATAAACAGAATTAAAGCCAGGTGTGGTGGTGCATACCTTTAATCCCAGCACTGAGGAGGCAGAGGCAGATTGGATCTTTGAGTTCCGGACCTGTCTGGTCTATAGAGGGACTTCCAGAATTTGAAAAGACTGATCTAAAACACCTAGATCTAGACTTCTGGGTAGAGCTTATTTGTCCCCTTAGCTCCAGCGAGGCTCCCCAGGTCAAGATCCCCTGTGGCTCTAGCTGTCCTAGGTCTGGGCAGCTGGCTGCAGCTGTCACCACAGCAGTGATGGGTGAGGCTGTGAGGTACACCTGGAGCCCTCTGAGAGTCAAGGACATGGATGTCCTGGTGCTCTGCTGGCTGCTCAGCCTGCCTTCACAAGTGGAGGGCCCAGGCCCTCCCTACCCAGCTGTCACCTCTCCTGCCTTTCTTGTCAGGCCCTAGCAGTATGGACCAGATGACAAATAAAGGAAAAGTCACTACTTCCAGGTCACTCCCTCAGAAGTCACAACCACCTTGTGAAACAACCAGAATACCCAGGGCTGGAGAGGGCACAGGGTAGGGTCCTGGAGGGAAGAGGAGGAAACCCCATAGGGAGGGGAGGGTACCCTGGGAAAGAGGGAGAAGTGAGAATTGTGAAGGAATGGGGGGGTGGGAGGAGGGTCTGATGGGGTCTCAAGGGAAAGGGCGTAGCTTAAGGAAGGGCTGAAGGTGAAAAGCCCAGCTGAGTCCCTGGGACGGGCCTTGAGAGTGGAGGGCAGGGCACCTAAAGAGCTGGGGGACAGACCAAGGAAGGGGCCAATCCTGTGGGCTGGGGATGAGGGTTTGGAGAAGATGCTCTGTAAGACAGGGAGGATGCAGGACGAAGATGCTGGGGCAGCTGGCTATGGGGCCACAGGGGAGCTCTGGGGAGGAGGGCACCTGATCCTGCGGAAGATGCTGTCCAGGTCCCGTTTCATGTCCACCAAGGTGCGAGTATGGTGCATGAAGCGCTCACTCATTTGCTGCAGTCGCACGCTGGACAGGTTGTTGAAGTTCAGAAGCATCTCGTTGGTTTTCTCAAAGCGGTCCAGCCTGTGGGGAGAGGGGAAGGGCGCTTGCATCAGCCCTAGGAGCCTCTTGGCCTGAGCTGAGAGTCACAGCCTCTGCAATTACAGAGCTACAGCCTGAAGATTTCTGTTTGCTGTAATGGTCACCCAACTCCTACTCACCCTTGAAAGCCCTATTCAAAGGCAGCCTGCATTTTTCATGATTTTGTGTGTGTGTGTGTGTGTGTGTGCATGAGTTTCTTCTGACAGGTTCCTACTACATAGCCTGGTGAATGACCATGTCCTAGTGTCCTAGTATTTGTTTTGTTTGCTTGCTTTTTGAAGACAGAATATCTGTGTGGCCCTGGCTGTCCTGGAGCTCACTGTGTAGTCCAGGCTGTCCTGGAGCTCATTCTTTAGTTCAGGCTGTCCTGGAGCTCACTGTGTAGTCCAGGCTGTCCTTCTCCCAAGTGCTAGGATTCCAGGCCTGTGCCACCACACCTAGTCACAAGGCTGACAGGTTATTATTTCTTGGTTTTATGAGATAGGGTTTCTCTGTGTAACATTTCTGGCTGTCCTGGACTCGGGAGGCAGAGACAAGAGGGTTTCTGTGAGTCAGATGTCAGCCTGATCTACAGAATAAGTTCCAGGACAACCAGGGCTACATATTGAGAACCCTGTCTTAAAAAATAACTAAGTAAATATGAGGTGGAGAGCACCAGGGGAAGACGACTGCCAACAGCCTCTGGCCTCTGTTGGAAGGGCTGTTCACTGGAATGGACTTGAGGTCTCTGCATGCTTGGCAAACCAAACCACCAAGTTGCATCTCAGCCCGGTACCTGCCTTTCACCCCAAGCCCAGCTGAACTCAAGATGAGGTTGCCCCAGTGAGGGAGAAAAGCACAGTTGCAAGATGGGGGGGGGGAGACTCAGGGGGACAACCACTGAGATGGGGACAAGGACACCACTGCTCTGCCCATGGCCTGCTCACATGTTCTTCTGGGCCAGGATGATGGCATTGACATCATCAGTGTTCACCATGCTGAGGAAGCGGCCACAGAAGACCCTCGAGGCAGAATCTGGGGGGTCCATCTCTTTCTCCTCCACCTCTGATGCCTGAAATGACCAGAACAGGGTGTGAAGTCAGCACTAGGGCTGGTGAGGATGTCAAGAGCCCATCACAGACCTAACAGGTGCCACCCCAACCTCAGAACACTTAGGCTGGGGACTTGGAGTGTTTAGGGGCCTAACAGAGATCCATCCCTAGCCACATAAGCCAGATGAGCTGAGCATGGTAGCACACCTGTAATTTCAGCATTCAGGAAGCTGAGGCAGGGGGATGGAGAGTTCTAAGCTACCTGGGGCTGAAGAGCGAGACCATTCTGTCACCCTCCATAGCTCACACTGGCACAAGAACCTGAACTTTTCACATGCACAGGTTGGGCTATATCATTTCTCCCTTACCTGTCCTCACTACACTCTGCAAAGCTGTCACCCCACCTCCTGTTTGGCTTTAGGTCAGAGTTTTTTGTTTTTTGTTTTTTTGAGACAGCGTTTCTCTGTGTCTTTGGAGGCTGTCCTGGAACTAGCTCTTGTAGACCGGGCTGGTCTCAAACTCACAGAGCTCCGCCTGCCTCTGCCTCCCGAGTGCTGGGATTAAAGGCGTGCGCCACCATGCCTGGCTAGGTCAAAGTTTTATATTTGGTCTATGTGGGACATGCATGGGTGCCACAGCACTCATGTGACAGTGACGGGACAAACTGCAAACTGCAGACACCGCTTCTCCTCAGACACAGAGGCCCAGGAGCTGAGCTGCATGCAGCCATGGGTGCCAGTCAGAGTTCATGTCCTCTTCCAGCGCAGCAAGTGTTCTGAGCCTTCTCTCTAGTCCCATTCTTCCACCACTGTTTGCCTAGAACTTTACCAAATAGGCTAGGCCAGATGGCTTACATGCTCCCAGGGATCTTCCTATAGCTGCTTAGCATCACTGAGCCCCAGCTTTGGGTGTAGTTTCTGGGGATTGAACCTGGGTCTTGCTATGTAGACCAGGCTGTCCTTAAACTCATAGAAATCTGCCCCCCTCTGCAGCCTGAGTGCTGGGATCAAGACTGTATGCCATTACGCCTGTTCCTATGTTTCTGAGGCAGTTTCTTAACGTAGCCCATGGTGACTTCTGACTTACTGAACAGCTGAAGACAACCTTGAATTCCTGATCCTCCTGCCTCCACCTCCCGAGTGCTGGGGCAGTGGGTATACCTGTCATCACACCTGCTTTCCTGTGACACCTCAGTTATCAAGAGTCAGCTGGTCTGACAACAATGAAAAAGACCCTGTCTCAAAGACAGTGGAAGGCAAGGACAGACCCCTGAGGCTGACCTCTGCAAGTGCACGCGGAACAAGCACAGACACTCCAAACAAATTCAGCTCTAAGCTTGGTTTGGGGGCAGAAAGTTGGCTCAGGAAAGGGTGCTCCCTATCAAGCATGATGACTTCAGTTCAAACCCTGGGACCAACATGATGGAAATAGAGAACGAACTCCCAAAAGTTGTCCTCTGACCTATACATGCATGCGACAGCAAATATAGGTACTCATCACATACATATACATGAAATTGACACATAAATATGTACTAAAACCAGGCTTAGCAGGGCACAGCAACATCACACACCTGTAATCCCAGTACTTTGGAGGCAGAGGCAGGCAGGTCTCTGAGGTCGAGGCCAACCTGGTCTACACAGCAAGTTCCAGAATAGCCAGGGCTACATAGAGAAACCCTGTCTCAAACAACAGATACACTCAAGCACACATGCATGCATGCAGGCGGTCACACACATACAACAAGCTTAGGGGCTTAGCCTACTGAGGCAGTGGGATTACTTCAAACCCTAGGCCACTCTAGGAAACAGCACAGTCAGTTCCAAGCCAGCCTGGGCTACTGTGTGAGACCTGTCCTCAAAAATGAAACAAAGTATTTATCTCTGAAGCTAACTACACTTTTATCAACAACTTAAAGTCAAGGGGTCAAGGCCCAGGTGGCCTGCCAGTCTGACACTGGATGGCTTACAGTTCATAGCATCCAGTAGGCAGATGATGGCCTCTGCTGTGCCTGGTGAGCAAGGCACCACAGACCAGTGCAAAACAGGGAAGTCACAGCGCCAACCCTTCTCTGATATTCAGGAAAATCCAAGGATCCTGACAAGACCTGGCTTACAGAGTCCAACCTTGCTTGGGCAAGATTCACACATAGCAACCAGGCATAGTGGTACACTGGCAACCCACAGTTAAAGAGGTTAAGGCAGGAGGATCTGGAATTCAAGGCCAATCTCAGTCACAAGGATGAAAGCCACATGGGGCTAAAGAGCTAGCGACAAATATGCTGTGTGGTGGTTTCCTCCATTCCAGTACACAGTGACTGAGGCAGGAAAACTGGAAGGAGTTTAAGGGAGCCTGAATTAGACAGTCAGTTCCAGGTGGGGGCAGCCAGGCACATTGGCACACACCTTTAATCTCACCACTTGGGAGACAGGGGCAGAGAGAGAAAGAATGGAGGAAAGAGGCTCAGTACAGCTAGACACAGCAGTGCATCCATCTGCAACCCTAGTGCCTTAATGGAGACAAAGGAGGCAGAGACAAGAAAATAGCTAAAGCCCAGCTCACAGAAAGGTGAACGAGAGATGCCGTCTCAAACACAGTAGAAGGCAAGCAACGAGAGGCGTCCATCGGTATTCTCTGACCTGCACACCCCGCACACGCATACCAAAAGACAAAAAACACACGTATTTAAGTCAGGTGTGGTAGCAGAATCAGGTACATCTCTGAGTTAGAGGTGTACAGAGTGTTCCAGGACAGCCAGGGCTACTGGGGAAAAAAAAAAGAGAAACTAGCTGTGGGCAGGGCATGGCCCCTTTGATGCAACAATCACACAGTCCAGTCATACAAAGTCATCAAGCAAAAGGCAGATACATGGTGGTAGACCCCAGCACATGGGGAGAGGAAGGCAGGAGCCAACCTTCAAGACCAGTCAGGACTTCATAGATCTTCCCAGTCAACCTGAGCAACATAGGAAGACTCTATTTCAGGTGGAAGATGGCCTGTGACATGGCTCAGTGCATAAAAGGTGTTTGCTATCAAGCCAGATGACTCAAGTTCAAACCTGGGACACATGGTAGAAAGAAAACCAACTCTTGCAGAATGTCCCCTGACCTAAAGACGTGAAGGTGTATGCCCCACCCCAAAATAAATAGAATAAATAGTTTTAAAAAGAAAAAGACGTGGATAAAGGATAGAGTCAAACAGGCTAATGGCATCTCTCAAATGCAGAATTTTGACTCGAGATTTTGTTGATCAAATTATTAGTCTTGGACTGGGGCTGAAATGGTGGCATGAAAAAGGGCCAGCTTGGGCTATACAAAGAGATCTAGGCCACCCTAAGATGCATGACACCCTATCTTAAAACACAGGCCAAGCATGACAGCTCATGTTTGTCATTCTAGCACTCATGCCGGGCATTGATGGCGCACGCCTTTAATCCCAGCACTCGGGAGGCAGAGGCAGGTGGATCTCTGTGAGTTCCAGGCCAGCCTGGTCTACAGAGCTACTGCCAGGATAGGCTCCAAAGCTACACAGAGAAACCCTGTCTCGGAAAAACAAAACAAAACAAAACATTCTAGTACTCAGGTGCCTGAAGGACTGCTGTAAATTCAAGGTTAATCTGGGCTACATAGTGAGTTCCAGGCCAGCATGGGAGAAAAGTCGAAGAAAGTAAAACAATCAGGTGTGGTGAATGCCTGTGTTCATCGCTAAGGGAGGAAAAAGATCAAAGTTCAAGGCCATCCTTTGTTTTTTGAGTTCCAGGCCAGCCTGGGACAAGTAAGACCCTGACTCAATGCAAGACAACACAGGCCCGGCGTGGCAAGTCACGATTGTAAATCCCAGCGCTCTCGAGAGACTGAGGCGAGCGCACTTCAAGGAGCTGAAAGGCAGTCTGGGCTTCTATCTCAAAAACAAATTTAATGGCTTTCCCCTCGAACTAGAGTGGCTGAAGCATAAGGATTACCAGGAAACGGAGGCTGATTTGGGCTACTACCTCAAAAAACAGTACATCTCCCCCAGGAATGCAAAACTGACTGACAGGGCTTCGCGCCTCAAGGTCAAAATCAAGGAGCACAAGGCGTCGGAATCCTAACCGAAGTCATCTTGACGGCCCCGACTCCCAGGGGCAGAAAACAAAAACAAAAGAAACCAAACCGGATAAGGCGGGGCTGAAACATGCACCGAGGCCCCGCCCCTTCGAGAGGGGAAACTGAGGCACGCGCGCACTCCGAGCAGCGCAGGACTCCGGGCTGCCGACGGCCACACGAATCGGGTTCCCATCCGGGTCCGCCCGCCCGCGCCGCCGCTGCGCAGTCCGGGAAACTGAGACCGGCTGGGCCGCACTGCCAGAAAGAGCCCTCTCTCCCGCTGCGGCTCAGCCCGCGGCCTCCCGCCGCCCCACAACCCCGCCCTGGCCCGGCCCGGCCCCGGCGTCGCCGGCCTCGGCACCTGCACATCTGGCAGCCTGGCTCGCGCTTCCGGGATGGCGCCCGCGCCACCTTACATCATCACGCAGCGTCTGTGCGACGAGCGTGCGTGACCTCGCAGCAGGAAGGGGTGTGGCCAATACGTAAGAGGCGCTTACAAGAACGTCAAAAGAGTGACCAGTCATAGGGCCATCTATGCGCATGTGCAGTGTTCCAAACCGGGCTACCTAGGCAACCTAAAAGGAGACAGTTAAATGTAGTATTTTTATTAATCCTTTAAAAATTTCCCATGTGTATATGACGTATTCTGGGCTTTTTTGTCCACACTGTTCCCTTTATCCCCAGAATCACTCGCTCTACTAGTTTTGTTTTTAATTTTAGATGTATTTAAGGTGGATGAGTGTTTTGCCTGCAGATACATATGTGCACCATGTCAAGTCCAGGAGAGAGAGTCGGTTTCCCTGGAAATGAATGGTTGTGAGTCTCCATGTGTGTGATAGGAGCCAAACCATGTTCTCTGCAAGAAGTGCTCCTTTTTGTTGTTTTGTTTTTTTCTAGACAAGGTTTCTCTGTGTAGCCCTGGCTATCCTGGCACTCGTTCTGTAGACCAGGCTGGCCTAAAACTCACAGAGATCCTGCTGTCTCTGCCTCCCTAGTTCTGGGATCAAAGATGCACTCCACCCTCGGCTAAAGCAGTAGTTTTCTTTTGTTTTTTTTGTTTGTTTGTTTGTTTGTTTTTATTGGTGTTTTTGAGACAAGGTTTCTCTGCGACTTTGGAGGCTGTCCTGGAACTTGCTCTTGTAGACCAGGCTGGTCTTGAATTCACAGAGATCCATCTGCCTCTGCCTCTCGAGTGCTGGGATTAAAGGCGTGAGCCACCACCTCCTAAACCAGGAGATTTTAAGATCATAAGAAACCTCTGGCTTCTTTTTCCCACAGCCAGGTACTCAGAGAGTTACAATCTTTTTTTAAATATTTTATTTAATTTTACTTTATGTGTATTTGTGTGAAGGTATTAGATCCCCTGGAACTGGAGTTATAGACAGTTGTGAGCTGCCATGTGGGTGCTGAGAATTGAACCTAGGTCCTCTGGAAGAGCAGTTAGTGCTCTTAACCTCTGAGCCATCTCTCCAGCCCACGAGTTACACTCTTTGTATACTTTAAGTTCCCATTCTATTTATGGTACTCAAAACTTTATCAAATCAATCTTCTGGGGCTTGAGACTGACTATCCCTTCTCTGATGGAGGGCATGGGTCACATAGAATAGTGCCTGCTACTTTACAACCTTCTGACTTCGGAGAGAAGCAGACAGAAGTTGACAGCTTGGGGCAAGAGAGGCCTAGAGCTTCATGCTCTCTGTGACTCTCTGATATACTCTAAGGACTCTTGACACTGAAAATGCACCAAAACCACTTTCTTTCTTTCTTTCTTTCTCTCTTTCCTTTCTCTGTATTGCTTTGGAGGTTTCCTGAAACTTGCTCTGTAGACCATGCTGGCCTTGAACTCACAGAGATCCGCCTGTCTCTGCCTCCCTAGTGCTGGGAGTAAAGGCATGTGCCACCAATGCCCAGCACTAATTCTTTCTTACCTTGTAGATTGAGAGCTGGCCTTGAGCTCATGGCCATCTTCCTGCCCCGGCCTCTCAGATGCTGGGAATGAAGGCCTACCACATCTTATGTAGCTTATGGATACTTCCACAGTCCAGGCACCACACGATGTTCCACAAAGTGGGGATACCCGAAGAGTAGCTTTTTCAAGCAACCTGTGTTTTTGTTTTGTTTTGAACTTTTATTATTACATGTATTTTTGCCTGAATATATGTATTATATATGTGCCTGGTGCCTGTGAAGGTCAGAAGAGGTCAGATCCTTTGGAATTAGAGTTAGAGACAGTTGTGAGGTGCCATGTGGGTGCTGGAATTGAACCCAGGTCCTCTGGAAGAGCAGTTGGTGCTCTTAAACATTGAGCCATCTCTCCAGCCCCTCTCCTTCTTTCTCCCCTTGCCTCTCTGTTTATTTTTCTCTCTAACACCAAGCAGCTTGCTTCTTGATTCTTTCTCTCTGTATGGCTGTGCACTAACCCTGAAGGTCTGTACTCCATCCGTAGGTGTCTGAAAGAGCCACTCCCGAGTGATGAATACCAAATGTGAAAGTTGCTCAAGTTGTTTCCGAAGGACAGGACATCTTCCTAGAGTTCATCAGCTTTAGCCACCTTAGAGCTGAGTGTGGTAGCACACCTGAGATTGGCAACTGAAAAGTCTGAGGCAGAAGCATCACCACACACCTGAAGCCAGCCTGACCTACATTGTGCATTCACAGCCAGGACCTCTGGAAGAGCAGTCCGTGCTCTTAACCACTGAGCCATCTCTCCAGCCCAAAGTAATTATGTCTTTCTTTCTTTTCTTTTTTTCTTGATACAGCAGGGTTTCTCTGTGAAACAGTCCTGGCTGTCCTGGAACTCACTCTGTAGACCAGGTTGGCCTAAAATTCAAGAGATCTGCCTGCATCCCATAATGCAAATAATAAAAAAAGACACTTAGGGCCAAGGGCTGTCTTCATAGCAAACTCCTGCCTGACTTGTGCAGAGGGCCTAAGAACAACAACAACAAAAGAAAACCACCAGATTCAGACATGGCCCAGTTCAAAGCCCTCAGAACTATAACTAGCCCAATGTTTCTTTGATGCCAAATGAAAAGAATACAGATCATTCTGGAAAGGGGGTCACCTCATGGAAGGAAGAAGACAGCTCAGGAGGGTACACACACCTCTTCTAGTCAGGACACTGCTTTCTCCCTGGCACCTATCACCTTCTGGCAGAGGGGCATGGAAAGGGGGCCTTAAATTGTTTCAGAAGGCAGTTAACAGGTCATCTGTGTGCAGAAGGTGACTGTCCCTGAACTAGAACATACTGGTTTGGCTCTCTACAGTGTCCACTTGTACATGTCACACTGCCCCTCAGTTTTGGGGTACTTTCTGTTAGATAGTCTCATGTAGTCAAACCTGACCTTGAACTTTTCTTCCTTTCCTTCCTTCCTCCCTCCCTCCCTCTCTCCCTTCCTTCCTTTCTTCCTTTTCTTTTTCGTTTGTTTTTCGAGACAGGGTTTCTCTGTGGCTTTGGAGGCTGTCCTGGAACTAGCTCTTGTAGAACAGACTGGTCTCGAACTCATAGAGATCCTCCTGCCTCTGCCTCCCGAGTGCTGGGACTAAAGGCGTGCGCCACCACCTGGCCATAAACACCATGTTTTCATTGCTATTTTTCCAGAGAGCCCCCAAACCGCTGGCTCATCAGCTGAGGTGTTTAATGCTTTTGTCTAACTCGCACGAGAGCAGAATGAAGCCGACCGAGCGGAGTCACAGCAGGACAGGCTGCCATCCTGTCTACCGAGGGTCAGGCCGGAAGGCTCCCACTCCCAGTAGCACCCCCAGCCAGGTCAAGGGCCCCTTTAAGAACAGGCAGCCGGGCCGAGCAGGAAGGAGGCGGCGGCATCAGGGCGCGAGACGGATGTGAGCACGAGCCAATAGGCGCGGCGGCCGCGGCGAGAAGAGCCAATGGGTGCTCCGGGGGGCGGGGCGGCGCGTCCGAAGCTGCTTCCCGAGGCACGGCGGCCGCAGCTGGGGGCGGGGAGGGGGCGCAGGACCCCAAGCGGGGTCCCCGAGCCGCAGGCACGTGTGGCGGGGCTCAGCGCGGAAGCCGAGACTGGGGCCGGAGCCTCCCGGGGCTGCGGGGGCCGGGATCGCCTGGGGCGGTGTTGTCTGCCTGGTGCGGGGGGCGTTGGGGTGCGGGCGCGCGGGGCATTGTGGGGGCTCGGGGCGGGAGGGTCTCCGGTCGGGGCCGGATCCCGGAAGGACCCCGCAGGTGAGGGTCTCAGGGCAGGGACGCGGGGCCCCCGGGCTTCCTGGGGTTCAGGGAGAGGTCTTGACTGGACGTGGGGTGCTGCAGCCGGGTTGCGGGGCTCCGCAGACAGGCCTAAGGCCAGGGAGGTGCCGCCAGAGTCTGTATCAGGGTCCCCACCACTCTTTTCCTTTTATTTTTTTGAGACAGAGACTCATGTTTGCTACGCTAGTCTCCCAAGTGGCTAGTCTCCCAAGGGAAGCTCAGGCTGGCCTTGAACTCCAGGTCTTTTGCCTGTAGCTCTCTCCCCAGAGCTGGGATGACAGGCATGTACTGCCACACCAGGCTTATGGGGGTGCTAAGCCTAAAGCGTGCCTGCTAGGAGGGCGCTCTATCAACGGATTACAACCCTAGAGAGTACGTTTTAGATTTCCTGAGACGGGGTTTCATGTAGTCCATGAATTCCATGGCCTTGAATTCCTGATCACCCTGCCTCCGCCTTCCATGTGCTGGGAGGCAGGGCCTTTGCTGATGCCTGGCTTCTGTGGTGCTGGGGATAGAACCCGGGGTTTTGTGCTTGGTAGACAACTGCTCTATCAGTCCCTATCAGAGCACTACCATGATTAAAAGCTGCAAGCGGCAGGCTGAAGCCAGGGTCCCTGGGGTGGGAAGACCTCAGTGTCTTCAAGGTACAGAGCAAGAGACATCGAGTATCTGGCACTGGTTCTTCTGTACTGGAGCCATTAGCAGACAAGGTAGCCAGAGACAAGACCCCCTGAAGATTCACCTCTCTCAAGTGACCCAGAGCTATAAAAATGGCTGTCCTAAGACCTCAGGGACTATCCCCACTGCCCCAATAACCCTAGCAACCCTTTCTTGTTATGTAGTCTAGTAACTTTATTTTTCAGTCTTGGACCTACTGTTGGCTTGCTGTGTGGCTTTGAATCTCTGGACATGTTCAGTCTTTTTTTGTGTGTGTGTATAAGCTAGGATGTTTATAAGATTTTTTGTTGTTTATAAAGATTAAATGGCGATTAGTTCTAATAACAGCTAACCCAGATGCAGGACGTGGCTCAGAGCTTGAGGTCTGTGTTCTTTCAACAAGCAGGTTGGTAGGGTGCCCAACGCAGGGCCTGGTGTTGCTGAGACACATGAGGGATCCCAGCTGTAGGGAATTGGAGCTGAAGGAATTAAAGGTGCTGCCTAGTCGGGATTGTCACCATAGTGCTTGACTGTCTGTCCCCTAGGGTCAGTTCCTGATCCCCCAGCAGCATGGCATCCTGGGCGGAGCCCTCTGAGCCCGCTGCCGGGCCGTCTGCTGGGGTCCCACCACTGGAGGACTTTGAGGTGCTTGATAGGGTAGAAGATGGAGAGGGGGAGGAAGAGGAGGACCTGAGTGGGCTGCCACCACTAGAGGACATGGGACAGCTGACGGTGGAGGAGGCAGGGCAGCCAGGAGCCCTTGCTCGGGAGTTCCTGGCAGCTACAGAACCTGAGCCTGCTCCAGCCCCAGCCCCTGAAGAGTGGCTGGACATCCTGGGTAAGTGTGAACAGAGCCCAAGGTCCGGGGCCACATTGATGTGGGGACTTACTGTCTCCTGAGCTTCATTTCCCTTTCTCTGTGGGTTTGAAGTAACATTAGGATATTGCTGACTGATTTTTTTTTTTTTTAACTTGAGATGACCTTACTGTGAAGCCCAGGCTGGCCTTGAGCTAACCTTACAGTCCAAGCTGGCTCTGAACTTTGGATCCTCCTGTTTCACTGTCTCGGCCTCTTGAGTGCTGGTCTCATAGGCCTATGCTATGTGGCTGGCTTCCCAGACTGCTTGAGACAGGCGTGTTTTTGAACTTTGTTCATTGGCTAATACCTTGGCATGCCCACACAATTTGTAAAAGGTTGGTTTTTACCCCCAGTGCTTGTAACTGTGTTTTGGAGGGGATGAACCACCTTCCTGGAGACACACAGCCTTTGCACTGGGTGCCAGCAGCTCCAAGCCAATCCCCACTGCATCTTTCTTGAGCGTTTGTCTAGGCATGTGTCAGGTTCTGAGCAGTATGCCACTGCTCAACAGAGGTGTCCGGTTCTGTGCAGTCTTCACTTGCTTCACGGCATGCATTTTTCTCTCCTGAAATACCGTCTCAGGACCTCAGGACAGTGCCATCAGTAATAATTTTTTTTTTAAAAATCAGATTTATTATGTTTACAGTGTTATGCCTGCAAGACCGAAGAGGGCACCAGATCTCATTACAGATGGTTGTGAGCCACCATGTGGTTGCTGTGAATTGAACTCAGGACCTCTGGTAGAACAGACAGTGCTCTTAACCTCTGAGCCATCTCTCCATCCTTTTAGTTGTCATTATGAATGGTGCTAGGGAATGGAACACAGGGCCCCTGCATGCCAGGCAAAGACTCTGCCACTGGGGTTCTAGGAAGGGCATCTTAAAATCAGGAGCAGTTGGAGAGGTCAATGATTCTGAGCACTGGCAGCTCTGCTGGAGAACATGGGTTCAGTTCTTAGCACCTGCATGGCTGTTATGTGACTATAACTCCAATTACTGGGGATCTGACATGCTCACCTGGACTTTCCCAGCACCATGCTCTTGTAGTGCACAAGCATATATGCAGGCAAAATGCAAAATGTGTACACACATGAAACTTAAAATAACAAATCTAAAAAAACAAAATAAAAAACTCAGAACAGCCATGTTGGCTAGACATCCCTAACACTGCCCTGTTGGGCTAGGACCCAGCCTAGAATAGAGCGCTAGTATAAAGTGCACAAGGTCTGGATGCCATCTCAGTGTCACCGGAACAAGGGCAGCACAGGGTGTTCACTGCACCTGAAGGGTGGCTTGGTAGAGCAGAGACCCCTGTCTAGCCACCAGATTACAGGCTCACATCCTGACCCCTGCAGGGAACGGATTGCTGCGAAAGAAGACACTGGTCCCTGGCCCACCAGGCTCTACCCGCCCACTCAAGGGCCAGGTGGTGACTGTGCACCTGCAGATGTCCCTGGAAAATGGCACCCGAGTACAGGAAGAGCCCGAACTGGCCTTCACGCTGGGAGACTGCGATGTTATCCAGGTGGGAGCTGGTTGGGCAGGTGGGCGGCACCTCACAGAGCCTGGGCTTGTGTGACCCTCACTGGCCTGTCCTCCAGGCCCTGGACCTCAGTGTCCCGCTCATGGATGTGGGCGAGACAGCCATGGTCACCGCTGACTCCAAGTACTGCTACGGTTCCCAAGGCAGGTGAGAGGTGGTCTGTGCATTCCACATCCCTACCATCCTTCCCATGTAATAGAAAGGGAAACTGAAGTCTTGACTGGCGAAGTCACAAGACTCAATTGTATTATGTTAGATTGCTATGGGTGATTGACATGGGTACCCCTGGCCTTCCTGCCTCAGATCTAGCCTGGCAGGAACCGTGAGGTGGTGGGTGCAGCCTGGTTGCAAGGTCTGAGTGTCTCCTGTTGGTCACCTCCCCAGCAGGAGCCCATACATCCCTCCCCATGCAGCCCTGTGCCTGGAAGTCACCCTGAAGACAGCAGAGGATGGACCCGACCTGGAGATGCTGAGTGGGCAGGAGCGTGTGGCTCTGGCCAACCGCAAGCGGGAGTGTGGCAATGCTCACTACCAGCGTGCTGACTTCGTGCTGGCTGCCAACTCCTATGACCTGGCCATCAAGGCCATCACCTCCAGTGCCAAAGGTGACTAGCCAGCTGGGATGTGTGCATGTGGGAGTCAGAGGACAACTTAGGGAGGCAGCTGTGCCCTCACACCGTGCAGAAGGGACTCAGACTCGGTTTGTCAGGCTGTGTAGCAAGCACTTTACACACCGAGGCATCTTGCTAGCCTTAGGATGGCTAAACTTCTGCACTGGCATTGGGGCTGTAGAACAATCTAGAATATTCCAGAATATAGACAGATTCCCTGCCATCCATAGCCTTCAGGTCAGTGGCTCCTAGGCTTGTGACCAGACATGGTGATGATGGACAGAAGCTAAGGCAGGGGGGTGGCATGTTGTAGTCTAGCCTGGGCTACATAGGAAAATCCTGTCCCGTGTGTGTGTGTGTGTGTGTGTGTGTGTGTGTGTGTGTGTGTGTGTGTGTTCACTTACAATTCAGGTCAGAGGTGGACACGTGGGGTTTTCCCAGTCCCTGCCCACCTTTTCTGACAGTCTGTCATTGAACATGATGCTTGCTAAGAGACAGGTGGTCATGCCTGCCTCTGCCCTGTGCTGAGATCACAGACATGCATACTGCACTTGGCTCATAAGTGAACGCTGAGATCACACCTCACGCTTGTAACAGCCTCAGTGTCATTCTTTCCCCTGTGAGCTCAGCATGAGGGAGACTACATAGTGGGTTGGAAACTACCCTGAACTACTTGAGAACCTGTCTGTGACATACAGACTCAGGTGGCCTCCTGAGGGCTCTGGTGGTGTACAACCCAGGGGAGAAGGATGGGGCTCTTTCAAAGTGATCACTCCCCCTACAGTGGACATGACCTGTGAGGAAGAGGAGCAGCTGCTACAACTGAAGGTCAAGTGTCTGAACAACCTTGCAGCGTCGCAGCTAAAGCTGGACCACTACCGCGCAGCACTACGTTCCTGTAGCCAGGTGCTGGAGCACCAGCCTGACAACATCAAGGCACTGTTCCGCAAGGGCAAGGTGCGCTGTAGCCTGTGCCGTCCCCTGGGCTAGGGTGCCCACAGTTTGCTTGTGGTGATCCTCAGTGACTACTGTCTCCCCTAGAGGGAAAACTGCAGCTTTGTCAAGGCCTTCGGAGCCCTGAGTCTTGTGGCTGAGTCTTCGGAGCCCTTTAGCTGTTTCTTCTGTCCAGATACCACAGATGGCACAGACAGGGTGTGGCTGGGCTGGTGACACTGGCCATGCAGCCTTTCCTCCTCACTAGTTTCTAGACCAGCTCCTCAGCACAGTCTATCCCCTCTGCCTGGATTGTTTGGGCCCAGGGCAGTTGTTTCTGGGCCAGGGGAGGTGAGGCACAGAGACGCATGAGGTGTTTGAGCAGCTCATCGGCTGCTGCTTATGAAGCATGTGTGCAGGGGGAGCCAGCTGTCATGGTCTGGGAACCCGCAGTGTAGAACAAGGCCCTGTGGCATCCATGGGCCAGACAGACCCAGCAACACAGCCAAAGCCTAAAGAGAGATTGAAGCCCCCAATATCCAGGAGACTGAGGCAAGAGGATTGTCACAAGATCCAGGCCATCTGGGCTATAGCAGAAAAATCCAGAAAAATGGTCAGTTATTGGAACTGCTCCATCAGGGGAGCTGCCTTCAGATCTGGTGGGGTTCATAGGACTTGGGGTGCTGAGTCTGAGCTGAGGTCCCTGTACTCTGAGGGTACCTATCCCCAAGTAGTGATGCAAGTGCCAAGCTGTGTCTCACCACCAGACTGTGGCTTGAGATCAGGGAGTCATTGCAAGGCTGAGGAGAGCGAGGTTCTGGGTGGATACAAAGACTGGGTGCCCCTCTCCCATAGGTGCTGGCTCAGCAAGGTGAATACAGTGAGGCCATTCCCATCCTGAGGGCTGCCCTGAAGCTGGAACCTTCCAACAAGGTAAGTGGAAAGGACTCTGGTGGGCTTGTCTAGTAAGTCCCCCAGTTGTCTATTTCTACTTATTACTGCCATTCTAGCTTTTGGCTTGCCTAGGGGTGGGGCAGCAGCTCCCACTTTGTAAGAGTGGATTGGAGTAGGTAGAACCTCCACTTTCCAGGGGCCCCCACACCTGACAAACCTGCGTACCAGAAGAGGGGAGCAGTAGTGATGACAGGCAGGCCTGCCGCCTCCTGCACTGTGCACCCACTGCCACCCTCCTCCCACAGACGATCCATGCGGAGCTCTCCAAGCTGGTAAAGAAACGAGCCGCACAGCGAAGCACAGAGACCGCCCTGTACCGAAAGATGCTGGGCAACCCCAGCCGGCTGCCCGCCAAATGTCCTGGCAAGGGGACCTGGGTGAGCTGGGGTGTGGCTGGGCTGGGGGCAATGCTGGGGATACAGACTTCAGCCCAGGCTGAAGGAGGGACTCTGGAGCTGCAGGGCTCATGGTGAGGGTTGGAGGTTCATGCAGAGGAAAGAAATACATTGAAGGAGTGGGTGTTTGGATTGGGTTGGGGTGTATGTAGGAGTGTCTTAGAAATGCTAAAAACCCTGCTAGAAGGTCTGTGTGGACCATGGTAGTTGCTTCAGCTATGCAGCCAGCCTTACCCTTCCTTTATCCACAGTCCATCCCATGGAAGTGGCTGTTTGGGGCGACTGCTGTGGCTCTGGGGGGCGTGGCTCTCTCTGTGGTCATTGCTGCCAGGAACTGACTGCCCCCTGCACACCTGGATCCTGACCTGTGCTCCCCAACTCCCCCAGGCTCCCTGTCCACTGCCCTCCCTGGCTGAGCTGCCTCCTCTGGGTTGGGGAGTCAACGATTGAGGGTCATACACCTCCAACAAGCAGGAAGGACTGAGGCCCTGAAGGGGGGCATGGGGTGCAGCCCAGAGGGAGGGGCCCTGTTCCTCTAGACCCAATTGTCTCTGTCCCATTTCTTCCCTCTGGGGTCAGGCCTCAGTTTTTCCCTCTCAGTAGGCCTGGGGGCAGCCCTTACTACTAGTCCTGCCCATTTGCCCCCTGTCCAGGCTCCCCTACAGCGAATGAAATAAAGCCTCACCCCGCACCCCAATGTTTCCCGAGCCTCCTTCTGCTGAGGCTGGACCAGAGAAGGCCTGTGAGTCAACAGTTGAGCCAGGCCCAGCACAACAGCTACCTTAAGGAGGGCTGTGGACCCAGGCCACGCATAGCTGCACTCCAGAAGACTTCTGCCCACTCCCACTTTGCGTTACAATTTTGTGCTGATTTTCTACCTGCAGTAGGGTCCTTTTGGGGTTGTGCAGTTTCTGGGGTCACTTACTTGGTGAGTGTCACTGGTCTGGCATATATGAGATGTTGGGTTCTACAAGGAAGAGGTGGAGCACCTTGGCAGTCGTGGTCTTGGGGTGGGGTGGGGGTGGGCAGATGTTGGGTTTTGATCCAGGTGTGTGTGGGGGGGTTATGGTCACCTAAGCAGGGTTGCTGTGTCTGGGGATTAGGAAGGCTGGCCCAGGGAGGTGTCCTGCTTGACAACAGGGACTCTGAATTCTGCTGATGGAAGAGGGGGCAGGGGAGCTTGGCCCTGCAGGTTGTGCTCCATCCTGCCTCTGGGAATAAGGGCATCACTTAGACCACCCAGTCCCCAAACCTGTGACCTCATACCACCTGCCATGGCCAGCAGAGGCTGATGGTCCATGAAGTGCCCTGCAGTTTGGGGGTTTGTGCTTTGAGGTAGGTCCCACTCCCCTTTCTATAAAATGCCCCGAAGTTGGCAGAGCACACACATCCTTCTGCAGACATTTTCTTAACCTTAGAGACAGGGTCTCGGCTGACCTTAGACTGCTAAGCTCTGGTGAGCCTCCTGCCTCAGTCCCCTGGGTAGCTGAGACTACAAGCTTGCTGTCCTGTCTTGCAGTGCTGGGAATCCAAGCTCTGTTACATTTTATTAACCTGTATGTTGGGGGTAGGGGTGTGCAATGGTGCATGTTACTTCTCTTGTGGGGATTTGAATCATTTGCCAAGCAGCTTTGCCCAAAATACTCTAGGAATTCATGGGCCATACCTCCAGCCCCTCCCTCACTGGGGCATCCTGGGCTGTGGCAGCTGCCTTTGGAGGCTGCGTAGAAGTAAAGTAAGAGGACTCTGATCCAGTGCTGAAGCCTACCTGTCATCCCAAGTCATAGTCTAGACCAGATGATCCTGAGTTCAAAGTTACCCTCAGCTATGTGTTAAGTTGCAGTCTGGCCTGGATACTGAGACCATGCTTCAAAACAAGAGGCTGGAATGATGGCTTAGTGGCATAGAGGCTCACAACCACCTGTAACTCTAGTTCTAGGAGATCTGATACCCTCGTGTGGTCTGTAGGGCATCAGGCACAGACATGGTGCACAGACACTTTTAGAAAAATAACTTTAAGAAAGTGGGTGGTAACTCACACCTATCATCTCAGTGCAGAAGACCAAGGCTGTCTCAATCAAAGCATTTATTTCCTGAGCCTTTGCTCCGTGTTTGTATTTAAAGCAACGAGGAAAATAGCCAGACATCTGGAGTCTGCAGCAGGCAGCTCAAATAGGCACCATCTAGGACACCTCCCCCCATAACAATACCCTGAAAAATCTTACACTGGCCAGGTGGTGGGGGCAGATCTCTGTGAGTTCCAGGCCAGCCTGGACTACAAAGCAAGCTCCAGCACAGGATCCAAAGCCACGGAGAAAACTTGTCTTCGAATTTTTTTTTTTTCCCCCAGACAGGGTTTCTCCGTGGCTTTGGAGGCTGTGGTGGAACTAGCTGTTGTAGACCAGGCTGGTCTGGAACTCAGAGAAAACAAAACACTCTTAATGCTGGGTGTGGTGGCACAATAATCTAATCCCAACAGTTCAGAAGCATAAGAACCTGTCTCGCCCGGCGTTGGTGGCGTACGCCTTTATTCCCAGCACTCGGGAGGCAGAGGCAAGTGGATCTCTGTGAGTTTGAGACCAGCCTGGTCTCCAGACCGAGTGCCAGGACAGCCTCCAAAGCTACACAGAGAAACCCTGTCTCGAAAAACAAAACAAAAAAAAGTCAACATCCCAGTAATTTGAACACATCCCAGTAATTCACAGTCTGTTAAAAACTGCAGGTGAGTAGTGAGGAGCGACGATGGACGACGACAATCACCTGATGGAAAAGCACCAGAATATTGTGTAGTCCTCAAAAAGGAACAAAGCTCTGGTTGATCTTAGATTGATGACTCTTGAAAACAAAATAGCAGTCAGACCTCAGAGGCCTCAGGATGTGTGACCGCACTATGAAATGCACACAGGGACACGCAGATCAGAGATGCCAGGTGGCTTGGAGGGATCAGGAAAAACTGCAGATGGGGACCAGGCTTGCATTTGGCACGAATGTTCTGGAGCGAGGGTGGTGGTGGTTGCGCAATCCTGAGGACGTGCTGAATGTCGCGTTAGTGTGTTGTTCTTTGGCATGTGGGAGTTTTATGCTGCTACTGAACGTTTGGCATCAAAAGCTCAGCACACGGCTCTATTTGCATCACTCTGGCCATTCCCGGTCTGGGAAGGCGGGTTAGCTGGACCCAGCAGCCCACACGCACTTCGTTTACATGACCACGCCCACCAGCCCCGCGCTCTTGGCGCTCTCGGCGGACCTGCGCAGACCTCAGCAGAGGAGAGCCGGAAAAAGTGTACAAATACCCGAGTGAAGGCCCTGAGTGAGGGGTGGGACGACGGGCGGCCACGTGTTCGAGGCGGGGCCCGGGAATCGGCCTGTGGAGGCGGAGTCCGGGGCGTGGCCAGAGACAGCTTCCGAAATGCCGCCTCCCGCGACTGCGAAATAATCGGCTGGCCCGGGGCGGGGGCCTGCGGAGCCTGAGAGCCGAGTGCAGCGTCCTCCGCGAATGCCTCTGGGGGGCGAGCGGGGGTCCGGGCGTGAGGAGACGTCCCTCATGAATAATGCAGCAGGCCGGCGGGGCGGGGTCACAGCCGCTGGGGGTGTGGCCGTTGCGTGGGCTTTTTATTGTTTTACTTTCGGTGTGGGCGGGTCTCCGCGGGCGGGGGCGTGGCCACCCCGCCGCCGTCCCCGAGGGCTGGCGCTACCACGCAGAGGAGAGCCCGGCGGCCTCTCCCCGTAAACAACGCAGCCCGGCGGCGACTCGCGCCGCTCACACGCGCGGCTGGATCTGGGGTGGGGGTGGGCTTCGCGCGCGCGGGGGCGTGGCCGTGCCCGCCTCGGGAAAATGTCTTAGTTTGGGGGGTGTGGCCGGCGCGCACGCGCGCGGGAGTTGTTTTTTTTTAGGGAGGGAAGTTTCCTGGAGTTTGGGGGCGTGGCCAGCCCCCGCCGCGACAGACGCTGTTCTGCGGCGGAGACCGGCCTCGCGAGACCTCGGGGCGGGGCCGGTTGCGTAGCGGTTTGTGCGGGCAGGCGCGTTCCCCGCGCGCGGGGGAGGCGGGGCTGGCCTCGTGGTTGGTTAATAATGCGTCCCGGCTCGCAGGCCGGCGACCCGCGGGCGTGGCCGGTTCGCCGCGCCTCGCCTCGGCCTGAACGCCCGTCCCCCTGGTGAAGCGGGGCGCCGGCGGAGGGGGCGTGGCCTGGCGGCCTCATGAATAATGCAGCGCGTCCGAGGGCGGTGGCGAGGGGCGGGGCCGGCGCCGGCGTGCGAGCGCAGTCACCGAGGAGGGGGCGGGGGAGCGATGGTTGCAAGATGGCGGCGCTGAAGGAGGCTCGGAGCTACGGGCTGTCGTGCGGGCGCGTGAGCGACGGCAGCAGGGTGTCGGTGTTCCACGTGAAGCTCACCGACAGCGCTCTGAAGGCCTTCGAGAGCTACCGGGCCCACCAGGTAAGCGGCTCGGCGCCCTGGCGGGCGGGCGGCGCCGTGGGGCACACCTGCGGGGACTTATGGGGGGCAAGGCCGCCTCCACACCTGGCAACACCTTGACCAACCCCAGTGACATCCTTCAGGTTGAACCTGCTCTATCTTTTTTTGTTTTTTTACGTATAAAACAGGTTTTCCTGTGTAGCCCAGGTTGGCCCTGAACTGAAGGCCATCCTCCTGCCTCAGCTTCTTCGGTTCTGGGATGACAGGCGTGCTTGGACTCACTCTTAGAAGGGGCAGTTTAGATAGAAACTTACTTATTGGCCCCAGATCCTGCCACCTCAGGTCATCATGTCATCATGGACGGTTTTGGACGAGGCTGTTGTGTTTTTCTCATAGACTGAGGTGATGTTAGCCGTGGTGGTTTCCTCAGGCTGGGCACTCGGGAGGAGGCAGCTGTGTCCACCACACTTGGTCATTGCCTCTCATATTCCACCCTTCATCTGGGAGAATTTGAGGCCTTTTGGTACTGTCTCCTGGCTTGGGGGTGGGGTTGGGGACCCTAGCTATGTCCCCCTCTCCAGGGCCTCACTCTGGCACCACCATCCTGTATCCACTGTGGCAGAAGTTGCAGGTCCTCAGGGGAAGTGGTTTGAGGCTTCATCTTATTAAAGTGATTGGGGTGTTGGGTCTGTCTCTGGGACGTGTGTTTGCCTGCGCTGGCGCAGGGGGTGTTGACGCGGACGGACGAGTGAGCAGAGAGTAACTAGGAAGGAATGTGGTTTTCTTCCTGCCTGGGACATGCGCGGTACCATTGGCCAAGTGAGGAATTTCTTCCCCATTCAGCGTTGTGACCTCTTCCGTCCGTCTTCCCATCACTTCTTTGAGCCACTTCCTGTCTGTGCCGGGGTCTCAGTTTCCTCCTTTCCAGAACAGGATCGAATCTCTTTGGGAAAAGATTAGTTCTTCCTTTGTCAGGTTTCACACCATGAGGCAGAAAGTGCCCCTGTAGCTGAGGAGGAAGAGGTGGCGGGGACTTGGGTGGTAGCCACTGGGTGACCAGCCCAGCCACTCTTCCTGGTTGGAATTCCAACCTGGAGTCTTTACCCTTGGGCCATTCTGACTAGTCCTGGAGTCACTACTGTCAGGTGGACTTGGGACCTGGTGGCAGTGGCTGGCCCTTGCCCTGCTGCCCCAGCAGCTTTCTCTCCAGCACCGCCGTCATGCTGTTATTTTTAATTTTGGGTGTGCGTTACATCTCCTAACTAAGCTTGGCCTTCCTCATGTGAGGGCGCTTGTAGAGCTACACAGGCTACTGTGCACGAGCCCCAAGGAAGCCAGCTATGTCTGGCCACATGCTGACCAACCACGAGGGAGCCTGGGCAGTGTGGCTGGCAGCATTCAATTTTGGGGCAGTCCAACCCTGTGTTTATCTGGTAAGCTGACAGAGCACTTAAGTGGAAGGCAACTTTGAAGTTTAATCTCTTGTGAGCATCGGAGCTTCACTCCATCCTAGGTTTGTCTCAAAGTCATGATTCTTAAGTGCCAAAATGACAGACAGGCACCCACCATTATTGTTTGTTTAATTTTTTTAACACAGGGTTTCTCTGTGTAGACCTGGCTGACCTATAACTTGCCAGGTACAGCAGGCTGGCCTCTAACTCAACAGAGATCTTCCTGCCATTGCTTCCAGGGTGCTGAGACTAAAGGTGTGTGCCACCCATGCCTGGTTCCAATTTAAGCTTACCCTCTGAACATTGAGGGGAATGAGACAAGGGTAGCTGTGACAGCAAGAGAGGGCACATTTGGGATGGTGGAGAAACTTGGGTGAGAAGAGAAGCATGGGTCATCAACTGATGCTCATAGAGTCAGCACCTTCTGGTATCCCTGCTTTTAGTTAAAAGCAACCTGCACAGGCCAGTTACTTTTGCTTTTCCAGCAGCTGGGTCCTGAAGTCAACATTGAGCTGTGCCACCAGTTCTTTTTTTATAGACGTAGTCCTTCTGTAGCCTGAACTGGCTGTGAACTCTGCTGCCTTAGCCTCCCTGTGTTGGATTGACAGCCATGCCCCAGCACAATTCTATATTTTATTTTGAATTTCTAGGAGCTTTTTCTTAACTTCAGGTGTCCAGAGCAGGGACTTGAATGGCTGTGTGACCCAGGGAAGGAGCTGGGCATGTCTTGGTACAGGGATGGGAAATGTGTGGTGGCCTGTACTGGAACAGAAGGCCATGCCAGTTCAAGGCACAGACACAGGGATGACCGGAGCTCATCCCACCTGGAATTTGGGGCCTTTTCTCCTCTAATGTTAGAGAGGGGGGGGGTAGGGAAACTGCCCTGTTGTCCCAGGCTGGGTAGAATGAGGCAGGAGGGTTAGAAGTTCAAGGCCAGCCTGGGCTAAACAACCTAAAAAAAAAGTTTCCAAACCAAACTGGTGCTGATGTGGCACTTTATCTGTTTGTTTTGGGTCTCAGTGGATGTGGCTTTTAGGAGAAATAAGGAAATGTGATCCCCTTATCCTTCCAGGACAGCTAGTTGCTGCTGAGAGGCATGCCCCCTGATATCCATGAGATGGGACCCCTGCTTCCACCTATTTCATTGTAGTTTATCCTCGTTGGCTAGGTGGGCTTTGTGGCCACACACCCTGTCCTTGATGGAAAGGCACAGAGAGATCAGGAGAAATTGAGGGTTCCAGCAGGGTCCGCACAGCAGAGCCTTGAGAGGCCATGGGCTAGCAAGGACCTGACCCCTTCCAGTTCCAGACCTTTCTTGGATTTGCAGACTTCCATGTCCACTTGAGCCAGTTTCTACTGAGATTGGCTGTTGCCTGTGGCCTTATGTCCCTGGGCATCTGTCACTTGCCTGTAGCAAGCCACCTTCTGGGCCTATCCTGCCCTGTCCTCCCAAGCAAGAAACATCCTCCCCTGTCAGCATAGGGCTGGCCTATGGGCCCAGAGGCAGAGATAAGCCCCTCATGTTACACTTGATGTTCTAGAATCCTTAAGAGTTGGCAGAGATAGGCAAGTGAGATCCACCAGGGTAGATGTCAGTAAGGTGTGAAGTAGGGGCTGTGATAGTCAAATAGGGCTTAGAAGGGTATTAGAGGCCCTGCTCACTGTGCTTCGCCATGGGGAAAGCTGAGTATGGGACAGAAGGAGCCCCAGTTAAGCCTGCACCTTCCTGGCATGGCTCCCTGTCCATGGGAATTCCAGCCTTTTTGGAATTACAGAACGCTACCTTGGATAGAGTGGGACAGGGTTCCCACTTTGTTCTGAGGAAGATTTTGGGACTTGAAGTATGTCATTAACTTCTTTGTCCCAGGGTTCCTCTCAGTGCCCAGGGGACTCAGGCCAGTCTGCCAGTGCTCCTAGAGCAGACTCAGTGACTGAGTGACCCTCCCACCTTACTGTCATGTCTATGGTGTACCCTGTTTTTAGAGAAAGCTGGAGTGTGACAGGATCACCTCCTCTTGTGCCCTGCTTGCCCTGTGCCAACCATCCCATTCAGCCCCATCAGGGAGCAGTGCTCAGTCTTCAGGTGAGGTCACGGGTGGTGGCTCTAGAGGCTGAGTCACCTCTCAGGATCTCTAAGCAGGGAGGAGGCTCAGGAGCCAGGCATCAAGGCCTCAGAAGGGCTGTGGCTCTGCTAGGCAGGGTGGAGCATGCTGGTGTGGGCATCAGGAGCATGGTGGCCTTGTGTCTTTGGCCTGCTAGGGCATGGATTCCCCATGTGTGTCGAAAGGTAGGTGCTGGATGGTGCTGAGGCTGAGTCCTGCTGAGGACTAGAGCAAGAGGGAAGCAGCCTGGAGCTGGAGTCTTTGGGGGGGAGGTGGAGGGAGTGGGGGTGTAATGGGTGTGTGTGCTGAGGACCTGGGTCCTCCCTGGCCACTGTGACCCTTGACTGTGTTTCCGGTTGCCTGACTGTGGCCACAGTGACTGTGTGTAAACACCAGGCACTCAGAACCCACCCCTCTGTTGACTCATCTGCAGGCCAGAGTTCATCACCCTGCAAGCAGTTTTGACAGCACACTGGATTGTGACATCCTGGTGGCCTTGAGGGAGGGACTGCCCTGCATGGAAAACATGGCTACTTTTCCCTACTCAATCTGCTAGTTCCTAGGCCTAAGCTGGACTCCAGGAGACCCCAGGATGGGGCTAGCAGGTGGTTCTGCTGGTTGACCTGGGTAGATTTATGTCAGTTCTGCAGCCCCATGGGTGACCTCACACTAGGTGGATATTTTGTCTGTTTTCATCTTCTTAAACAGGTGTCATGTAACACAGTCTGGCCCTCTCTGCTTCCCAAGTGACTGGGTGACAGGTGTTTGCCACACACCCAGTTGTGTCACTTTTCAATAAAAAGAGAAGCTGGTGTCCAAATAGGCCATCCTGAGGAGACTGTCCCACACTCATTGTCACAGCCTTGTGCTCTAATGACATCCTGGAGGCAGGAGCCTCCCTGGCCAAGAGATCATGCAGCTCCCTGCTGAGGGTGGGCGCTGGCATCCAAGTGATCCAGTCCCTAGATGTCCGTTAGCAGTACATGGAAGCCTGTCTCATTTTTACTGTGTGAACAACTAGCATGGAGGGGAAGCCCACAGAAAACAGCTGTGACTGTCCCTGCAGCCTGTAGGGCATGCCCATCTTCTCCCACCTCCCAACCCCCTAGATAGGGTTTCTCTGTGTAGCCATGTCTGTCCTGGAACTTGATCTGTAGACCAGGCTGGCCACAGAGATTCGCCTGCCTCTGCCTCCTATGTGCTGGGATTAAAGGGCTACACCATCCCCACCACATACTCTTTTTTTTTACATTTCAATCCCAGTTCCCACCTCTCTAATCTCCTTTGCTCTCCCCTCCCCCCATCCCACCTCCCATCTGCTCCTCAGAAAGGGTAAAGCTTCCCCTAGGATAGCAACTAAGTCTGTCCCATCACCTTGTTGAGGCAGGACCAAGCTCCACCACCAATGCCTAGGCTGAGCAAGGTATCTCTCCATAGAGAATGGGATCCACTAAGTCAGTTTATGCATTAGAGTTAGATCTTGGACCCACACTGCCCGTGGCCTTATACACTGCCCAAGCCTCACCATGGTCACCTGTATTCAGGGGTCTTAGTTCAATCCTATGCCAGTTCCCCACTTGACAGTGCAGAGTCAGTGATAGCTCTGGTCAGCTGATTCTGTGGGTTTCTCCATCATGGTCTTGACTCCTTTGTTCATATTATTGTTCTTCCCTCACTTCGATTGTATTCCAGGAGGTTGGCCCAATGGTTAGTTGTGGATTTCTGCGTCTGCTTCCATCTGTTTCTGGAAGAGGTTCTAGTTTCTCAGGGGTTGTGGATTGTAGGCTGGTTATACTTTGCTTTATGTCTGATATCTACTTATAAGTGAGTACATACTACATTTGTCTTTCTGGGTCTGGGTTACCTCACTCAGGATGGTTTTTTCTAGTTCTGCCCATTTGCTTGCAAATTTAAAGTTGTCATTGTTTCTTACAACTGCCTAGTACTCTATTGTGTAAATGTACCACATTTTCTTTATCCATTCTTTGGTTGAGGGGCATCTAGGCGGTTTCCAAGTTGTGGCTATTACGGATATTGTTGCTATGAACATAGTTGAGCAAATGTCCATAGTTGAGCAAGTGTGCCTCCTTTGAGTTGATGGACAGATACACATGGGGTTTTGTTTCTTTCTGCCCTGGTCATAGACAGTTTATTGTCCCTTAAACCTTAAAGCCTATGTGGTTGGCTACCACTGAGCTGTACCTCAGCCCAAGCATTCCTGGTTGGTCTGTCTGTTTTTAATTTTTATTTTGTGTGAATGGCTGTTCCTATCTATGTACCACTTTCATGCCTGGTGCCAGATGAGGGCATCAGATCCCCTGAAATTGGAGTTACAGATGGTTGTGGGCCACTGTGTGGGGTGCTGGGCCTGAACCTGAATCCTCTGCAAGAGCAACTGGTGCTCTGGGCTGCTGAGCTTTCTGTTTCTTGTTTGTAGCTCTGGGGATGGAGCCCAACACTAGAGTGTACTGGGTAGACAGTGACCTCCCCCTGCACCTCCCACACTGTAAGTGACAGGGCTCCCTGTCGCTTGGTCAGACATGTATGCCAGGTATGGGGACCCTGGGGATGCCTGCTGTGGGAACCTTGAGTAGCGGCAGCACTGTTGTGCTTTCCTAGTGCACACCAGTGTTTTGGGGGAGGTCCATGAAGTCAGAGGCCTGTGATCTTTTGAGGAGGAGGCTTAGTGCTAGGTGTTGCTGGTGTGGCCCTCAGGAGAGGTGTGCTGATCAGAGATTGCCAAGCTGGAGGCAGAGAGGCCCGGAGGAGGCCATGGGCAGAAGCTCCAGGGCCTGGGTTGGGGCAGTGCCCCAGGGGCAGGACAAGTGCATGAGGCCTGTCTGAGAAGGTGGGCATCTCATTTAGAGCTAGGCTGGCTCCACCTCTTAGGTGCTGGGATGACTGGTATAACAACTGCCTTTTCTTTACGTCCTCCCTCCCTCCCTCCCTTCTCTCTCTCCTTCCTTCCTTTTTCTTTTCTCTCCTTATCCCTGTGTTTCTCTCTTAGCCACTTTCATTCTTCCTCTTTTTATGGAAATGGAACCCCAGGGCCTGGCCGTGTGTGTGTGTGTGTGTGTGTGTGTGTGTGTGTGTGTGTGTGTGTGTGTGTGTGTGTGTGTATGTGTATGTGTATGTGTATGTGTGTGTACATGTGTGCTGTGGTTTGTGTGTGTGCAGGACACAAACAAGTGTCAGAGGACAACTTGTAGGAGTTGATTTTTCTACTTCCACCACACAGGTCCTGGGAATTGAACTCAGGGTGATGGGTGCTATTACCCACAGTCATCTGGTGAGCACTATATATGCAGTTTGAAGGTGGTTTGAATGGGTGTGGCATTTTCCAAGTAGCCTGTTGGTCCTGGTTCTTAAGTGACTCAGCATCAGATGTCAAGGTCAGCATATTGCATTGGTGTTGACTGGCCCAGTGGGAGGGGCTGGGGCTGGGGGTAGAGACTTCCATCACCTGGGCAAGTTTGACTGGAAATGCAGAGAAGGCAGCTGCAAAACCTCAGTGTCTCTTGGACCACACCTCTAGCTGTATGTGGCAGCAGGCATTGTGGCAGCCCACCTAGGATTCTTGAGAGGTGTCGATGCAGTTCCTGGAGGTCTAGTAGCCCTTCTGGTCATCTTTTGCAAGCAGGACCAAGCTCAGGACCAAGTGCTCTCTTTCTCCCCCCTTCCCCTTTTCCCTTCTCCTTCCCTCCCCCTCTCTCTCCCTGTCCTGGATCCCACTCTTTAGACCAAACTGGCCTTGAACTCACAGAGATCTGCCTGCCTCTGCCTCTTGAATGCTGGGATTAAAGGAGTGCATCATTGCTACCCAGGTAGGGATGCCACTCTTGATATGTTCTGCTGAATTCTTCCACAGTGACTGTCCTACATGCTTGGAAAGGGTGTAACAAAGCCATGTCTCCCTCAAAAAGCCAAGGGACAGTCACTGGTTCTGGTTCTTCAAGGCCACTATGCCACCCAGTGACCTTGGTGTCTGTGGGGGCATCAGGATGGTGCATGTCTTATTTTAGTGAAGACATGACCCTACTCTTACTAGCACTTTGCCCTCTGAAAGCTGGGTGGCCAGTGCTGTGCCTTCCATGCCCATGCCACAGATCACTCAGTCAGCAGGATGGTGGGTTTCCTTGGGTGCCTGCATGGCTCCCTCTGGGCAGGCTACAGGTCATAAGAAATGACCAGAAACTTTTGAGAAGCCCTGTGTTGTTTTCATAGTGTGCACCATCACTCCCCCCTGGGCATGTGAAAATCTTTAGTTGCTATCTCCTGGCCATCTTGCTGCTTTTTATTTGTTTGTGTTTTGAGAAAGGGGCTCTCTACAAAGCCCAGGCTGCCCTAGAACTCATTATTAGACCAGGATAGCCTTGAACTCATAGAGAACCCCTTGCCTTTGTCTCCTGAGTGCTGGAAATGCTCCACCACACTCGGCCCAGGCTAGCCTCAGACGTGCATGTACTCCTTTCACCCCAGTGTTGGGGTGACATTGGGATGACTATCCCTGCAGTTTTTCCTTTAGAGTTATCTTTATTGTGGTATTTTTGATACAGAGTTTCTGTGTGTAGCCCTGGCTGTCCTGGAACTCACGATGTAGATCCACTGGAGTCTCTCTTCCCACCTTCATGTAGATCTAGAAGCAGACCCCAATCGTCAGGCTTGAAGGCAAGCGTCTTTACCATGGATGTGGGTTGTGCCACGTGAGAGGAAGGTCCACTTGGCCTCACTGGCTTAGTGAGGTGGTGTTACCACTGCCCATTGCTGGAAAGGCTTCCAAGCCAGCACCCTTGGGATGCAGGATAAGGAGGCTTGGGAGAGCCTTGGTGGCCCTTAAGCCACAGAGGGGAAGGAGGAGCTTAGTCCTCACAGTTCCTCAGCCTTATAGCAGCAGGGCTCCATCTTCTGATTGGCCACAGGCCCTGGCAAGTATCCCCTGCTTGAATGCAGATTCAGCTGTCCTAGCCCCCTTGACTACAGTTTGGCAGTGGCCTCAGGCATGGTGCTGGCCTTGCCTAGCACTGTGAAAGAGAAAAGGTGGCCTATGGGGAACTTAGGTTTCTCCTGGCTGGAGCAGCCCCAAGGCCATGAAGCCAGGAGTTGCCCTCTGGGGGTGTTTGGGGGTGTTGAGCAGGTGGGCAGCCTTGGCTCTCAGGCCTTCTTGCCTCCTTGCCTGTGTGTCATCCTTCCCCCTTGTTCCCACTCCTAGACTGGTCTCATGTTGCTGGCTGCAGGTGAGTGGGAAGGAGGGGAGGAATGAGAGTTTCTGGGATCACATTTGTGGGCTGTTGGGAGAAGCCCTAGCCTCCAGCAGGGGTATATGTGTACGCAGGTGCACATGGGTGGTGTGGGTGCCCTGTCCTGCCCTGCAAACACCAGGTCAGGCCCCTCCGTTCAGGAGCTGATCTGAGCTGAGTCCTTGTCACCTGCCTTTCCTAGTGAATGCCAACCTTTAGGCCTAGGTAACTCGGGGCCTCGTTGCCTTCTCCCAACTGGTTTGGAGGGAGGCACTTTTTCTCTCTGTCTCTCTCTCTTGTGTCCCTCACTTCTCTCACACTGTTTGTTTGTTTGTTTGTTTTTTGAAATAGGGTCTTTCTATGTCGTCTTGACTGTCCTGGAACTTTGTGCATAGACCAGGCTGGCCTCGAGCTCCCAGAGATCTGCTGCCTCTGCTCCCTGGGTGCTTGGTTAGAGGCATGTGCTCCACCACAACTGGCTCTCACTAGTTTATTAGCATGGGTCTGTGGGACAGGGAACACATATGAAGGCCAGAGGACGGCATTATGAGTTGCTTCTTTCCTTCTGTCTTCATGTGGGGGTTCACAGGTCACCAGGACTGCAAAGCAAGTGACTATCTTCTGAGCTGACTCTGTGGCTCCCTCTCTCTGGGCTTTTTTTTTTTTTTTTTTTTTTTTTTTTTTTTTTTTTGAGAGACAAGGTTCTCTGTGTAGCTCTGGCTGTCCTGGAACTCACTTTGTAGACCAGGCTGACCTCAAACTCAAGAGATCTGCCTGCCTCTACTTCTCTCGGGTTTTTTTTTTTTTTTATGTAGCCCAGGCTGCCCCAAAACTTGAGGTCCCCCTGCCACAGTGGTAGGTCACAGCTGTGCTACCTCCACCCCCACCCCAGCTCCTTCCTTCTTGTTCTTAAACAGTGGTTTTTCAAGGAAAGTACGCTTCCTGGTGTGGACCTCGTGGTCCACCACATCCGGATGTGTCTTCAGACCCTGCAAGGCTCTGAGATGATGATGGCCTTGTTACATCCACAGTCAGTCCTGAGGCTAGAAGGTGGACCCCAGCTATCTCCGGTTCTCAGCTTCAGAGGGCTTGTCCCCAGAACCCTGATTGTCCAGGACTGTGTCCTTCTGTGGACTGCCCTGTTTTCTAGAGGGTCCTTACAGCCTCTGCTCTCACAGGCGGGAGGAGGGAACTTAGCCCCTGGTCTCTTGCCTCCCCACTCCAGCCCAGTAGCTTGTGCTTCTTTAAGGGGAGGTTTAGTGGTCTGCAGGATGACTGTCCTGCATTGGAGCTTAGCAGACTGGGACAGCTGGGGTGAGTGTATGTCTGTAAGAGGGGAACTCCAGAAGACTCCTGGGGAGGGGTCTGCTCAGGGCTCCTGCCAGTGTGTACTCATGTCTCCAGGTGACCGGCACTCAAAAGTGTTGTGACTGGTGGAGACCTCCCTGGGAGGTGTCTGAGGGCAGGGGCAAACTGCAGCTAGAAGAATGTGTTCCTTTCCTGTGGCTCTATTTTTGGAGTTGGCATGAGGCACCCACTGCTTGTTCTAGGGAAATGTGCTTGGCTCAGGGGACATTTGAGATGGGGAAGGGACAGTGGGGGCTTGTGCCAGCCTGCCCCAGGATCCCAGCTTCCTTAGAGGAAGGTAGGGACCCCAGGTCAGGGGCCTTCAACCGCCCCCCCCCCCCACACACACATAAGGCTTCTCTGTTGGTGGCTGTACATGGGTCGTAAAGCCAGCTGTGCTGGGGATTGGGGTCTTGCCCTCTCGGTTGTCCCGCCCTCTCCCTTTGTCACAGCTCTTTCCTCAGGGAAGATGCCCTGTTTTCTGTCAGCTATGAAGGCCAGGCTCCATCCCCAGAGCAGGGGTCTCCAAATCCAGAGCCTGGTATGATTGACAGGTGGAGACAGCTCCTGTCTTCATGGGGACTGCCCAGAGTCCTGGCTTTGATGACTCTCTGCCCCAGGACCCCACATATTTCCTCCCTCTCTTTTCCTTCCCATTCTCCCCTCTATGTGAGTACATTGAAAACCTAGCTACCTTATGAGGTCAGTGAGGATGGCTGTGATCTCCTGACACTAAGAAGCTCAGGAGAGCTGCAGGTGTGCCTTCCTCTGCCATACCTCTCACCAACGAGGTGGCTACAGCTAGGAGCCTGAGGGCATTCACAGGTGACCAGAGGGTTCCAATAGCAGCATCTGGTTCCCAGCCACCTGCAGGCCAGGTACTTTATCTAAGGTGTGGCCACACCAGGGGAGCAGCCTGGCATGGGCCCCAGCCCCTCAGTCCCAATGCTGGGGTCACCACGCGTCGGCTTTGGACATCTAGAAGCTGAAGGGTGAGTTGGTGGGAACATAGCTGAGTTGCTGAGGGACCTTTGTGAAGTGGGGTAGAAATCATGTCTGTAGCTCTCCTAGGCCATAGCCCTGACCTAACCTGTGTGACTGTCCCTCTGCTTGTGCTTGACAGGCACCCAGGGGCACCCAGGTGGCTTTGCTTTGAAGCCCAGGTCCCTGGCCTTACTTGGGAGGCAGATGGACACCATGGCTGACTTGAGACAGAGGTGATAAGGGGGTGTGTTGCTGGCAAGGCTGCACTGTCTAGACCAGAGGCATGGCCATCACATGGTTCAGCAGCCTCCAGAGTCCCTCTGTCCTGTGACAACTCTGTCCCTTAGCCACTTGTGGTCAAGCAGGAGGCCAAAATGACGTATGCTAGCAAAGGTGACAAGGATGTCATAGTGCCCATTGGGACTGCCCACAAGCTTGCTCTACTGTTCTCAGAATGAGCATCTGAATACAGGAAAAGCCCTATGATAGGAGGGCAGAGTAGTAGCTCAAGGGCCAGGTCAGTACTGACCTGTTCCTGGGCCCTGTGTTACCTAGACACACATGGAACATTTGATGGGAAGTGTTTCGTGCTTAAAATGAAACACTAAAAGGCACAGACGTCACCACACTCATAGCCTGGGATAGCCCGGGAGAGTCAGTGGCACTGCCCTCTGCTTCCAGCTGGAAGATGGCTCAAACCTTTATTCCTCGAAGAGGCAGAGCACTCTCTGATTTCAAGGCAGCCTGGTCTATATAATGAGTTCCAGGCCAGGCAGGGCTGCATAGTGAGCTGCTGTCTCTGAAAATGTGTATATATTTATATAGTGGGGTGGGGCACAAGCCACAGTATCTCTGCAGGGCTATGGAGTCCCTTCCACCTTTGCGTGAGGTCTGGGGGCTGAACGTAGGTTCTGGCTTGTGTAGTACTTTACAAGTGCGAGCGTCTCTTGGACCTCTTTTGTTAGTTTTTTTTTGAGATAAGGTCTCATTTTGCTTCCCAGGCTGCAATTTGTGGGATCCTTGTGCCTCAGTCTGCCCTGTGCTGGGATCCCATGTATGTACCACCACACACAGTGGACGGTGGACAGGTGTCCTTTGGCCTAGGTTAGGCTTTCCCTTTGGGGTTGGAGAAGTTCCTGAGTGGGAAGCAGGCTGCTGTTACCACCATGGATGTGACCACCTAAACTGTCCCTTCTCCCTGTGGGTGTATCCCCTGGTTCCTCCTTCGCCAGACACCGAGTGGAGTCTGTCCTGGCTCTACTTTGTCCCCAGTGGCCTCTGGGCATTCCTCACTCATGCTGGCTGCATGTGTTTTTCCCACAGGCATTGCTCCTGGCTGAGGTCACCCCCTCCACCTTGCTTCTGTTCTGGGTGGTGTCATGGCTGCTATTCTGGAAAGCTGACTCTGCCTGCCTGTGCTGGACAAGTGGACCTTCTTGCTCTTGAGTTTGGCTACTTGGTGTGCAGACTGTTAGGATGTGCAGAGCTGACAGCAGAGGGGCCTGTGCCTGCTGCCCTCCCCCTGAGCTCTGTCCCAGACATGTACCCATCATCTTCAGTCTGGGTCAGAGTCTGAGTAGCTTCCCTGATAGCTGGGTGATTTCTAGGTCATGAGACAGTTTTGGGAAAGCCAGACCACTCTTGCTTTCTTTGTTTGGGCCTGTCTCATCATTGGCTCAACAGGGTTTTTTAGTTTGCCCAACACTTTTCCTCCTGGCCCTTGTCCCTTTGGTCACACTATGACCATGGCTGGAGAGCAGTATGGACGACACATGGAATATTTTTGTTGTTGGGTTTTCTTTTTTAAATTTATTTTTATTTTATATGCATTGGTGTTTTGCCTGCATGTATGTCTGGATGAAGTTGTTGAATCCCCTGGAACTGGAGTTGCAGACAATTATGAGCTACTATGTGGGTGCTGGGAATTGAACCTAGGTCCTCTGGAAGAATAGACAGTACTCTTTTTTTTTTTTTTAAGATTTTATTTATTAATGTATACAACATTCTGCTTCCATGTATATCTGCACACCAGAAGAAGGCATCAGGTCTCATAACGGATGGTTGTGAGCCACCATGTGGTTGCTGGGAATTGAACTCAGGACCTTTGGAAGAGCAGTCGGTGCTCTTAACCTCTGAGCCATCTCTCCAGCACTCTTGTTTATTTGAGACAGGGTTTCTCTGCATGGCTTTGATTGTCCTTGAACTCACTGTGGAGATCAGCAGGCTGGCCTTGAACTCACAGAGATCTACCTGCTTCTGCCTTCCAAGTGCTGTACACATAGGATTCTGAGGCTGCAGGAGGCAAGCCTGTCACTAATGTCCCATGCCATTTTGTGGTTTCTCTTCCTGACTTGGGCTATCTACAGGGCTGGCCTAGCTCCCTTTATCAAATTAGAGGTCTTGATTTGTTTGAGGATTTTTAAAGGGGCATTCAGTAAAACAAGGCAGGAACTGAAGGGAGCTAAGAACTGTGTGTGTTATGTGTGTGTGTGCACATGTTTGTGTGTGTGCCTGTGTGTGCTGCCATATATGTTTTGTTTTATGTGCAGCTGGGGCTGTTACACATACTGTTTCCACGAGTTAGATTTCTACCTCCCTATGACAAAGCCCAGAGAAGCTGAGGGTCTTACTGAGGTCACACAACTTAAAACTGGCTTGCCCATACTGGGCTGCAACATTCTAAGCTCAGCTGTTTCCAGGGTCCATGTGTCATTTCTACTTTGCAAGGTTGAGTGAGGCAGGGCTCCTCCTATATGTGCTCCTTGTTCTCCTGCAGTTCCTCCCTGCTGGGTGAAGGATGCAGCTAGCCCCGGAACACCTGGACAGGGACTGCTTGGTTGCCCCTGAGTTTCCAGTCCTGGTCTTAGCCACTTGGTGCCCAAGGTGAGGAGAGAAGCTCTGCCCCATTAGAGCTGGTTGAATCCCATCCTGGTCCTGGCTGGCTCCGCCTTCCCCATAGAGGTTCTCACAGCACCCAGAGTCTACACACCCCGAACCTCATCCCAGAGAAACTTCTGAGAGAAGGAACAGAGGACACATGGGTTTTTATGGAGAATTAAGGGCGGTATTTATTTACTTAAAGGCAGTCTGATAAAGGCCAGGCTTGCCTTGGACTCTGTAGCTAAGCATGACCTCAAGTTCTTGATCTTCCGTCTGAGCCCCTGAGTACTGAATGAGGGGTGTGTGATCTCTCTTGTTTGTGTGGTGCTGGAAACCAGGGCCATAGACATACTTGGTGAGCCTTCTACCCACCAAGCTGCAGTCTCAGCCCCACCCCCAACACTCACAGCAACAGAGAGTGGACTGTTAGAGACATCTTTCTTTTACCTGCACAGCACCTCAACCTGTCACAGTGTAAGCCCTGTGTTCACATGGCACTGTATCAGTGTCCAGTTCACAGTATCGTTCTGTCAACAACAAAACCCCTGCCATTTTGACTTTCTCTTGAGGGAATAACAGCCAGCACAGTAGGGAACCCTGAAAGCAGGAGGCAGTGGACCTGGCAGCAGGTCACATGATGGCAGTAGACAGGAAGCAGGGCTGGCCTATACCCCTCAGTATCTGTCCTCAGAGACCCACCTCCTCCACCCCACCCCAAAACACACACAGAAAACAATGTCCCTGGCTGGGAAGAAAATGCCCAGCATGAGCCTGTGGGAGCCATTCACATTCACACAATGATCCAGGGGTGAGCTCACAGACCCGATGCCTACAGTTGCAAAGGTTTCAACATTGTTTAAAAGTTCAGAGTCTGCTAAGTCTCTGAAGTCCAAAACCAGTTACAGATGTGGTAGCCATGCCTGTTGTTCTGGAAGATTCAGAGTTCAAGGTCATCCTCAGCTCTATAGTGACTCTGGCCTACATGAGACCTTGCTTCACAAAAACAAAAACCCTTGATGTCACATGCTCCTGACATACAGTGACATAGAGAAAACTCTCCCAAAAGAGAGATAGGCATGGCTAAAACCCAGGAAGGCATGGGAAACTGGAGTTTCTGGGTGGATGCCTGGAGCTCACAGTGGTGCCCTTTGGGCTCTGAAGGCTTGGGCAGCCCCATGGCCTATGGCAAGTGGAACCTTTCTTTTGGACCCGCTCTTCTCTGTGCCTATAGCTTTTCCATGCTGGACATCTGTATGAGTTTGCTTTCTTTTGCTTTGATAAAACACTGACCAAAAGGAACTTGCAGAGGAAAAGGGTGTATTCCAACTTACAGTTGTAATCCATTATCAAGGGAAGTCAGGGCAGGAACTCAAGACAGGAGCTGAAACAGAGGCCATGGAGGAATGCTGCTCACTGGCTTGCTCAGTCTGCTTTCTTATACAGTCCAAGACCACCTGCTGGCACTGCCCACATGAATCATTAAGGAAGAAAATGCCATGCCTCCAGACTTGCCTACAGGACAGTCTGATGGAGGTGACTCCTCATATGACACTCCCTTTTACAGGACAGTCTGATGGAGGTAACTCCTTATATGATACTCCCTTTTTCCAGATAACTCTAGCCTGGGTCAAGTTGACAAAAGACCCTTAACCAGCACAGTGTCCCATGCTCCTGGCCCTCCTGGCACCCCAGCTTCACCTTCCCAGCTCTGTACCTCATGGGGCCTCCATACAGCATGCAGCCTGGGAATACATTACCTAACTCACATACTTTTCTTTTAGAACCTTAGTCTGAGTCTTCATGGCCCAACTACTGTTGCATCCTACTTGCCTGTGGAACCAGTACCACAGGGCCCTTGGAACTGTGCCTCTGTGGCCTTTGCATGCTCAGCTGAACCCAGAGGACATGTCCCCAGGCAGCCATATCACAGCAGCGCATCCTTGCAGACTGTCTCTCAAAGGAATGTTTTCCAAACGGGTTTTCTGTGTCCTCCCAGGGGTCACTGAGGGGTGAGGGCTGACCTGCAAGGGACTTACTTTGCTGTTGTGATGGAGCTGAGTACATGCCAGGTGCTCATTGAGCTCTGAGCATTTACAGCCCCTCTGTGCTCTGTGCAAAGCCACCTGTCCACTTTAAGTTTGCTCTTTACTGCTCCATACTGTACATTGTACATACTGTACAGGAGCATTTTCCTGCTCCATCCTCTGCTCTCTCCTTGTAGTCTAAGAGCAGTGAGGAATGACTACCCTGAAGCCTGGTGTTTTGCTCTCGAAATTTCCTCTGCCAGTTTTTTCTGTTTGGTTGTTTTCTGAGTTAGGGTCTCACTGTACAGCTCTGGTTGGTATAGAGCTTACTATGCAGACCAGGCTGGGATTAAAGGCTACACTGCCATGCCCAGCTTGTTTTAGGTGCACTTTCCCTAAAGGCCTGGGTACAGGCAGGATGCAGCCAGATTCATTGCCGGAGCACCGCATGAACAGGCGGTGGTAACTGCACTCTGCTCTCTGGTCTAGCCTTCACTCAGGCTTCTCACGGCAGGCACACTCCTGGGCCAGCCACTGCAGTCGTTAACTCTTCTGTTACTGAGGCAGGACACTGGACAGGAACTCAACAGTGCTGTTTTGGCTACAGTGATTTGGCATGTGGTGGCAGGAGCTGTGGCTGGCCACACTGTATCAATGGATAGAAAACACAGCTCAGGTACAAATGGGGCTGGTCTACAGAAAAGCCTGCCCCCTAGTTTTCCCCTTCCCCAGCTAGCTCTACCCTTAGTGACACAGTGACACCAGCTGGGACAGGGTGTTAAAACACTGAGCCTGAGGACCCATCACATCCAAACAAACAAGACCATGTGCTGTTGAGTGCAGAGTCCTGAAGCCACCAGTACAGTGGCGCAGAGTTCTGGGACCCGACCCTGAGCATCACCTCTCCTCTTCCTTCATGCAGCCCTCACTCACTGGAGCAGCTGGTTACTTTTGAAACAGGCCCATATAGCCCAGACTGGTCCTGAACTCTGTTCTGTGGAGGGTGCCTGAGCTTCTATCTACCTCATCCTGAGTGCTGGAGTGACAGTTGTGTGCCTTCACCTCTGGCTTGTCCTTTTTTGCTTTCGGTTTTTTTTTTTAATGTGTGCGTGCGTGCGTGCGTGCGTGCATGCCCTGAGTTTGCATCTGTGCACCATGTGTTTGGTATCCTCAGAGCTCAGAAGAGGGGCCAGGGACCCTGGAACTAGAGTTACAAATGGTTGGTGCCTCCATGTGGGTACTGGGAACATAACCTGAGTGTTCTGCAAGAGCAGTAAATGCTTTAACCCTAACCTACCTCTCCAGCCTCTTGTTTTGCCTGCCTGCCTGCCTGCCTGCCCGCCCGCCTGCCCGCCCTCCCTCCCTCCTTCCTTCCTTCCTTTTTTAAAGATTTATTATGTATACACTGTTCTGCATGCATGTATGCCTGCACACCAGAAGAGGGCACCAGATCTTGTTATAGATGGTTGTGAGCCACCATGTGGTTGCTGGGAAATGAACTCAGGACCTGTGGAAGACCAGCCTGTGCTCTTAACCACTGAGCCATCTCTTCAGCCCTCCCCCTACCCCCCCCCTTTTTTTTTTTGAGACAGGGTTTTTCTGTATAGCCTTGGCCGTCTTGGAAATTACTCTGTAGACCAGGCTGGCCTCGAACTCACAGATATCCACCTGCCTCTGCCTCCCAAGTGGGATTACATGCTGGGATTACAGGCATGCACAATAACTGCCTGGTATTGTTTTGGTATTTTTGATACAGAGTCTTACTTTGTAGCCCAGGCTGGCCTGCCCCTTCTATGTACTGGGAATAATGGGTGTGTGTCATTATGGTCAGCCTACCCTGTTGTATTATTATACAGTTTATTCCTCTGCCCCATAACTCCCTCCCCAACCCACATACCCAAGGACATCTTTGTTTTTCCACTTTTTTGTTTGTTTGTTTTATTTTCAAGGCAGGGTTTCTCTGTGGCTTTGGAGGCTGTCCTGGCATGCACTCTGGAGACCAGGCTGGGCTCGAACTCATAGGGATCCGCCTGCCTCTGCCTCTGCCTCTGCCTCTGCCTCTGCCTCTGCCTCTGCCTCTGCCTCTGCCTCTGCCTCTGCCTCTTGAGTGCTGGGATTAAAGGCATACACCACCACCACCCGACTGTTTTTCCACTTTTTTTTGACACGTCTTTAATCCCAGCACTCAAGATGTTTGAGACCCACTTGGACAGCATTGCACAGTGAGCACTGTCTTGGAACAGAACAGAGGAGGACACCTTTTATGGGCATCCTCCATCCTGCAGAGGCAGGCACTCTCACTGTGTGTTAGCCCACCAGCTCCAAGCACATTATCCTGTCTGAGCCCTTCTGGACAGAGGAGTGCTGGGGTTATAGATGCCTGTGTCTGTGTGTTCCTCTGGTCCATTGCTTTTGTTTTGCTGAGGCAGGGTCAGAGCTGCCCTCTAACTTGCCTTGAGTTCCTGATCCTCCTGTCTCTGCCTCCTGAGTGGCGGGACTTTAGGTGTGTGCCACCATGCATCATGGGACTGCTACAGTGCTTCTTTGTGTGGATGTCTGAACTCAGGGCAGTGGGGGGAGTGAGCTTTGGGGATCTCAAGGTGGCATCTGCCATTTGTCTTAATGAGATGTTACCTGTAGCAGTGGCTGTGCCACATTCACATGATGGTGCTGAGAGTTCCCTGTCACCACATCCTCACTGCCACTTGGCAGTGTCAGTAGCTTTTGGCCATTATCTCATAGTTATGCTGACTTCTCACCATCATGGGCAGAAATGTGATGTCTCAGACTACAGTGAGAGTCCACCTTTTGCCTGCTGGCACCTGGGCTGCCCTAATGGTCAAGGGCACAGTGTTCAGAAAAGCTGCTTCCTAACCTTGACCTCAAGCCAGGAAGATGGCTATTGCCACAGGAAGGAGGAAGTGTGCCTGGCTGCTGCAGGTCCTGCTGTTCTGAGCCCCCTGAAGGGTGCTGCTGCCCTGCTGAACTGTGTTCCAAGACAGTGCCCAATAGACTTCGCTATCTGCCCTGCCTTTTGTCCTCACCCTTGGCAGCTCCTCCCACTCAGTTCTCCCTTGAGGATCCTGTGACACCAAGGCATCTGCCTATGGGACAGGTGCCAGGCTCATGGGGACCATCCTGGAACTAGTGTCCTTACAAGGTCCTGCCCTCCCTGGTGGACAGTGTGTGTCAGGATCTGCTCCATAGCTAGAATGGCTGACAAGTATCAGTTAGAGATAGCTAAGCCAGAGGTTCAGTGCAGTGGGCCTCTCCTTTCTGTCTTAGTACTAGTGAACAGTGGGGACTCAGGCCAGTGTGGACTCAGGCCAGTCCTGGATTCCAGAGCTTGTGGTTACCTCCTTCAGAGACCCCTGAGTGTCTCTGGGTGGTGTACCAGAGGCCAGCTGTTCCCAGATTAGGAAAGCAAATAGGTGTGCCTGTGCACACATGTGTACATGTGCACTCATGTGTAGAGTGTGGGTGGGAGGGCAATAGGTGTTCTGATGGCAGCTTTGTGTCTGAGGTGGTCTCTTAAACACTCCTGGGGGGGGGGGCTGTTCTCTGAGAACCAGCAGGTTACCGGACTGTGTCCTCCTGATGCAGCTGTACCTCAGCTGTACCTGGTCAGAAGACACCAGGGCTGTATGTGTGATCAATGTCATTGTATGCCTTTGTTTAGCCAGACCTAAGGGTCCCCATGGTAGACGGTTAGCTCAGGGATCAACAATGTTAGGATGGGCTTCTGGCACTGTGCCCACCATACCTGCTGTCCATGGGATACTGTGATGGGACAAAGTTGTCAGCAAGCTAGGAGTCAGCCAGGTAGGTAGATGGCTGCAAGGGACAATATAAACAGGGACATGGGCGTCACAACCGTGTGTAAGAGCATTTCACAGAGCACCAGGATGGGCACCTCAGGGCTTCAAGGCCAGGCTGGCCCCTGTCCAGGCATTTGGGCTGAGATGACAAATGTCCTGGAGAGGTTTCCTTCTGAGGACACCTGGGAAACTGTTGGGGGAGGCTGGGGCTTGGTTGGTGGCACCAGAGTCTGAGATCTGAGGTCATGGGGGCTTGAGGCCGACAGGCATGTATTCCCTCAGTCTCCTCAGTAACTTGACCTGATAAAACTGTTGAGAAAATCCCCGAAAGTGCCTGTTTCCTGGGAGGTCAGCACTGCTGCAGAGAGCTTCTTCACAGAGGAGCCCACTGCCTCCACCTCACACTTATCCTGTCACCTTAAAGATCAGCCCGTTTTTTACTCAAGGCAAATGATACATGGCTGCAAAGAGAGCTGAGGAGTCCAGCCAGCAGTCCTCCCAGCCATCCCCATGGCTAGCCACCACAGACAGCTTTGCAAGTGCTGGTGACACAGGGACAATCACCATAGTGGCACCCGATAACTGTGTCTTAGCAGAGAACCTGCCTTTCTTCATGTTTGAATTGGGCCTGCATGTCCTAGCTGGCTTTGGATCAGATCATAGCCTGCATTGTGAGAGCCAGTGGGTGTAGCTACCTGAGCATCTCTGTTCCCTCTCTGAGCTCCCACACCCACTCCAAGCATGACCTGTCACAGTGTTTCTGGCACTCAGGCTTCTCTGTGGACCCCACTGTGACAGCTACCTGAATAGCTGGGGGGACAACGGGACCTGAGTGACTCCCGGGACACTGTATGTGGTTCTCTGTGCTGGGGTCAGCCATCTTCCTGAAGAACTTCTGCACAGACTGACCAGAGATCGGGGTGTGTCACCCAGAGACAGGACACATGGGGTACACGCAGCCTAGGACAGCCCCTCTGATACAGTCGCTCTCCCACTGATGTCATGCAAGGGAGAGAGGCAGCAGTGACTGGAGGTGAGCCTGTCAGACAGCACAGGCCCACAAGTCTGAGCAGGTGACTCGACCTCGAAGACCTTGCCACTGGGGTAGACACCAGTGCCTGCCATTGTGTCCATTGTGTCTATAGGTGGTCTGTTTAAGCTTGCATTTGAGGAGGGGTAGAAGCAGAAGGACGAAGTAATGTGGGGCCTTGGGTTGGGAAGAAAGTTCTGAAGTTCCATGCAGGTCATGAGTGGAGTTGAGTTGCAGCACCCAGGTGAGATCAAATGGCGTGGTGGCCAGGCTGGGTTTGTTCAGGAACAACAGAACTCGCTGTCCTGTGAGGCTGGGTCCCCACACCCTCATCCAGCCCATGTCTTCTCTGTTCTTCTCCTGTGGTCAAGATTGGGGGTGGGCCTTTCAATTTAAGGGGTTGCAAAGTGCCTTGATTGTGGCTGCTGATTTGGTTGTGGTTTCCTCAGCTCATTCGGCAGCTCAGAGACTGCCCCTACAGTCTACAGGAGTGGTGCAGGAGAGGCAGGGCCCCTTGGGTGAAACAGTCCACTGTCTGATCTACATGTTTAGCAACATCTTTGGAGGCAGAGCTGGGTAGTGTCCTCCTCACTGCGACATCATTGGGGTCAGTGGGCAAGGAAATGTGGCTGCCTGAGAAAGCTGTTCTTCAGGCTGGCACAAGTACTGCAGGGAGTTGGGTTATTGGGAGACAGTTATAAAACATTGCTTTTCAGTCGTGTGGTGGTGCATGCAGATGGATCTCTGTGAGTTCAAGGACAGCTGGTCTACATAGTGAGTTCCAGGACAGCCAGGGCCACACAGTGAGACACTATCTCAAAACAAAACAAAACAACAGCAACAACAAAAAATGAGGACTCGAGGAGAGATGGCTCAGCATTTAAGTCCTCTTCCAGAGGACCCAGGTTCAATTCCCAGAGCCCACATGGGGCAAACACCAATTCACTAAAAATTTTTTTTTTAATTAAAAAAAATGAACAAACTAAACAATAGCAACAAAACACTAATAAAACATAGCTTTTCAAAAAGAGTAGGTTTTGTTGTGTTTGTTGTTTTAAAGACAACTGGGAATGGTGGCACATGTCTGTCACCTCAGGGAGGTGGGGGCAGGTGAGTCAAGAGCTCAAGGCCAGCCTGGACTACATTAGTCCTTCTTTAGAATCTCAAGACATCCAGATAACTGTGCCTTAGAGCCAAAGGGTAGGCCCCAGGCTCACCTGGACAGTGGGCATAACTCTTGAGTTCTTCATGCTGCCCTTAGTGCCCCCAAAGCAAATGCCCCTTCCTGACAGTAAAGGTTTTGTGTGTAGTGTGTGTAAAGACGACAGGAGGTAGTGGGAACACTCATCCTGGCAGGTGGAGCTGACGCAGGAGGTCAAGGGTGTAGTCCTACCGTGGTTAAGTAGCAAAACTCTTGACTTTGGGGGAACCGGGATTGGAATGTAAAAAATAAATTTGAAAGAAAAAAAAAGGCACTGCTAAGCGTGGTGGTGTACACCTTTAATCCCAGCACTCAGAGAAATACAGTCTCAACAAAAGGGAAATTAAAATCTAGTGTCCCTGTAGGAGGTAGACAAGAAGAGGGAGTGGCAGAGATGAAAGTGACAGTTGCAGGGAAGGATGCTAGGTGGGGTTGCCTCTGTTTCACCCCATGACACTGACCTACGCCAGACAGGTTTTGGTGTTTGGAGTTTCCAGGTCAGAGGCAGCTGTGTAACCCCAATGGACACTTCAGAAAAGACTTCGTTCACATGGACAGAAAATGAGTTAGAGGGGACTTGACAGCAGGGCTGGGCTCTAGGTAGGCAGCACGCAGCAGCCACAGTGCTCCGGCTCCACTGCCCAGGTAGGGCTGCAGGAGGGTGGTAGTCCTGCTGGGTTGTGTCTTCAGTTACAGCTTTGAGAGTGTGGCTCAAAGAAACAGGCAGATCTCTGAGTTCCAGGACAGCCTGGTCTACAGAGTGAATTCCAGGACATCCAGGGTTACACAGAGAAACCTATCTGGAAAAACAAACAACAGAAGATTCTCCCTTGAGATGTTACATTGTAAGGGGTCTGAACTGCTCAGATGACAGTGAGAGCTACAGCTGTGGGCCTGCTTTCCAAGCTCCAGTCATTCACATGGAGGCACCATTCCCAGAAGGGTCTACAGCCTTGGTGACCACACTCATCCTGCCAGAAAGCCCAGGGAGAGTTTCTTAGAGGCAGTTCTCAGCAGGCTGGGCTTTACTGGAAAGGGGAAGCTGCCAGGAGGTCTCTGGCTAGGGCTCAGCCACTGTAGCTCCCTCCTGCCTGCATGCCTCTGAAAGGACAGCCTATGGCCTGGTGCTCCGAGGGGTCCTGGAAGAAGGGATCCATACCCTCCTTTCCCTGGTGTTCTGTTCTGGATGGGGAGTAGGATGTAGAGGGAGTGGGGACACACTGCTCAGCAAGGTTGAGATAAACTGATGTGCCTGGCTCCAGGAAAGGGCACAGCATGCTCTGCTACCGTCACCCAGCCTTGTCTGGCTCTAGATCTGATCAGTACATCACATATCTGCTCTTTGCAGCCTTGGGACCAGTGTCTCAGACACAGCCCTGCTCTTCTAGACTCGGGGTGCTGCCACAACATAACTGTCCAGTTGGAGCCATGTCTCCATAGCCACCAAGTTGAATTGGGGTATATATGCCTTTCAAATACATGACAACTTTTTAAATGGGGGGGTACAAGACCAGGATTTTCTGTGTAGCCCTGGCTGTCCTGGAACTTGCTCTCTTGACTGGGCTGGCCTCAAACTCAGAGATCTGCCTGCCTCTGCCTCCCAAGTGCTTGGTTTAAAGGTGTGTGCCACCACTACCCTGCTGTTTATTTTATTTTTGTGTGTGGATGTATGTTGTGTGTGTTTAGGTGCCTGTGGAGGGTTCAGGTTCCTTGGAGCTACAGACATTGGTAGCTGCCCTGTGTGGGTGCTGAGAACCAAACGCCATCCAAGAAAGACCAGTAAATGCTCTCAATCAGGGAGCCAGCTCCTAGCCCCTTGTTTTTTCTTTCCCTTAGAACAATGTGTATGGGTGCTTTTGCATGCATGTCGGTCTGTATGTCTGCACCATATGCATGTCTGGTTCGGGCAAGGACCAAAAAAGGGTGTTGGATCCCCTGGAACTGGAGTTAAAAACAAAGCTGTGAACTGCCACGTGGGTGTTGGGATTGAACCCTGGTCCTCAGGAAGAGTAACCAGTGCTATTAATCGCTGAGCCATTTCTCAGCTCACCCCCCCCCCATTTGCTTTTGAGGCAGTTTTATGTATCCCAGACTGGCTTCTAACTCACTAGATAGGCAAGGATAACGTGGCCTCTTTGCCTCCGCCTCTCAAATGCTGGGATTACAGGCGTGCACTACCATACATAGTTTATGGGGTGCTGGGGATTGAACCCAGGGTCTCGTGCACGCTAGGTGAGCCTCTATCAGTTGAGCCCCAGCCCCTTGCCTGTCTTTCCCCCTCACCCCCACCCCCTTTCTTTTTGAATCAGTGCCTCTCCTGTGGTCTATACTGACTTTTCTGTGGCAGCCACCAGGAAGCCTGGGCATTAACACTCTTTCCTTTTGCTCAGTGAAAGGGTCCCAGTCTGAGTTCCCTAAAATTCCCAAGGTGGGTGAAGACACTAGCCCTTCAGTGCTGAATCTGATATCAGCCGATCCTGGGCCACACTTCTGTAAACTGTCCCCTGCCTCAGAGCTTGCATAAACACTTCCTGTTGCCTCATCTAAGCTGTCCTCTGGAGATGAAGAGAGGACTCCAGGCTCTATGCCCTGGTGTTTGCCTTTGTGTGGGGTGCAGGGGATGGGGTGGGGAGGTTGGTGTAGGGGTGTTCCCAATACATTGACCTGTCCCAGGAATGGGTCAGTGCTGAGGGCATCCATGTCACTGCCCCACAGCCTCTTCAGTGTGAGTGCTGGTGCTGCCAACCAGATACAGTGGCCCTGCCAGTACTCTGGCTCACAGCTGTGTCCTCTGCCAGACGCTTGGCTTCAGCAAGCTTCAGGAGTGACACCTGTCCCCAAAGAGTATGGCTATTGCTGCTGCCTGCCCACAGCACATGGTCAGGCTTCTTAACCCTAGGGGTGGTGATGTGACCCCCTTAGCCACCATCACCCCTAAGACCACGAGTGACCTTCCACATGCACTAGGGGCCAACTAGAAGTTGCTGAGAACTGAGGAAGTGTCACACTTGCTGTCATCTGGCCCGTAGGTGGCACTATAAACTATGGGACCCTGAAGCCAGATGGACTGCAGCAGGGCAGGTAGCAGACAGCCAACTGTCTTATGCTCCCCCATCACCGTTCACTCACACAGGGCAGGAGCCTGGAGCAGGAGCTGATGCTGAGGCCATGGAGGGTGCTGCTTACTGGCTTGCTCCTTATGCTCAGCCAGCTTTCTTACACAACCCAGGACCACAAGCCCAGGGATGGAACTACACACAATAAGCTAGACCCAAGTATTTCCTTGCCTCCCTCAGTGGGTCACAAGCCAGGGGAGACCCATGAGGTGGTCCACCTGCACACAGCGAGCACCCAGGCAGCATGGTAGGTACCAAGCACAGGACACTCAGTGTAAGTGAGCAGGCAGATGAACAGAAAGGCTGCCCTGTTGGGCCCCAGCATGCCTCCCACTGGCAACTACGCAGACAGGACAGCACACCCAGCCCTGGTTACCAGCAGGTCCACAGCCAAAGAATGGGATGGGTCCTCGGGTGGTGGCTCTCTTAGCTCACCTCACCTGGACATAATTTGTGTGGCCAATTTGTGCTTCTAATGGGGCCAGTGAGTGACTGAAAGTGGCCACATGAGAGAGGCAAGGAAATAGTGTGGCCACCAAATGTGGGGGGAGTGGAGAAGAGGGGAGGGGACATCCATCGTGGGAATCTCAGGTTTACCCCATGGTCACCTGTAAAGGCCTCTCTCTGAGTCTAGCATGCAGACATCCTGCCAGGAGTCCTGTGCCCCTTCAGAGTGGTGCTAAGAGATGCATTAGTGGAGGGAGGGGCCAGCAGTGACAACCACAACACTCTGCCTTAGGGTGGCAAGACTGTGCTGCTTCTTGTTAAGGTTTGGTGTGAGGCTAGGTCTCATGTACCCCAGGCTCGCCTCAAACCAGCTGGGGATGACCTTGAACTCTGACCTTCTGCCTTTGCCTCTCAAGTGCTGGGTTCACAGGTGTGCACCACCATGCCTAACTCCAGGTTACTTCTTTCTCAAGCCTGAAATAGCCATTGGCACTACATAGCCTTCCTGAGCTACAGGATTGTGGTCCAGTACAGAGCCCCCAAGCCCTGCCATTCACAGCCTTGGACTTCTGCCACCAATTAGCGCCTATCGCTCACTGACCAGATTGGTCTAGGGTTGGTGCTGGAGCTGCCTAGACACTCAGCAGCCTGAATCCAAGAGGGCGGAGGGTCCTTCTACAGGGTCTAAACCTGGCTGAAAGGGTGGGGCTTCATCCCAGAAGGTTCTTGTATATACTAGGGGTGTGTGTGTGTGTGTGTGTGTGTGTGTGTGTGTGTGTGTGTGTGTGTGTGTGTGTGTGTTGGGGGTGCATTAGATGAAACCAGAGGGTTGCCAGGGTGGGTGTGGTAGGAGTAGGTAGTTTAGAGCACAGGACATCTTTGAAGAACCCGAACCCTTAGGTCTCTCAAGGTCTTTGAGTGTGTGCTGTGAACAGCTTGGATGTGAGGCACCTGCTGTCCTTCACATGGCCTGGCTTCATTGTCCTAGGACACAGGAGCCAAGGATGACAGCCACAGCCAGCCAGGCTATGAGGTTCCTCCACAAGACTCTTGGCAGGCACTATGCACCCTGTTCACCTCTCCCCAATACTGACTCACCCAGTGGGCCTCTAACTGTCAGGCGAATGGGCCAAGGCTGTGGTGAATAGCTGTGGTCCTGCCACAGTTGTTGTAGAACACTGAGCAACACCCCTCCTGATGTGGCTTTATTAATCTTTCTTCCGGTGGGTTCACTGTGACCTTGTGACAGGTATGGGTCACGGCACTCTGTCCAGAGGCTGTTGGCTTTTGAGGCCAGGTCTTGCCCTGCAACCCAGGCTGACCTGGGGCTTACTATGCTCCTGCTTCAGTCTTCCACTGCTGTTGCACAGCTTGTTTGTCTTTGTGGCCCAGTGGGAGCTGTAATCAGACGACCAGGGTCTGGGTAGGTCATTTAGGTAGCTGCCGAGTAAGGTCTTTTAAGTGAATGCTTGTTCACAGGAAGGGCCCAGCCTCTGTGGCTGGGAACCAGGTTACATGAGGACAGCCACTTGAGGTCAGCCTTCCCAGGTCTGAGGAAGAACTGAGTGAGCTCCTGGGCATCTCTGTTCCCATCCTCTGTGAAAGCTGTAGGATCATGAGCAGCCGGGGACTCTTTAGAGCAAGCAAAGTGCCAGCGTGGCCATAAGGCCACTCTCAAAGCTGGCCCCTTGGGCTGCCAACCCCAAGACTCCAAGCACGTTGTGGAGGATGTGCTCTTTCTTGCTGTGTCCTTGTCCTGGCCCTCAGAAGTCTGGTGGCCTGTTGAATCGCCATGTTCTGCTTCTGTACTAGCCTCTGAAGAGCTTGCCCTGGGGGTGGGGGTGGGCCACGCTGCACCTGCTGTTCCTCCTGAGCACCTTCTAGGCCTCAGGCCCAGTGCCACTCAGACCCAGTAACTGACGTTCAGCTGGCAGGGCCACCTGCCCTATCTGTCGCCTTTGCGCTGAGTGGCTCTTTAAAAGTTTTCCTCTTTCAAAGGCTTCCTTTTTAACCTGTCTTTCCATTTATGGTAAGATATGGCCCCAATGACCGTCCAAGCATGTGTACCAGTCCTGAAAAAAGAAGGTGGCAGGATAATGAATGGGGCTTCTCTGTGCTCTTTGACCCCCTAGTCTACAGAGACACCCACAGTGGGAGGGAGGGAGGCAGTGCCCAGAGGTGGCTCCCATACAAGTATCTGGTGGTGAGGGGTTTTGGTTTTTGACTTTTTTAGTCAGGATCTCATGCAGCCCAGGCTGACCTTAAGCTTTCTATATAGCCAAAGATGACTCCAGGATGGGCTCTGGTTCATGCTCCTGTGAGCTGGGATTCACTCACACAGCATGTGGCCATGAACCCCAAAAGTGTGTCTTTGACTGTAAATTCTTTTGTTCTTGGTGTGGCATAGCAAAGTGTGCCCAGCACCACACAAGACCAAACCACACTACCACACTGTACAGCGTGTGCACTTGTGTGTGTGGTTCTGCCCTGTGCAAGGGTGTGGGTTGTCACACTACTGTCATGTGTTGTGTCTGTCTGTCTTAAGGGCATTCCAGAAAGTATACCTGTCATTGCCCCTGAGGACATCCACCACTGGGTAGGAGATTGGGTTGTGGTGTGGCGAAGTGGCCTTCATATATGCTTCCTCTCGTATGTGGTCCTTGTGTGAAAGAAGGTGGATGCTGGGTGTTCTGTGACATGGCTGAGCAGCTAGACTGGTTGTTAGGGGCTGAGCCTGTGGAACATGTCTGCTGGGATGTGATGACGACGGGTCTCTGGAGAACAAAGAGAGTCCAAGGAAAGAAAGGGTCTCTGCAGATACCTTGGGGGCCACAGGCCACCTCACTGTGTGCCACCTGCCCCTTGGCCGACTGATCCTACCATGCCAGCTGGTGGTACTGATTCTGGCTCTGGCCCAGTGTGTGTGGTCCCCATCCCCCCCCCCCCCAGGCCTGCCCTGCACGTGGGGACAGGGGGATTGGCATTACAGCTGTACATCAACTCCGTGTCTAGGGGAGAAATGGAGGGGGCAGGAGGCTATAGACAGCATCCCTGAGAGAAGGTTGCCTGGACCCAGTGGGCTCAGGAGCAGATTGGAGGCCCAGGGATATGGTCAGCCTGCTCTGGGCTGAAGCCCTTCAATGCAGCCCTTCAATGTAGAAGCTGCTACACAGACACAGTGACCAAGACCTCCTCTGGCAAGGAGTCACCCTGTGACAGCATCCATGGCTCTTGAGCTGGAGGCCAGCCCCTCCCCTCCCCTCCAATGTCTCAAGGCTCTGTTTCCTGTGACTTTGGCTCTGGCAGTTGGAACTCCTACCAGCCCTTCAAAACCCTTTGTGTTTCTGAATGTGCTTTGTGGCCTGGTCCTGTGTGGCTGGAAGGGTGTGGATTTTCTGTCCATTGAAGCTTTCCCTTTTTGTTCTCTTGTAGGATTCTGTGTCCCTGAGACCATCTATCCGATTTGAAGGAAGTCAAGGAGTGAGTGTTTCCTGTCATGACACACACATGGGCTGTGGAAGAGGGCGGGCACAGGCTGGCTCCCGCCTGCCCACCTATGGGTGACCCCAAACCAGAGCCAGACACCCAGTGCAGACCATGTGTGAGAGCAGGGTGGTCACCTCACAGTGACCCTGGGGTGCCTTCTCATGGGTGCGCAGTATCTCAGGTAGCAGTGCTTCCATGAAAACTCGCCACCCCAGTCAGTCACCTGTGGCTCTGGGGAGGGAGCGAGGGCCTCCTACGTGCCAGGCAAGCGCTTCACCACTCGGCTCCATCTTAGTCACTGTCCTGTTGCTGTGAGGAGACACCATGACTGAGGCAGCTCTTGTAATGCTTTGGACTGGGGGTTACTCAATTATCATCATAGTTGAGAACATGGTGGCACACAGTCAGACATGGTGCTGGAGAAGTGGCCAAGAGTTTTACTTCCTGATCTGTATACACAGAGAGAGGCTCTGGGCCTGGCATGGGCTTTTGAAACCTCCCAGCTCATCCCCAGTGACATATTTCCCCCAACAAGGTCACTCCTTCTAATCCTATTAAATAGTGCCACTCCCTGGTGACTAAGCATTCAAATAGATGAGCCCATGGGCCTATTCTCATTCAAGCCACTACAGCCTCTTTCTGCCCCTCAGCCAGCTCCCAAATGACACAGAGATTTACTAATTAATGAAGGCTTGGTCTGTAGAAGGCTTGTTGTTAACTAGCTCTTAGAACTTAATCCATATTTTTTTCAAGATTATTTATTATGTATACAGTGTTTTGCCGCCTTGGATCCCTGCAGGCCAGAAGAGAGCATCAGATCTCACTACAGATATGGGTGCTGGGAATTGAGCTCAGCCATCTCTCCAAGTCCTACTTAACCCTTATTTTTATTAATCTACATTGTACCACATGGCTTTGCCTCTGTCCCATTCTGTCTCTGTTGCGTCTCCTGCCTCCCCTCTCCCTGTCCACAAGTCCCGCCTACACCTGCTGCCTGGCTATTGGGCCACTCAGCACTTTATTAAACCAATCCCAGGAATACATCTTCACACAATACAAATATTCCACAACATTTCCCCCTTTCTGTATAAATAAAAAGGGAGGATTTAACTCTAACATAGTAAAACTATACACAATAAGAACAATTGTCAGATAAGAATTACATTTACAATATCCAGTCCATTTCTGTTTGCAAATTCAGGTAAAGTCCTGTATTATCTTTCCCATCTTAGTAAGTCCAAAGTTTTACACCTAAATCATGGGCTTGCATTGGCCATCCTAAAAATATCTCTATAGACTTTAAAACACCTTCATAGATAAACAGCTTAAGCTTTTATGTTTCTCAGCCTTATAAACTCGTGTAAGTTTCTTTTCTGAATTTGGAAACAAGGAATACTGTATAACTATAACTGTCTGGTCTTCAATCCCATCAAGAGACCTGAGAAGGGTATAATATTACCTTAGTAAAAAGGAAGTGCAGTGCAAACAACTTTCAAACTAAGAAATGACAGAGACATCTGGCTATAGTCTCCCAAGGTACCTCCGTGTTGGCACTCTACAGGCCTAGAGTATCTGACACTTTCCTGTGAAGCAGGAATTTTGAAGGACTGTCTTAGCAAAGTTCTGCAGTCTCCTTTTGTGTCCTATTTGCCCAATTTGGACAACATTCTGACAGCAATAGAGGCAAGGGAAGTTTATTGCCCAGTGGATAACTTTGCCTCAATGAAAGCAAACTCCATTTGAGGTTCTTTGATGCCCCTCATCCTCGCTTGAAGTAGATTGGTGCTGCCAGGAAAAGACATGTCTCACTGCATGGGAAGCCTTATGTTATTAAAACATCTTAAGTGCCATATTCTGTATGTCTCTAAAGTGTTTGAAGACCATAGTATGTCTGTCTTAAATATATATGTTTGACATTGAAAACATACCTAGCATGGCCACAAATTTGAAATTTGATTGTTGGCTAACTACTATCTTCTTTTTTTTTTGGTTTTCGAGACAGGGTTTCTCTGTGTAGCTTTGGAGCCTGTCCTGGCACTCCCTCTGGAGACCAGGCTGGCCTCGAACTCACAGAGATCCGCCTGCCTCTGCCTCCCAAGTACTGGGAATAAAGGCATGGGCCACCAACGCCCAGCTTACTATCTTCTTAATTATCTTAAATAGTTTGTGATAATAATTTTCAAGGACTAGAAATTTTACATTACATTGGTTTTGGTTGTTTTGTTTTGGGTGTTTTTGTTTTGTTTTTTTAGTTTTTTGAGACAGGGTCTCTCTCTGTAGCCCTGGCTGTCCTGGAACTCACTCTATAGATGAGGCTGACCTCAAATTCAGAAATCTTCCTGCCTCTGCCTCCCAAGTGCTGGCATTAGAGGCCTGTGCCACTATATGAGTTTGCTTTTGCTTTTTAATTGTGAATGTATGTGTTGGGAGAAGGTCTGTGTGCTCATGTGCACAGCCAGTGGAGGCCAGAACAAAGGTGTAGGGATCCCCTGGAGCTGGAGGTGTGAGCCACTATGTAGATGCTGAGAACTGAACTTGGATCCTCTGTAAGAGCTACTGAGCCACCTACCCAGACTCCCTATATCTTGTCTTAAACTGAGAAAACATTGCTTAAAACATTTCTCAACTGTGAGCTTGCTACCCAACTTAGTTCCCGTGGAAGACTCCCTTTCTCCTCACACAGATCATCTTGAGCCAGGATTACAGTGGGGCAGCTGTGCCTCAGACCAGCAGGACGGCCCACAGACCTGTGCCTCCAGGTGCTCTAGAATGGGCTTCACCCACCTCACCAGGGGCTGTGCTTGCAAATGCTGAGCTTAGGCCAGCCACACACCCCAGACAACCTAGAGCCCAACTGAAATTGGTTACTAAGGCTGGCAGCTGAGACCTACCTAGAAGTCGAAAGTGCCAGCTTCAATGCCTGCCACCTAAGACATCAGCAGGCTCTGGGCTACATATTGATTATCATCACTACACAGCAGGTACCAGTCTGAGTAATTGAAGCGTTCTCCTCAATAGATCCAGCTCCTTGGATCTTTGAGCCCTGGCCTGGATAATATGGCTCCAGCACCCTGTATGCCCTGTCCCCAGAGGTGCAAAGCTCCCTTTCTCACCCAGAGGAACCTGGGTCAGCAGCCCCTCTGCAGGCTTAGTCAGAGCCCCCCAGCACTGAGTAGTATATGAGACCTGCGTGGGACCATTCCATGGTCTGTGTGATGGAGGACCTCATGCAGGCTGCCAGACCTATATGAAGGAATGCACAAGGAGCCCAGCTGTCATTGGCTTTGACAACAGCCACATGTAACTCAGGACTTGTGCCAAGGGAATGTCAGCTACAGCCTAAGCTGGGAATACGTGCCAAGGACAGGTGGCATGGACGCTGGGCACATTCAGAAGCCCCTTGCAGTTCCCTGAACCCATAGCCAAGTGGCTGCTTCCTGTCTTCATTCAGTAGAGCAAAAGCCACAGCCATGACAGATGACATGGCAGCATTGCCTTCACAGCTCCTTGCAGGCTGTAGAGAGAGAGAGAGAGAGAGAGAGAGAGAGAGAGAGAGAGAGAGAGAGAGAGAGAGAGAGTGTTAGCATGCTCATATGAGTCTGTGCGTGTGATTGAGTTTTGAGAGGCAGGCCAGATTCTGGATGCAGGCAGGCCACTCTGTCCCTCTTTAGACCTGATTTAAAAAAACATTGCAGGGCTGGAACTAGGGTTCAGTGGGTACAATACTTGTCTGCAGCATTCCTGAGGCTCTGAGTTCATCTCCAGTGCCAAGCAAACCAGGTGTGGTGCACACCTGTCATCCCAGCTCTGAGGAGGTGAAGGCAGGAGTTCAAGGTGAGCAGCCTAGGCCACATTGTGAATTTGAGATCTGGCTAGGCTGCGGACCCTGTCTCCAAATACAACACACATTTGAGCTAGGCAGTGGTGGTGACACATGCTTTTAATCTCAGCACTCGGAAGATCAGGGGCAGTGGGTATCCATGAGATGAAGACCATCCTGGTCTACAGAGTGAGTTCCAGGGTAACTAGAGCTGTTAGAGAAACCACACACAAAACAAAACAAAAGAAAAAAACCCATATTTGCATTAAGGCAGACACAGGCAATGGGGCTTTTCAGGTTTGGTTGCTGAGCCACACAGGGCCGTAGGATGGAATATACACCAAGTCTGTCTGCAGGCATATGCTGGGAGGGGTGTAAGCTGTCCTGTTGGCTGCTGTGGCAGCTGGGTGTGTTTTACCTTCATGGATGCCCCAGGTCAAGGCATCCCGTTGACAGGGTTGGGGTGGGGGGAACTGAATGACAGCTCAGGCTAATGGCCTCCTAAAGGTCAGTGGTTGCTTAGGTTTGACAAGAGGATGAGAGTGACTGTCCTGTCTCTTCATGCAAGGGGGTGCCACAGAGGGGTAAGTGCTTGCTTGTGCTGCAGCCTCCCCATGCCCAGAACCACAGTGACAGCCCCTTTCCCCACAGCATATCTCCATACCCCAGCCTGACTGCCCTGAAGAGCTGCGGGCCTTCTCCTTCTACCTCTCCAATATTGGCCGAGACAGCCCTCAGGGCAGCTTCGACTGCATCCAGCAATATGTCTCCAGGTAAGGCCTTCAGGCCCCTAGGGACCCCAAAACTACCACAACTAGACTGCTGCCTCTTTCTGCATTGCCCCAGGCTCACATGGCATGGTTCTGGTGGCACCTTAATGTTGGCACTTCCTCTTGTTTTGCAGCCATGGGGATGTACACCTGGACTGTCTGGGCAGCATCCAGGATAAGGTCACAGTGTGTGCCACTGATGACTCCTACCAGAAGGCCCGACAAAGCATGGCACAGGCAGAGGAGGAGACTCGGAGCCGGAGTGCCATTGTCATTAAGGCTGGAGGCCGCTATATGGGTGAGTGGCAAGCAGCTTGCTGGGGCAGGAGCTTCGTCATGCTCTGTTCTAGGCAGGGTGGTATCTGTCCACTTGCTTCAAAGGAAGGTCCATGTCAGAGGGTGTTGCAGGTTAGGCACTGTGGCTACAGGTGCCAGGTGAGCCCCAAGTGGGACAGGGGCCCTGGGTTAGCCACCCTCTCCCAGTCTTGGGACAGGTCAAGGCCCCACTTGTTCTCCAGCTGTCCCCAGCCACTCCTCCAACAGCTGTGGCAACAGCTCTAGACTGGAAGGTGGGTGAAGTTTGGCCTTATAAAACAATCCAGCAGTGGGACAGCCAGCACCAGGCATTCCCAGGGAGGAAGGGAGGTCTTTGTCTTGTCTGTATGATGTATGTATTCCTAATATACAAGTACAGCCTACTCAGCCTTTGCAGTATCACATGTATGTCAGTTGGTATGCTCCTCCCTGGGGAAGACTGTTTCTCAGCTTAGCATTTTAGTTGCCTGTAGTGCTTGGTGTAGGGCTGAGGCCTGCTTGTCTTTCCCTGTTCGCTTTATCATATGTAGTGAGTTTGAGGCCAGCCTAGTCCACGTTAGACTCTTGTCTTGTGAAGTGGGCAGGTGAGGTAGAGAGATGGCTTAGGGGAGGACCCAAGTTTGGTTCCCACACCAAAGTGGCAGCTCACAGCTATAATCCCAGCGCCCTCTACTGGCCTCCTTGGCCACTACTGCACACATGGCTCAGACATGAACACAGGCAAAGTACATCTCTAAAACATAAGAGTTGGGATTTCACATTGCTTCTCCCCTACCTCACACATTTGCAGTGGGCCAGCTTTGGGTGGGACTTCAGGAGAGCAAGCATGGCTGGACTTCATCCTATGTGCCTGTGGTATTGGGGCTTTGTGCTGTCCTTGGTGACAGAGGCATTCTCCTCAAGGTCAAGATGCTGTGTACACACCTGTGAATGAATCCTTGGTTCTACGGATACAATTTAGTTAGCAACATCATGTTGTCACACCTTGTTATGGTACCATGGTGACTTCTAAGACAGTTGTTATTTAACTAGTGGGCATACCTGTTGTCTCAGCACCCCGGAAGATGAGGCAGGAAGATGGTGAGCCAAGACAGCCTGGCCTACATAGTGAGACCCTGACTCCATATTAGACTGAACCAGATTGTGAAGGGAGAGGTTCTTCTGGTCAAAGGCCTCCAGGTGCTGGGTTTGCTGTGTCCTGAAGGGTTGTTCAGGATGACCTCCTGATACCTACACCTGCCACAAAGTGCTGGGTGATATTGTAGTTCAGCCACAGCCACAGTGCCTCTTCTCTGCTGCAGCTGCTAGGGCAGCCTAGGTTCCATGACCACGCTGCTTCTAAAGCTGCAAAAGTGAGCAGAGTCAGGCCGTGGGCTGCTGTAGGGCACCTGTGCCTTCCTGTGGTTGGTTTTTTCCTCATTCCGCTGCACACTCACAGTTGCGCATTCTCTTCCCCCACCTCTCCTGTGGCCTGCTCCTTGCTGTGCTGTTCATGCTGACACAGTTCTTGAATTTTACACCTGCTGCACCCTGACACCCAGGCTCTCATTGCAGGCAAAAAGGTTCAGTTCCGGAAGCCAGCACCAGGGGCAGCCGATGCAGTGCCCTCCCGGAAACGGGCCACCCCCATCAACCTGGCAAGTGCCATCAGAAAGAGCAGTGGGAGTGGAGCCAACAGTGTGGCACAGAGGCCCTTTCGAGACAGGGTGCTGCACCTACTGGCCCTGAGGCCCTATAGGAAGGCTGAGCTGCTGCTGCGGCTACAGAAAGACGGGCTGACACAGTCAGACAAGGACACCCTCGACAGCCTGCTGCAGCAGGTAGGTACAGACCAGCCTGACCATATATGCGGTGAGCATTGTAAAATCAGTTCTTCAGGCTTCCTGACTCTACGGTGGTCTCAGGCCCTGCCTCCTGTGGCCTTGGATATGTCCTCGCAGGGTCCCTGACAGGCAGTGTCCGAAGACCTGTGTGGTGTTGGAGACTGGAGACCTGCTCATAGCTGTGTCTGTGACTGCTGTTAGCCGTGCCACTGTTCATGGGAACAGTCGGGCACACCTGGGCCATGCCTTCCTGCTATCCCCACCCAATATTTCCTGGGGCTCTACAAGGCGAACCCTTGTGCTAACTTCAAGCCACTAGCCAGGGGTGGTGAGATTGCTCAGTGGGGAAAGAAACTTGCTGTCTGATGATGCAAATCTGGCAACCTGAGTTCAATCATGTCATTTCCCACCTTGATAATAACTGAAAAACAAATTCAAGGGCCTGGTGAGATAGCTCAGTGGTTAGGAGCAGCATCTGCTCTTGCAGAGGATGGTTCACAATTATCTTTAACTCTAGTTCCAGGAGATCTTAAGCTCTCTTCTGGTCCCCATAGGCACCAGGCATTCGCATAGTGCAGAGACACACATTCAGGCAAAACGCCCCCGCATGTAAAATTAAGATTTAAAATAAAATTGACAGCATCAGCCAGACCTTGGGGAACAGCATAGAGATATATTGGGGTGACCTACCCCCTGTGCTCTGGGTGACAACATATCAAGAGTCTCACAGATAGCCCTGGAATCAGGAGAGACCATAGTCAGCCTCTACCTCAGGCCATGGAATACACACAGCATGAGGCTCCCAGGGCCTGTTTGGTCAGGCATGCTGGGTCTGACCATAACCAGCCCTACCAAACTCACTGTGAATATATGGTATATCTTGTGGGGTAGCAGGACCCCACAGGTTTTAAGAATGGGCCTGTCTTGGGGGTTACCTATTGGTCTTGTCCTTTACAGCCTCCACAGGTCACCAGAGGCCCTGAGCACCCATAGCCTTTCATGACCTTTAGTGCAGGCAGGGCTGTTTAGGTGGGTAGCTAGATCAAGAGAGTCAGAAGTCTGCTGGAAGTAGTGGGTGGTCAGTGGGACCATATGCCATCATGGAAAGGCCTGTGTATGAGGACATATGTCCATGTTGTAGAGAGGCTGAGAGTGACGGGAAGGGCATGGCAGTGCACCATTTAAATCTCAGTGCTGGCATGAGGTAGAGAATTGCTTAGCCAGTGAGAGGCTCTGCCACCTTGGCATGCTGCCATACTTGTGACCCCAGTATCCCACGAAATTGTTAAGTTCAAGGCCAGCCTGGGCTACAAGACAAGTCTATATCTCCAAAACCCACAAAATGTAACCCATTCCTCTCAAGAGTGCTGACAGGTTTTGGCCTTGACACAGCTGAATGGCTGGTATGTGCATATGTCTCACACTGGCACCCATCAAGGCCAGCACAGTCATGGCCATGGCCCCTTCAGACCCCTCTGATGAGATGTGAGCCTCAGCTGACAGCCTGGGGTAAGCAAGAGAGGATTAACTGGTGGTCACCATCTGAAAGGGTGGGGGCTTGTCAGGGGCTGCGGGCATATGGATGTCATACCTGCCTCATCCAAAAGACAGTCTAAACCTTTAGTGTGACTCGTGATGCAAGTACACGGACGTTGAGTTGGGATAGCATGGGTACACAGGTGCCACACCATCCATGTCCCTGTAGAGTCCTGTGTCCCCCCAGACTCCATGCAGCGATGGTCATGACGTCATATCCTGCAGGTGGCCAGTGTGAACCCCAGAGACAGCACGTGCACCCTGCAGGACTGCATGTACAAAGATGTGCAGAAGGACTGGCCTGGCTACTCTGAGGGGGACCAGCAGCTACTGAAGCGTGTGCTCATGCGGTAAGCTCCCATGTGAACTTGGGTGGCAGCAGCCCCACCCCATCCAGCCCCAGCCTCAGAGGCCTTAGACAAGCCTCAGCCTGACAGATGGCTTACGGCCATAGCTGTCCCTAACCAACTATGCAGGCTCCTCCAGGCTAGGGTGTCCCATGCATGTCCCCCAGGCCTCTGATGAGCCTCTTGGGCCCACAGAGCGCATGAGGCAGACTCCAGGAGAGTGGCACAATAATTAAATGCTTCCCCTGGCGCTGGTGCTGGGACTGGGAAGGCTAATTGGTTCTTGAGTGATTTCTCACCCAGAGATTCCTGTTGCTTCTTCAAGTTCAAGGATAGCAGCTCACTCTGGGCTGGTCTCCTAACTGTGCCTTGGCTGCAACTTGGAGTTACATGTACTTGGAGAGGCTGGGAGGGCACATCTTGACAGAGGCCCCAGGCTTGTCGCCTGCCAAATACTTGTGGGCAACAGACCCAGATTTTTTTTTTCTTTTCTTTTCTTTTTAGCTCTGGCTGTCCTGGAACTCACTCTGTAGACCAGGCTGGCCTCAGACATAGCGATCCCCCTGCCTCTGCCTCCCAAGTGCTGGAGTTAAAGGCGTGCACCATGCACCACCACAGCTGGGCTTTCTTTTCTTTTCTTTTTAGCTCTGGCTGTCCTGGAACTCACTCTGTAGACCAGGCTGGCCTCAGACATAGCGATCCCCCTGCCTCTGCCTCCCAAGTGCTGGAGTTAAAGGCGTGCACCATGCACCACCACAGCTGGGCTTTTCTTTTCTTTTCTTTTTTTTGAGCCAGGGTTTTACAAGAGACAGTGTTGGTCTTAACTTCTGACCTGCCTTGTATCTCCACCCTCCACTAGTGCTGGGCTGACAAATGTGTGCCCCATTGTCAGGGGCTACCTGTACCCAAATGCTAAAGGTATCCACACTGGGCCTCTTACTGGTTCACAGGCAAAGGTATTCTTCACCTAAATGAGTGGTGCTGGCAGGGCCAGCATGCCTGGGGCTAGTTGCCACTACTGATGCCATTTCCTCTGTGATAAGCCATTGGGTGCTCAGTACCAGGCCAGAGGAGGAACAAGGGTGACACCTTGTACATAGCAGGACCATATATAAGGTCACAGCTGACACACAGGATGGCTTTTGTGCTAGTGGGGTCCCAGCTGCTAACTGCCCACACCTCAGCATGCCACAGCAGGAGTCCTCCCTAAGGACCCAGCTAGGCTCTGCCAGGCAGCTGTCATGCATACAGCCCAGCTCTGGCTCTGGGAACCTGGCCTTCTTTGTGCAGATGTAGTCCCCAAGGCACAGTGGCAGGGCCACCATAGTGCTTCTACCATTCTTCTGCAGGAAGTTGTGCCAGCCACAGAGTGCCGTCTCAGACTCCACCAGCTCCAGCCCACCCCGGGAGCACGGGCGCTCCGCCTCACCCTCTCAGGTACCTGCCTGGGTGTGGATGAGTGTGGGGTCCTCATTGGTGCCCCACAATCCTGTATGGCCAGTGTCCATGGCCTGAGCCATGCTCCCTTGGGGAACTTGCTTTCTTCATCAGCGGTGAATTGTCTGGGTGGCCATGTGCCTTGGGGCTGTGTCCCTCCACTTTCCCTTGCCCACAGCCCTGTAGATGCGGAGTGCCTGTGAGTGGACTTGCTTCCCTCCTGCCGCTGCTGCTGCCTGCTCGCTCAGGGCAGGCAGGCGCCTTCTTTCTACCCAGCTGCCTTCCCTTGTGTGGGGCCAGCTGTGTGTGGGCGCCCCCGTGTGGCCACACCAGGCCCTGAAAGTGGCTCCTGGTTCCCACAGGCTTCTCTGCTTACTTTTCAGAAACGGCCACAGCCCACAGACTTCATTGACCCCCTGGCCAGCAAGAAGCCCCGGATCTCACACTTCACACAGCGAGCACAGCCCACCCTCAATGGCAAGCTGGGTGCCCCCAATGGCCACGAGACCCTGCTGCCCACCCCAGGGCCTACCTCCATGGACACCCTCAGCTCTAGCCATCTGCCCCCACGGCTGGAGCCCTCACGAACCCATGACCCCCTGGCTGATGTCAGCAATGACCTAAGCCACAGTGCCCAGGACTATAAGCACCAGGAGGCCACCCCAGCCCCAGCCCCTCACCTTAGCCTGCCCCTGCTGACGGACTTTACCCAGTCTGAGCGACCTGCTGGCTCCTCACACATCCATAGCCGACCCAAGAAGAAGTCCAAGAAGCACAAGGACAAGGAGCGGCCCCCGGAGCACAGACCCCCAGCCCCACAGTCTGATGTCCCTGCCACCCCTGCTCTGCTCCCAGATGCACTAGGTGAGAACTCCACTGGAGTCAGGACCTGGGGCCACTGTGGCTGGCCATTAGCCTGCCCAGGACTTGGGGCTGGGGGCTGAGGCACCCAGGCAGGAGTACCATGGAAAGCAATGCTTTCTGGAAACACTGAGATGCCCTGAGCCAGAGGCAGAGGGAAAGCGAACAGAACAGGGAGGATCAGGACACAGACAGGTGTGCTGAGCCCAGGGAGCAATGGCTTCTGGGACAGGAGGACACCTGAAGACATGAGGCAGAGGCATCTGGAGAGGGGGACCTCTGTGTCCATGGTGTGGTGAGAGTGTGGGTATGGTATCACAGGGCCTGTGTTGGTTGTGTGCTTTGGCACTCATGGCCACTTGAAGTGGCTTGGGGGGGGAGGGCTGCATGTGGCTAAGGTGACTTTGAGAACCTTTAGTGTCTGCTGGGGCCTGCCAGGTGCTAGCAAAAGCCTTAGCTACAGACAGCCACTGGCTTTGTCTGATGGGGGATATTTCGAGGGTCTTGAGGACACATATGGCACATTACCCTAAAAGAAACCACAGCCGCATCCTGACCAGAAACAAACCCAGAAGCCTGACAGTGCACGCCTCTCTGTGGCAGCCTGGCACAGATGGCCTCTGGGAGTCAGAACCAGTTGATGGTTACCTGACCCCATGTGCTTAGTTAGACAGCGTGTTGTAGCTGCATAGGACACTCCTGTTCCCTCCTTCTGTCAAAGCCCATCCCATGAGGTGACTGTTCATGTTCAGTGGACATCTTAGGAGTGCCCACCCCACCATCTCTATACCTATGGGGCCTTCTCAGCCTGGTCACCACCTGCCCCTGAACCCTGCAGCTTGTAGACCAGCACCATGGGCTAGGGGCCCTGAAGTCACAGTGGGTTAGGCTAAGAGAATTTCGTTGAGACGGGATGTGTGGGAACCTTGAGCTGCTAGCCCAGGGAAGCAGCAAGTGTGTACCCTGTGTTCCCAGCAATGGGGTAGTCCAGGCTACAGAATGAGAACCTGTAAATGAACCTGCAAATAAATGAGTTAAGTGGCTGGAAAGTGGTGTTCTGCCTGGCAGGCACGGCCTGTACCTTGCTCACCCCTTCCTAGGTTCCACTAGCTCCTGGCGGAAGGTTTGGTGGGAATACCGTGCGGAGGACTGGGGTCTGACAGGGCTCTCAGTGAAGGCCAGTGCCAGCAAGGTTTGCAGTTGCTGTCTGCCAGAGACCACATCTACCTTGTCGTCTATGTGGCCAGGGGTTGTGTCTCTCGCCTAGTGCAAATGCCCTATGCTTCCAGGATGAGCAGTGGATGAGTTCTGTGGGGTTTGACTTCAAGCCACCCTGCTAGAGGCCACTTGGAGAGGAGCATGTCTGGGCTGTGTGGCTATAGCCTGGACAGTGGGTCCCCACTGTGTCCATCAAGCATGACTTACACCCCACACACTTCCCTGGACCTAAGGGTCCATTGCTCATGCAGGTCTGAATGGAGCCTGTGCCAGTGCCCCCACGCCCACTTCAGAGAGCCCGGACTACTTGCTGTGAGTATCTTACATAGTCTATGCCCTGCCCAGCCTCTGCCTGCGCCAGGTGCTACTGCCCACTGTGCCCTTGATCCCAGCAGCCCCTTTTGTCCCTCAGGAAATACCCCGCCATCTCATCGTCAGAGCAGCGTCAGAGCTACAAGAACGACTTCAATGCCGAATACAATGAGTATCGGAGCCTGCATGCGCGCATCGAGCAGATCACGCGCAGGTTCACACAGCTTGATGCCCAGCTCAGGCAGCTGAGCCAAGGCTCCGAGGAGTATGAGGTAGTGCCAGCCACCTAGAGTCGGCAGTGACCCATGCCCAGGGTTTGGCCATGAGTCCCTGCAGTAGGGTCTGGCCAGGGTGTGTGACCCGGGCTGGGTCCTGTCCTTAGGAGGTCTTGTAGCTCATGCAGGTCTCTGGGGCACCCACTTCCATTTCCCTAGTGCAGCTACTTTACCGTGTGTCTTTCCTTGCCATGCACCCTGCACCCTTGCAAGAATCACAGGAGTGCCACCCATCCCTGTCACTATGCTCCATCTATCTAGTTGGTCACTTTCAGAGAGGGTTTGCATTTGGAGCTGTCCCAGGTGAAACATAATTAGTTGTTGGTGTTTTCCCCCAGACAACCCGTGGGCAGATTCTTCAGGAATACCGGAAAATCAAAAAGGTACGTGAGGCAAAGTGGGTGCTGAGGCCTGCCTGGCCCAGGGGTGCTGGGCAGATGTGTCTCACCCACCCCTTGGTTCCCTCACAGACCAACACCAACTACAGCCGAGAGAAGAGACGCTGCGAGTACCTGCACCGCAAGCTGGCGCACATCAAGCGCCTCATCGCAGAGTATGACCAGCGGCAGTTGCAGGCCTGGCCCTAGCACGCCAGTGGGCTGTGCTGATGGCTCTGCCTGCCTTTTCTACTTTTCTATGAACTCGGCCCTTTGGCTGCCGCAGAGACTGTCTATTTTTGTACCTTTTCTACTCTGTGCCTCCTCCACGGCCCACACCTCCAGGGTTAGAGGCTCCAGGGACAGTCAGCAGAGTGCCAGGTCCTGCTGCCTTCAGATCCGTACTGGCAAGGTCACTGCAGCTCCCAGGCAGTGCCCAAAGCCCTCCGCATTGACCTCAACAACATATGGTCTTCAGCAGCTGCGTCCCCCACCTGCTGTTCATGTCACACTGAGGCTGTGTGGTCCTGTGCTGTTAGCCCCGCTCCATCCCTCCATCCATTTGTGAATCCTGGGGTCCTCTCTGCTGGTTTCCCACGGGGTGGGGGGAGGAGGCTAAGGGTGGTGCCTTGCTTGCCTTCTCCAGGGCGCAGGCCTGTGGCCCCCAATTGCTGCTTTTACTGTGCCTCGTCTTCTCATACCCCAAATCCTAGGGGCCATTGGTGTGAGTGTATGTGTGTGTGTGTGTGTGTGTGTGTGTGTTTGGTGTGAATGGTGTGAATGGATTCTCAGCTGTGCACAGAGAGGGAATCTTTGCTGGGGATGTGTTGGAAGCGGTAGGGTCACTGCTACTCATAGCTGCAAAATGGGGAGAACAGAAACTCAAATACAGATGTCTATTTTTCTAAACCTTGGTGGTGTCTCTGGATGGCTTCCAAAGAGCCTGGCTACCAGGAGGCACTTGCCTAGTCCAGTCCCACCCCACTCAGCTCCTAGCTTTCCTTTGGGGTCCCTGGGGTCCCCAGACCCTAGAGGAAACCAACACTTCCTATTTAAATAGCTGTTGGTCTCTAAATGGGGCTGGGCCAGATTCTGCACAGAGCATGCCCCACACAGCCGCACTGCGCAGGCTCTGCGTGGACCCGACCTAGCGTGCCCCTCTCCTGCCGTGGGACTCCACCCAGGGACCGGTAGCTGAACTGGTCTGTTTTGTTGTCTGAGATTTATGAAGGGAAGGGCAGGGCCGGGCCCTGGGGCTGCAGGTGCTGGCAGGTTAAAGATAGTCTAACTTATTGGTGGTCTCTGCCTTTGGACTGTACAGTGGGTAGTCTACTTTGAGCCATGGAGTTGGTGTTTACAGTCTTCACTTTTGCCAAAACAATTGACAGGAGAGGCAGCGCCTCCCCGGGACCCTTTCTGGGAACCTGTCTTTTGTGCACTAAGCAGGTGAACCGCCGACTTTTAAAGTCTATAATAAATTTGATGGAATTGAACCCCCGCTGTGCATTGTGTATGTCACTTCTGGGTGTGGGGTGGCCCTAAGTGAGAACCTGGCCCAGAGCCCTTGTGGTGAGGCCAGCCACGCAGGCTGGGGTGGTGGGGAGCTACTGTAGAAGTGGGCACCTCCATGCCCGGCACAGACAGGGTGGGCTCTCCTGCAGCACCAAGGCCCGCGGGTGTGGGGCCAGGTGAGAAGAGGGGACCAGCAGCTCAGAAGGATGGAGCGTTTTTTTTTTTTAAAAAACAAAACACAGCAGGAGGTGATGTGTGTCTTAAGCTGCCAGTCTGCACTCACTGAGTCCATGGAGCTGAGCAGTGGGCACACCACCATCAGGGCCCGCTCTAAGCAGACAGCAGAGGCTGGGTTTGCGCCAGGGTAGAGTCTGTGGGTACCTTTGTTTTCAAAGGGAAAAGCCAAAGACGGCCCACAAGGGAAGGGCCAGGGTCAGTCAGCCTCCAGGCCTTGGCAGGACTTCTGAGGCGGCTGAGGGGGTGGAAGGAGAGCCAGGCGCCCTGCGGGCCGCTGTGTACCCACCACCTGAGAACAGCCTGGCCATGATCTTCCATCGCCATCCCTGGAGCCCGGGGCCAGTCCCTGGCCACAGCGCCGCCCCCCCCCCCCCAAGGATGTCCAGGCCAGAAGGGACTCTCGGCGAGTCCTCTCTACTCAGCCTTGCTGACTGCCTCAGCCTCCCACATGCGGGATGACAGGTTGGCTGACTGGCAGAATTATCTAAACCAGGCTGAGTAAATCATCTGCCGTTTCTGTTGAAGTACACCCCAAGAGGACAGGAAAAGGCCTCTTTTAGGGCCATCTGCACCCTCTGCCCACAGGTCAGCCCTACTTGCATCTGAGCCCCTCCCCGGAGCTTTCAACCATCTCCTCCAACAGCCCCCTCAGGGAATCCTGCCTGGGACTCTTCACCGGGACGTGCTCCGTCTCCTTTCTGTTCCTTCATATTGGGACTCATTCAGCTCATCAGAAACGAGAAAAAACCCTGATGCTACAAAGTGCAGCCCTTCTCCCTTTCCTTCAGACAGCGCGGACGGTCCATCCATCTAAATTTTGGCGCAGCTCCAGCAGTGGAAAGTTTCCGCTAGGAGGAGGCCGCTTGTTTTGGAAAGTTCTGGGGGTGCCTCCCCCGCCTGCCTGCCGGGTTCCCACGTTTCTTATCTCTGCCTGCCCAGGGGGAGGCCGCGCCGCGCTGGCCTGGCCATCCTGTCCCCTCCCCTTGGCCTGGCCTGCGCCTGTACTCAGGGCTGGGGGTTGGGAGAGGGCCGGACAGACAAGCGTGCGGATGCGAGACCCCTAAAGGCCCTGCACCGAGCCAGGCTCCGCCTCCCTGACGGTGGCCGTCGCTCATTGGCTGCCGTGTGGTCCCGGTACAACGTGGGTGCACAGCGAGCCAATACGCACAGCGCTCGCGCCTAAAGCTGCTTCCGGCCACCTGGGTCCCGAGCACCTCGAACCCCGGGCCGCTCGCCACGCCCGGCGGGGGGCGTGGCCGGGGCGTGGCCTCATCGCTTTTCTCCGGCGTTCGCGCGCTCTGGAGACCCGCGCTGTCCGCCTCCGTAGCAGGATCCGGTGAGTGCGGTCCCGTCCCGTCCCGTCCCGTCCTTTCCCGGGGCGGAGGGCGGCCTCCCGGGCGAAGGGCCCACGCTCACCGGCTCTGCCCCGCAGCTCGCCGCGATGGAGCCCGCCGTCGAGATCCTGGTGGACAGCCCGGACGTAGTCTACAGTGCCGAGGCCATCGAGGCTCGCTATGAGTACCGGACGACGCGCGTCAGCCGCGAGGGCGGCGTGTTGCGGGTGCGCGCCGGGCGGGGGCGGCGGGGGCGGCGGGGCGGCGGCCACCGAGAGCCCGAGGTCCCGAGACTCACTCCCCACCCGTCCTTAGGTGCAGCCCACGGCTACTCGGTTCACCTTCCGCACCGCCCGGCAGGTGCCCCGACTCGGGGTTATGCTTGTCGGCTGGGGCGGGAACAACGGCTCCACGCTCACCGCGGCCGTGCTGGCCAACCGGCTGCGCCTGACCTGGCCCACGCGCACGGGTCGCAAGGTGGGGGCCCCGCGGCGCGGAGAGGGTGGGAGGACCCCGAGGGGGCGAGGCGCAGCAGGGTGAGGTGTGGGTGACGTCATCCCCGCCCTCGGCGTGAGCTGAGATGGGGCGTGGCCACGGGGGCTTGCGGGTCGGTGTGCAGCCCCTCCCTCTCTATACCCTGCTCCTCTTCCCCCCCCCAGGAGGCAAACTATTACGGCTCGTTGACCCAGGCGGGCACCGTGAACTTGGGTCTGGATGGGAACGGCCGGGAGGTGTTCGTGCCTTTCAGCGCGCTGCTACCCATGGTGTCCCCCAACGACCTGGTGTTTGACGGTGGGCTGAGCCTCGGGGCGGGATGCGGGTATGTGTGGGAAGGCCCAGGGTCCAGGATGGGTTCAGTGTGAGGGTCCCCACAACCTAGGCTGGGATATCTCGTCACTGAATCTGGCCGAGGCGATGAGGCGCGCACAGGTCCTGGACTGTGGCTTGCAAGAGCAGCTGTGGCCCCACATGGAGAGCCTGCGCCCGCGGCCCTCGGTCTACATTCCCGAGTTCATCGCTGCCAACCAAACAGCACGAGCAGACAACCTCATCCCTGGCACACGCGCGCAACAGGTGGGGGCCTCGACTGGCTTCCCCAGCTCACTGCCACCTGCTAACTGGCCACGTGGTCCTTCCCTTTGGCTACATACCCAATTACCCCCCCACCCCACCCCCGCCCCTAGGTAATGAGTGGCCCAAACCCCTGGAGGGCTTGGACAACTTCCATCTACTCTGTATCTTTTCCCAGTTGGAGCAGATCCGAAAGGACATTCGAGACTTTCGATCCAGCGCAGGATTGGACAAGGTCATTGTGCTGTGGACCGCCAACACAGAGCGCTTCTGCGATGTGGTCCCAGGTCGAAATGACACAGCCGAAAACTTGCTTCGTACTATCCAGGTGGGCACACGCCCAAGATTCCTTGGGGACAAGGCTGGTACAGAGGAAGCCTTGTCTCACTGCCTCTCTGCCCTCAGCTTGGCCAAGAGGTGTCACCATCCACGCTTTTTGCTGTGGCCAGCATCCTGGAGGGCTGCGCCTTCCTCAATGGATCCCCACAGAACACACTGGTGCCGGGTGCCCTGGAGCTGGCTTCCCAGCGCCATGTGTTCGTGGGCGGGGACGATTTCAAGTCCGGTCAGACGAAGGTCAAGTCTGTTCTGGTGGACTTCCTCATCAGCTCTGGCCTCAAGGTACCTGGGGCTTCATGAGGTGCCAAAGGAAGGCAGCCAGGACCGTGGGTTGGTGATGGTACTGCGGAGCTGGTCACACCTGAGTTCACCTGTCTCTGACCACACAGACCATGTCCATCGTGAGCTATAACCACTTGGGCAACAACGATGGGCAGAACCTGTCTGCACCACTGCAGTTCCGCTCCAAGGAGGTGACGAAGAGCAGCGTAGTGGATGACATGGTGCAGAGCAACCATATACTCTACGCACCCGGAGAGGCGCCAGATCACTGTGTGCGTGGGGCTGTGGGCTGGCAGGCGGGCAGGGGCCTTGGCGCCCTATGGTGGGGCCGTGTGACCTGATGCATCTCCACAGGTGGTGATCAAATACGTGCCCTACGTGGGCGACAGCAAACGTGCCCTGGATGAGTATACCTCAGAGCTGATGCTGGGTGGGACCAACACCCTGGTGCTCCATAACACCTGTGAGGTACAGAGGGCTGGCGGGGCCAGGTGTGGTGGGCAGGGTAGGTGTTGATTCACCAGGCCTTTGTCACTACTCCCACCAACCCCCACCCAGGACTCGCTCCTGGCAGCACCCATTATGCTGGACCTAGTACTGCTCACTGAGCTCTGTCAGCGTGTGAACTTCTGCACCGACTCGGACCCTGAGCCTCAGGGCTTCCACCCAGTGCTGTCGCTGCTCAGCTTCCTCTTTAAGGCACCGCTGGTGCCCCCTGGGAGCCCAGTGGTGAATGCACTCTTCCGCCAGCGCAGCTGTATCGAGAACATTCTCAGGTACGCACGGTGGAGGGTGGGACACAGGGCTGGCAGGACAGTCCTGGGGTGACCTGCTGAGCTCACACTGTCTCCACAGGGCCTGTGTGGGGCTCCCGCCACAGAACCACATGCTCTTAGAACACAAGATGGAGCGCCCAGGCCTGGGCATCAAGCAAGGAGAAATGGCAACCATCAGCCCACTGCAGCATAAGAGAGAGTCCACACCTGCTGCCACCAATGGCTGTACCGGCGATGCCAACGGTCACACACAGGCACCGACACCAGAGGTGTCCACTGCTTAAATCAAATGACCCTTTTACCCCCAGCCCTTCTCTTTTCTTATCATTGTCCCCAAGACCTTGCCAACGAATTAAAGAGTTCCCACCAGGCAAGCCTTCTTGTGACTTTACAAGGTCTCCGGTGTGTAGCACTGGCTAGCCAGGAATTTGGTATGTAGACCAAACTCTGTCCAAGTGCTGGGGTTTAAAGGCCTCTACCACCAGCCTGGTCCTTCACCTGCTCACCTCATCCCGGCAGAGATGGAGGCCGCAGCTGCTAGTCAAATGAGGGACATCAGCGGTACCAAAAAGACAAAACCGAATGGTGTTTATTGGCAGTACCCTCCCCCAAGCCCACACTTCTCTGAGGTGTGTGTGTGTTGTGTGTTGTGTTGTGTGGTGTGTGTAGAAAAATGAAGTCCTTCGTGGGGTCCCTGCCAGCCATCTAGGCCGGGCTGGCCAGGAGTCCGGGTGGCAGGGGCGCGACCCGAGACCTTGCCAGCAGGACACTGGGTGCAGGCCAGGGCTATCACACGCTCATGGTCATGCCAGGGGAGTACTGCGGAGACAGGGCAGCGCGCGGGGCGCGGCTCAGCTCCGGCCGAGGCTGGGGCCCGCCCTCCCGGGGACAGGGGGAACCCGGGGAGGGGGGAGGAGGGGAAGATGCCGCGGCCGCCCCCCCACCTGGCCCGCCGCGGTCACGGTCTTGCTCTGGCCCCGCGCCGCCCCGGCGGGGTCTGCCCGCCAGGCCCCTCCGGCCCGCCGCGGCCGCGGGTGGGGAGTCGACGCAGGCGCTTACGCTTTCGCTCGGGAACGAATGCAGGAAGGTCCCGGCGGCCGCCATCTCGCCATCGTCGCGCGGGGTCCCCGGGGCGTTGCTCAGGCCGCCCACGGCGCCGGGGGAGCTCTGGGGGCGGCGCCGGTCAGCACGCGGGGCCCCGGCCCCGGCCCCCTGCCCACCCCCAGCGCGCACGACCTCACCTTCGGCAGCCCGTCCATGTCGCCCGAGCCTGCGGGCAGACAAGAGGCTCAGGCGCTGACAGGGAGGGAGCCCGGGATGGGGGGCCCCGGGGCTCCGTAGTCTGGAGGCGACGCAGGGTGCAGGCGCTGCGCCCAGAGGCCACCCAAGACTTGGGAACAGGGTTGCTCTGAGCCGCCCTCCCGTGGCGTGGAGGTCAGGGACGACCAGAGACCCTCTTGTCCCGGTGCTCGGGGGTGCCGGTGCCTGCCGGCGAGGCCGCTAGATGGCGCCCGGCCACTCACCCAGGGATCCGTTCACGTGGTGCGTCTCCATCGCGCTCATGGAGCCCAGGGGGCCCTCCGGGCCGGGGCCGAGCGGGAACTGCGGGCACAGGGCAGCGTGGGGCTCGGGCCGTCCGCCCCCCGCGGGGTCCCCGTCAGGTGAGGCGCACCGGCCCCCACTCACGTTAGCCCTGCCAGCGCCCGGCCCGATGGGGTTCATGATGGTATACATGTTCTCGCTGGAGTTGGTGGAGTCTGGCGGGGAACAGCAGGGGACGCGTGGGTGGGTGCGTGGAATGGGGACCCAGGCCCACCCCAACACGCATGCCCCTTACCTCCAGGACTGGGCATGATGGGTGTTCCGGGGGCGCCGCCTCCTCCTGCGGGTCCCTACACGGAGACATACATGGGGACTGTGAGACATGGCCTGTCTGGCCTGCACCCTGCGGGTCCCACCGCACACCTTTAGGGACTCACCGTGTAGCTGCCAGGAGACGAGGAAGCATAGGGGATCTGGAACAGGCAGGGACAACCATGAGCCTCAGTGGCAGGCAGCTAACCCGAGCCCTCCTTCCCCAGCTCACCCTGCCTGCCACTCACCGAGTTACCGCTGGGACTGGCCCACGGGCCACGCACCCCCGGACCCCTGGAAGAGATGGGGGCGCTGCAGCAGCCCAGGTGCCCAGGACCCAGCAACCCGTCATTCCCTAGGGCTAAGTGACACTTTTGGCCTCAGTTTCCCCTCCAGACAGTGGAATAAACGATGCCCAAGTTGTCCCTGAATACATGGCCTGCCTGAGGGTACCCTAAGGCCTTACATGTTCATGGATGGCAGGACCTGGGTGGTAGCAAGAGAATTGGGTGGGGGCCGCATGCCAGCTCCATAGCCCTGTTGAAGCAAAGGGTTAGTCAGAAAGAATCTAGGGTGTGGCCTTATCTGTCCCACAATGGGTTGGGCCATCCCTTACCTGGGGCCCAACACTGGCCATGCCCCTCGGAGGTGTCACCCTCTGCATCGGGCCTCCCAGGCTGGGGTGCCCTGGGCAGAGACATAAGGAAAAGGGCTCAGGCTTGGGCATTCCCTGGCATGGTCACCACATTCAAATGGGGGCTTCAAGAAGGGATGGGTCCCATGGTACAGCAACTGGAGTGTCTGTTACTCACCCTGTGCGCGTGGGGAGGGGTCCATGGCACTAGGGATGAGGGGCTGTGAGCCAGGGAGGCCCACAGGAGGCTGTGGGGGGGCACAGTACTGAGTTGGAGAGGAGACACCCCCTCCCCAGCTTCTCCCGCCCCCCTGCCCTCTCTCACCTGGCCTGGCATCCTTAGGGTGGGCCGGGCACCCCCTGGGAACCGTGGTGACATGAAGGGCTGGAAGAGGGGGGTGGGAGTCAGTAATCTCCATTTTAAACTTTCCCTAAAGAATCCCTGTTCTTACTAAGCCTGAGGGCAGGGTGGAGGCTGGGGTCTCCAACTTTGCTAGTTAGTTCCCTGCCTCAAAGCCAGATTGCAGACCACAGCCAGCTGGCACAGTTGCAAGAAGGAGCAGTACAAGGTACCAGAATGTGAGGGCCCCTACCCAGCTGTGGGGTTCACCATTGTGGCTCTGGGGAACAGCTACACATCTCGAGGGTGAGTGGGGAAACTTCTGAAGCCTGAGGGGATGGTGGCAGCCTGCAGGACTGTGGGACCAGCAGCCACCAGTACCCAGGGCACACACCCATGCCTGTCACTAGCCGTGACAAGGTGCACACGTGTTCACACCCACTGTGGCAACAGCCCTTCCACTGAATCCTAGCCTGCAGCTTACCCCTGCCTCAACTGTAGGGACAAAGGAGGCCCCAGGCAGCCATACCTGAAAGAAGCCTGGGGCCACAGGACCTGCCCCCATTGCATCATTAGGGGCCATGGCGCCCATCACAGGGTTGGGGGCTGCCGTACTCTGCAAGGATATGAAACACCAGAGGATGTGGTGAGAGCCACAACAGGTGACTGTCTGAACAGGATTTACCCTCATCTGTGCAAACAGCCTGGGGACAGCTGTCATGTGGTTAAGCTGGGATGTCAATTAGGACCAGAGAAAGGAGAAGTGGAGTAGCCACACCCCCAGACTTGTGTGGCTCCCCCTCATCTCATCTGGCCTGTGTTCCACTGACCCACCCCCAATGTATGCAGCCAGTCCCTAGGGCTCCTTCCTTCCTGGTCCTGCACTGTAGACGCACACCCACCGCTCTGGGTAGGGTCAGACCCCAACTCTCCTGAGACAGACAAGGGCCAGGCTTGACAGGCCCCTTCCTCTGCCTGCTCGCACTCTGGCGACCAAAGGGCAGAAAGTGAGAGCCAAAGTCTGGGAGGGCTGAACTCAGGGTGGCCCTTTCTGGTGACCCTCTCCTCTTACTGCCTTCCCAGATGGAGGACGTGTCCCTGGGGCTTGTGCTGGCTAGTACAGGCAGGCTTCTGGCATGATCTCTAGAATGGGGACAGTCCCTCCATAGCTCAGACCCAGGTCCCTCGTGACCTGTTCCTGCTGCCCAGAGGTTGCTGCAAGCACTCTGGTCTGGCTCCGAGGAATAAATGATAGTAGCCCACAGCGAAAGGGCACTTGCAAGGAACCCCCAAAATCATTGTAATCCCGGTGATTTAGGGGTTGTCATGGTCAAAGCCCCCCACGCCTGGCCTGTTCCCAATCCCTCCGTGCAGACCAGCTGGGCACTGCAGGAGGGCAGCCTGAGAAGGAAGCCCCCCCTTCCCGCCCCAGTCAATCATCCCATAGCGGCATCAGCGCCGCCGTCGCTACCGGCGTTACCATGACGACAGGCTGGGGCTCACTAGCGTTTCCAGGAGACGCCAAGGTCGGGGCCGCAGCCGTGGGGCGCCTAGGACCAGTCTGCTCTGGCCCCGCCCTTCGACGCCCACGCTGCCATAGCAACCGGCGCCAAGGAACTGCGGGGCGGAGGCGGGTACCGCCTACTGTGCCAAAGGGAAACCGAGGCCAGGGAGTTGGCCTTTACCCCTAACACTCTAGAGGCGGAGGCAGAGGGATGTCTGTCAGTTCAAAACCAGCCTAGGCTACATCGGAGTTCCAGGATAACAGAACTACTTAGTGAGATCCTATATGAAACAAAACAAAAAATTCAAGGAGGCTGAAGAGGCAGCTCAGCAGTTAGGAGACTGGCTGCTCTCACAGAAGCCCCAGGTTCAGTTCCCAGCACCCACGTGGCAGCTCACAATCATCTGTAACTCCAGTTCCAAGGGACCTGAGGCCCTCTTCAGGCCTCCACAGGCACCACACACACACACATGGTGCACAGACAGACTTGCAGGCAAAACACTCATACGCATAAAATAAGAAGTACTTTTTAAAAACAATAAGGAGAGGTGTGGTGGCACCCACCTTTAATCCCAGCACTCGGGAGGCAGGGGCAGGTGGATCTCTGTGAGTTCAAGGCCACCCTGGTCTACAGAGTGAGTTCCAGGACAGCCAGGGCTACACAGAGAAACACTGTCTGAAAACAAACAAAAACAAAAGAAGTGCCCCAGATTCCAGAACCTTGGAGACTCACATAGTCCTGGAAGACTTTGGCCTCACTGGTGTGTTCACAAGCCTCTCTGCGGTCCGGTGCTGCGCAGTAAAGGTCCCAGAAGACACTGTGGGCAGCAGAGGGAACAAGGTGATCCCACAGACCCCCCAAGTTCCCGCTTCCCTGTCTGCTCTCACACGGGCACATACCACCACCAGGAGTGCAGGAAGCCAGGGGGTTCGCCCAGCGTGATGTTCTTCTCCCAGCGGATCTATGGGGAAGAGGGTTAGTGAGGGCAGGTACCCAGGAGGGATCCGCCAACCCTGCCAGGGACAAGACAAGCCTGACGATTCAGGACAGTCTGGGGCGCCCTGGTGGAGGAGACAGATGCTCACTCACCTCAGACAGGAAGGTCTGTGCCGACTTCTGTGCCCCCACGTGCAGCAGGTACTCATACACATACAGGGCGAGCCTGCAGGCAGGTGGTAAACGGTTCAGGCTGTTCAGCAGAGGCATGCCCATGGGCCCAGCCCAACACCAGGCCACGAGCAGGTCCCCTAGTCGATCCTTCATCTAACCCACAAGGCTTGGTTCACTGCCCACACTAGATCCCCAGTTCCACCAATCACAGAGAACAGCTTCTTCAACTCATTGGCAGCCAACTCCTATGCATTCATCAAGACTCCAGCTAAAGGCCCCTCCCAAGGGCCCCATCTTCATCCTTAGTATCCAGTGGTAACCATAACCTTTATTTCCTGTACTCAAGGAGACAGTAATGGTGCCTCTGCTCTGGCCCAAGATGAGAGCTGTGCTTGCCTCTTGTACCTTGGGATGTGGGCAGGCAGACTCATGACTGATGGAAGGCAGGGCCACATCCCCGCCATAGCGGTCGAGCCCATCCCACCCAGCCCTCCTTCCACTTGCTGGGCACTGGTCCTTCCAGCTCACACATGTATGGTCCTCTGGGTGTCCCCACTGCCCCACCAGTCCCCACAGGGACATGAGAATAAAGGGATGGGTGGCAAGCTCCAGGGGCCTCACAAAGCCATCCTTGCCCCACCCTCCCTGGCTGAGGCCCTCATCCTAAAATAATCTACCTTTGACTCAGGCCCTGCTTCCCTCTGCCTTCTCTCCACCCGCACACCCCAGTGTGCCTTCCCACATCTCACTTCTTCCCCAGGGCACACTCGGGACCTTGCACCCCCAGCCCATAGCCCCGTTAGGCTCTACCCTTCAGCCTAATAGTCTTCATCCTCTATCCATCTGCCTATCTGTCCATATGCCTGCCTGCCTACCCAGTCATTCATCCATTCCTCCATCCCTCTGTCCAATCATCTGTCCGTTGGTTTGTCCTCTTTATGCAGATAACAACCATCTCCTAGGATACATGTCCTCTCAGACATGCAAGTGGACCACGAAGGATTGAGCTGGCAGATGAGAGATCCGTGCCAGGATCGGGGTGCGCTGGCATCCCAACCCTGTCCCCCTTTGATAGCCAAGAAGTCCCCAGAGCCCACCACCACTCTGTGGTCAGAGCTGGCGCTTGACAGGGACGAGGGCTGAGCAGACAGCTCGGTGACGCTCAGATGCACTCCTTAACTCCTATGTCATTATTCTCCCACAGCCTGTCCATCAGTGGTCTGACCCTTCTGGAGCCCTCAGACCCTCCTGCCTTCCTCTCCCCTCATCCTGGTATTTTCATCCCTGCACAGCTCCCCCCCACCCCCAGCCACCTGCTCCTTTGAAGCTCCTGCACATCCAAAGGCGGCCTCAGGGACTGTGTGTCACACAGTGATCACGCAGGGTCTGTCACCAGCATCCCTCACAAGGCTAGCACCATAGGGAGACCCATGGAGCCAGCCACTAGGGAGGTCAAGACAGGCAGCCAGAGGGACATAGCAAGGCCAGGTCTCAAATATGCTCAACTGTCTCCTCTGCATCCATGTCTCAGATCTGCACTCTTCCCTGGCGGCTGCTTGCTCCAGGCCCTGTACTGTAGGAACTCCAGGTCCTCCCTAGGCTAGCCCAGGGCCTTTGCCTAGGCTATGCCTCCTGACTCGTGTCAATAGTCGAACGTGTTCCTGCCATACCCAACTCTGTCCTATGCCCCACTCACCCTATTGTCTCTGATAAGACCCCTACCCACTGGCTTACTGTCCTGGGTCAGCCCAGCTCCTCAGATCCCCCAATTCCCCTGTAGCAGAAAGTAAGCAGACAGAGGGACTGTGACAAGCCAGGAGAAGCTCAGCACCCTTCCTGCTAGAAGAGCTCAGTGTCTGTGGAGTGTGGACAGTTCGTGTTAGCTGGCGCCCAGTGCCCAAAACACCCAATCATGGGGAGTTGCTGTAAAGGCCACCCTACCAGCACCAGACAGGCTGCTGGGAGCCAACAGTCAAACTCTAGGTATCATTTAACCTGTCCCCAGGTCCTGCCAAGGTCTTCTAATGACCCTGTCACCCACAGGCCTTCCTCCCTAGCTGTGGACCTTAAACAGCATCTTGTCACCTGTGTCACAGGGAAGGTGGCTGTCCTGTGCCACCCTGAAGGCTGCTCAGAGAAGCCACCTCAACTGCTGGGCAGCACCAGATGAACGAGTGTCTCTGGCTGCTGCTCTCACACTCCCGACTTACACAAGGTCCACTCTGACCCCAGACTTATCCTCAACACATGCAGGGTTTCCACTCCACCGAGCATGTGCTGATACCCTGCCACCCTGGAGCTGGCTGCCCAAGGACAAGGTACAAGCAGGCCTGCAAATGGAGCCCAGAAATAGGTGAGTTCAGGGTAGAGCTGGAGTGAACACTCACCCCACTTCTCAGAAGAGAAAAATCAGGGCGGGGCAGACCATCCAGTAATTGAGACACAAGATGGAACCCAGCAAGGCCAGCTGACCACAGTGCAGTGAGGGAATGGAGGCAGGACCACCTGCCTACCCTCTCTGTGAGGACCCCACAGGGAAGACAGAGGACCCTACACCAGCCGCGTGCTGAGAAGAGGCCTGGTTCACAGGGTCTCCTCTACCAGGACAGGCTCCCATGCAGGCCTCCTGCCCACCACTGCTCCTCAGCTTTGGCTTCAGTGGTCCAAAGCATGGTTGACCTCCTTCCTGTCCTCTGTGAGCCCCGCAGTCCAGATGCACTGTTTTTTCAGAAGGCTTTGCTAAGTAGCTGGACTTGGATGGGAGAGCCTCCTGTCTCAGGCTGCAGTATGCACTTTCAAAAACACAGCCTCTACGGTCCACACTCAACATCAGGGCTTCCTTCTCCCAGCCGCAGCTCCCCTCCTAATCCTACACAGGGCCTTTGCACACAGAGAGCCTCCCTTCTAGCCTACCTTGAGGTTCTTGTGGTCCCAGGTGCTCTGTGGGATAAGCGTGTCTTCTCACTCAGGTCCCAGGATGTCAGACCCCCCCCCCCCACCGCTGCCCCAACTTAGCACAGGACTCTATGTGAGCTACTTCCTATTCCTCAGGCTGGGGACTCACCAGGGGACCAATGCCAGGACACTGAGTTTATTGACCACAAATGAGGCCTGACAACACAAGGAAGGCCTGAGGGGCCAGCCTTCTATGGCCTCCCCAGCGACCCCGACTTCTCTATGCAGGGTGATCTGTCTCATACCAAGGCTGTGCTGGACAGCTCAGCTGTAGGGGGCCAGCCAGTTCCCACGCAGGACTCACAATGCCTCAAATGTGAGTGCTGGGCCCCCAGAACACTTCAAATGTTCCAGTCTTCACCCACTCCCCTGCATGGCACCCGGGGAAGGAAGGCCAGCTCCGGTGGGTGCTCACCGGAAGCTAGCTTGTCCACTTGGGCCACTTGTCCTGTGTCTCCAACACGGGACAGTGAGGTCAGAACCACTCAGCCCGAGGCTGCGACTTCCCTCCTGCCCTTCCGTCCTCACCTTTGCCCATAAGTGACAGTGGAGTTCAACTCGGGTCACACGCGCCCATGCAAATCTCACGACCGCCGGGCTCCCCCCCCAACACCTCACATGGCCTCAGAGTCCCTTAACCTCCTCAAATCTGCAGCCACAATGAACCCCACGTGTCCAGTTTCAAATCTCCAGCTTTGTGCTTGCAAGCATGGGACTCCTATCTTAAAACCTGCGGCTCTCCCTGAACCCCAGACCCCCGCCCCTAATGCTCACACCTGTCAGGTCTGTGTGACCCCAGAACCACTGAGGTCGCACACCCCTCGGATGCCGTGCGTCTGCCCTGTGATGGCTCACATCCACAGACTTCTTAGAACACATAGTTACCTGATCCCCACAGCCCATCCGAATGACCCCAGCATCCCCTGGGGTCTTGTATGACCCCCTGATCTCCTGTCCGTCAAGTGTCCTGAGGCCCCAGGTTCCCTTGGATCTCCCACGCTACAGTCTCATGCCCCCGGCTCTAATGCACCCAATATCTTCTGCCCTTTGTGTCCCCCGTGACCCAAACTGAGCCTCAGGTCTCCCATGTCCACAATCACACATCCTTGAGGTCTCGCGTGACCCCACGAGCCCCCTTGACCTCGCGTGTCCCCCTGAAATCGCGCTCCGTTCTGACCTCCGGCAACACCACAACCCCTCCGGGGCAACCTCGTGTGTCCCGCGTGACCCCACGGCCCCCGGTCCCGCGTGGCCCCCGCGCCGCGCACTCACTTCTCGCGCGCCTGGCCGTCCGAGGGCGCGCAGCCCTTGCCCGCCTTGCCGTACATGCTCCGCACCGTCAGGCGCGCGTGGCCATCGCCGCCCGCGCCCCGGGCCCCGCGGCCATGTCCGCGCGGGAGCTGCGGCCGCGGGTGGGTTCCAGCCGCGCTGCCCTCCGCGGGCTGTTCCGGGAAGCGCGCCGCCGCCGCCGCGCCGCCGCCGCCGCCGCGCGCTCCCGCTGCTCTTAAAGCGGCAACGGCGGGAGCGCGGGTGGGGCCCGCTCCAGGAGCACGCACGCGCAGAGCCCGCGGGGGCGGCACTGCCCACCAGCAGGCTGCGCTCCACTTAGCCGCTGCTACGGTACCTCCTGCAGAGATGCCCACGCGGGGGACACTCTCTAGCCGCTGCCATGCCTGCAAATCGAGAAGCTGAGGCAGGAGGATGACTGCGAGTTCCAGGCTCACCTCAGCTGCGGAGCGAGACTCCCAGGGCTGTGGGAATCTCGGCTTCGACTGGGACTCGAGACATACAGCGGTCTCCTGGCCTCGAAGTGCATGCGCCCACGATGTTCTGCGAGCCCACGTGCAGCGGCCCGCTGTGAGGAGGCCCATCTTTTCCTTTGAGGACTTAACGTAGTCAGGGCTGACCTCGAACTCACTGAGCACGGGAGGATGCCCTTGAGTTTGTGGTCCTGCCTCGGCCTCCCTGGTGCTGAGATGACAGGCGTGCACCACTTACCCGGGTAGATGGAACCCAGCGCTTTGTGCAAGCCAGCATGGGACCAGCTGAGCCCGTCCAAGCACATGTTTGTTTTTCTGTCTTCATTCGAGGCAGAGACAGGCGGACCTCTGGGTTCGAGGCCAGCCTGGTCTACACAGCGAGTTCCAAGACAAAAAGATACATAGTGAGACCCTGTCTCCAAAGTGGATCGAAACAAAACAGTGCCCTCCAACTAAGGCTATCCTTGAATTGGTGATCCTTCTGCTTTTACCTCTGGAGTGCTCGGGTGACAGGCTGACAGGCGTACTCTCTGGGCCGAGGGCGTGCTTCCCCCTCCCTGCGTGCACACGCACATGCATAACACGCGGGCCCGTGAGCGCACGTGTGGTCATGGCGCATGGGAGTCAGGAGGCGTGCAGGCGAGCTCGCTGTCCTTGCAGGGGTCCCCATTTGGGCAGCGACAGTTTTTTGTTTTTTGTTTTATTTTTTGGAGGGGTGGCAGGCCAAGATTGTTCCAAGTAGGTTTTCAGCCTCCCGAACCTCGCGTGTTGAAGTCGTGGGCACAGGTTGCGTGTGGCACGTGTGTGTGCAACAGTGTGACAGCCTGCAGGTCACCGCGGCCCTGTGTCCCGCGTGGTGTCCTGGGTGCAGGGAGATCCCCTTGCCCGGGCCTCCCTGCCCCCACCCTGGCGGGCGAGCGCGAAGCCGAGCTGCGGAGGTTCCAGGCGCGCAGGAAAGGCTGGCCGGGCGCGCCCCGCCTCCTCCCCCAGGGCTCAGCTGGGCGGACGCCGGCCTTTCCCATTTCCTGCCGGGCCCGCCGCCCCCTCCCCCAGTTTCCTCTCCCAGCCGCGGGCTGGCGACTGCTTGGTGCCTGAAAGGCTGTCAGGGATCCTGAGCCACCGAGGACAGCAGCTCCTTGGAGCCTCTGCTCTTGGCGAGGCAGAGAGAAGGCGCCAGTGCACCCGGGATGCACCGCATGCGGCACCTTCCAATCTGTGCCCCACGGTCCAGCGCTGCCCAGGGTGCCCTGTTTCCCCTCCATTAGCCACAGATCTTTGATTAAGTGTCTTCAGCCACCCCCGGAGCTATTTATTGAGCGCCTGCTGTCTACCGGGCTCTGGGGACCCAGTGGGGACACTTGGCTACGGACTCCTGGAGCAGAGAGTCCACCGCGGGAAACTGGCGACACAAGCTGAGCAGGGAGAGGTCGGCGAGGCTCCCGGAGGAGGGTGGAGGTGGACGCGGGCAGGGAGGAGCGAGGCGGGGGCGCCCTCAGCCCTGCAGGCTGCTGGGGGAGGCTATGCGGGCGGGAGCGACTGCACCGTCGTCATGGCAACCGAGGCGCTCCCAAACACAGCCCGGAGAGGCGAGGGAGCTGAGCTCGGGACACACACACCCAGTTTGGGCATAGCCAGGGGCTCACCCATGTGAGGGAGAGGGTTGGCACTGAAGGACGGAGGGGGAGTCCTCAAAGGTCACAGCCATTGCAAAGGCCCTGGGGTCTGGAGGCAGCAGAGCGGGGGTCAGGGGCAGCCGTAAGGGCAGAGAGCACGCCCGCCGTATGCAGGAGTGGGTGAGATTTATTTCAAGAGCCACCCTGAGAGGCTGGGCTCACAAAGCTATTCCCTTAGGCCGGCCGGTAAAGGCGCTGGCCACCAAGCCGGGTGACCTGAGTTCAAGCCCCAGAGGGTGGAATATGCTGACTAATCTTGTGACTTCCACACGCACAAGGGCACGTGTGCTCACACACAGACACAATTAGAAAATACACGTCAGATAGTATTGGTTGTGAGCCTAGCCTTTAACGGCTGAGCCATCTCTGCAGCCCAGTTTACGTCAAATAAAAGAAGGCGATTTCCCCAAGTACCGTGACCCGGCGACGGGCGGGAGGCGTTTGAAGCCTGCTCCCGTTTCTCTGGGGTGTGGTAGCGGGTCAGGCTCTGCAAACTGGAGCCTGGCCTCCAATCCTGGCTCGCAGAAGAAAGACCCAGGAGGATAAATCTTGTTTCTTGCCTTGAACCTATGGGCGGCGACGGCCGGGTCCACCAGAAGAGCCGCCGCGCCCCCGTGTGGCGGACAGCGGCACTGCAGGCTGCTGCTGCTCCCTCCTCTGCGCTGCCCCTAGATCCCGCAAACGCCTCGCTGGTCACTATAAGTGACAGCTGGCGCCACTCCGGGGGCCACAGCACGGGCGAGCGGAACCGCGTGGACTCGGCAGCCCCGCCCAGCTGTGCGTAGGAGCTGGCACAGCTGGAGCGCCTCTGTACTCGGAGACTGTTTCCTCTCCGCAGCTGTAATTACGGGCAATTTTCTAAGTGCAACACAAAAATTAAAACCCAAACACCACCGGGAGCGGCCGCAGCTGGTGCACAAGGCGAGCTTGGGTTGCACCGGGGGTGAAGGGAGGATGGGGTGTCCTGAGCTCCCCGTGCACCGCAGTGTGGCCCTGTCCAAGCGCCCGGCGGCGCCTCCGCCCTCTCCGAGCCGCTGGGTCAGGCCAGCGGGCAGGGCTCTGCTGCGCCGCCTCCGCTTGCCCGCGAGGACCTCTGAGCCACACCAATCCTGGCACGGAGCCCCGTGGTCCGTTCCACCTGACCTCGGATCCTCACTCAGCCCCAGGCATGGGTCTTCAGCAGGCGTTGTTGGTGCAGTTGGTTCTGAGGGTGCACAGCAGGGACCAGACACTGGATGCTCATTTGGGGGTGTGTTGGTAATGCGCACCGCTTCTAACGTGAACTCCCTGAATTTTCTCAAGGCTGTCGGGTCTCCTGCTCCCTCAAAATTGCCATGGGCTGTGGTTCCACATGCGGCCACGCGATGGCAGCAGAGAAAGAAGCCGGCCGCCAAAGGGACGTTTGGCCTGGCGCATGCGCCCACGTGAGCGTCCAAATAGACCTTTACACATTTATGCGAAAGTGAGAGAGTATGTCTCTGGAACGCATGATGTCCCACCTCACCCGCCGAGGGCTGGGGTCACAGGCCAGCACCACCAACCTGGCTTAACTGTTTTCTAGGGGCTAGAGAGATGATTCGGTGGTTAGGAGCATTGGTTGCTCTTCCAGGGGACCCAGGTTCAATTCCCAGCACCCACAAGGCAGCTCACAACTGTTATTAACTCCAAAGGTGGGAGAAGAAAGACTACTGACCCAGATCATCATATCATGGCCAGATTAAGTAAAGCAAGCAGTTACTCAGGGCGTGCTTTTTATTCCTCCACACCGATGCAACAATCCAAATCAGACCGAATCAAACAGAATTAGAAGAAGCCCGCGTTTAATAGATACAATGTTCCCGGGTGGCCTTCCAGCCCCCCAGAGAGGAGACCGGAGAGACCAGAAAACCACGAGTCTGTTTTCTGGGTGGCAGTTTAAATACCCTGGGGGAGGGGTCATTATTTGGTGGACTTGGAATGTCCACCATAACATTCCAGACTCTTTGGATGTCAGAGGCTGGGATGAAGCTTCCACTATAACAGCTGCCTCTCCTAAGGTGGGTTTCAGGAGGCAAGCACTGGAAGTGTGGAAGACAGGGCTCTTACAGCTCGTGCGTGCGGGGTTTCTAGATGGGACAAACAGGCAGGTTACAGGAGCAGAACAAGTTCAGTCCCTCCTGAAACAAAGATGTGGTTACAAGGTAACAAGGTAGTTACTGGTCATATAAACTTTTGAAACAAAGGGAGCATTGCAGGATGGTTATAAAGCAACTTTTTGAAACAAAGACCTGTTTGCCATTCCTGGAACAGGCAGTGCAGAACCATTTGTAGTGAAGGTTACAGGTGGAGCATCGCCCGATCCTTGAGAAACAGGTTTAACTATAATAAACAGGAATGAACCTAGTTTGTCTTTAATCTGGCTTTTAAGGCCAAGATGGAGGCACCAATACACATAAAACAAAAATTAGCTGTTTTACCAGCATTGCCTCACCCCCAGTCAAATGGTGGAGATTTTGCTGCATCTAGTAGATGCTCAATAAATGTTAGTTCTCTCTAGAAATTTAACACAAAATCTAGGGCTGAGGGCATGGCTTAAGTAAATTGCTTGCCCAGCATGCACCAGGCCCTGGATTCCACCCCTAGCACCACACACTCACCATCTGTTAACTGTTAAGTTGGGGATTGGACACCTACACCCCACATTCTGGTGACTGGTTAGAATCTCCGTGATTGCAGAGTTGGAATGCTGCAGGTTTGTAGTCTAACCATCCTAAGCTATGATAGTCATTGTCTTCTGTGTATGACTGACAGGTAAATCCTTCTGTATTGCACAAACAGGGCCCTAGAATCCACTAACCCAAAAGCTCATGAGCAATGAGTGGTTGGAGCAACTATTCAGCCATGAAAGGGTTACTGATCTTGAGAGGAACCAGGGTCCCTTTCCAGCCTCCAATAGCTTTCAATGGCCAGGTACTCTGGCACCAGGGGATTGGAATCACTCTTCAGGACTTCCTGGGACTTAGCATGTGCTCACACACTCACCCACACACTTAACTATGTACCTACGTGCTCTCCCACACACTCACACACTCACTCACACACTCACACTCAAACATACACTCAACACAAATACACTCACACACACCCATACACTCACATACTCACCCACACACTTAACTATGCATCTACACACTCAAACACACACTCACACACACTCAAACTCTCATTCATGCACCCACACACTCACACTCACCCATACAATCACACACTCAAACACACGCTCTCATCCATGCACTCACTCAAACTCACACCCACACACCAACACTCTCACACTCACTCACACACTCATACTCTCATACATATAAATTTTAAAAATCTTTTTGAAAAGGCTGAGGACCAGGAAAGCCTGTAAATCATAGCAAAAGGCCTTACTTCCCAGGCGCAGGGACACTTAATAGTCTTCGGGGTGCATGCAAACAGTCCTCCTTGAATCCAGACAGCATCACTGTGTCCGCTCAGATGCTGTCAGACTCTCTACTTACAGAAGCTAAGAAGCCAGTCAAGCAACCTGGGGCCTCAGTTTCTGCAGCAGGCTTTCTTGGACTGCCAGACCCCAACCATGACACAGAGACTTACTAATTATGAATGCTCGGCCTTAGCTTAGGCTTGTTTCTAGTCAGAATTTTACTTAGATTAACCCATTTTTATTACTCTATGTTCTGCCCTGAGGCTCATTACCTCATCTACGTACTGTTCATGCTGCTTTCCTGCCTCCTCCCTGTCTGGCCACAACCCCCTTTTCTGTCTGCCCACCAGCCCCACCTATCTCTCATCTGCCCAGCCATTGGCCATTTAGGTTTTCATTAGACCAATCAGGTGCCTTAGGCAGGCAAGGTGAAACAGCAACTCATCTTTACATAGCTAAACAAATATTATATTCCACAACATGTTTCCCCATCTGTGAAATGGACATAATATTATTACTCTCTCCAAGATCTAGGCAGGGGCTGCACCCTCACTGGGGGATCCCCATCTCCTGTGTAGCCCAGGCTGGACTGTCAGGTGTGGGCAGCAGTGACCAGACAGAAGGTCCTGCTCTCCTAGGTCCGCAGTCGTGAGTGTGGCTATGTTCTTGTGGTTCAAGGCTGTTTGCAAAATCATCTGGACCAGGGGTCCCCATGGACTCCCATGTAGAAATGCAGTTTGGGGCTGCACTACGTTAGCCACCCTGGCTTTGGTCATGCCTATTTTTCCTACAAGTGGCTAATATATTCTGTGGGGTCTCTGCAGTCGCCAGAACCTGCAGAGGAAACCCTGTCCAACAGGACTCAGGAACCTGCTTCTGGAGTCTGACCCCTGGCAGTTGGCTGTAGCTATATTGAAGTACAGCACAGTTTGGGGTAAAGTGTCCTGAAGATGATCGACTGGAGCTTGTGAGTACAGTAAAGCTTAAGCCTTGTTTACATTGAGACTCTTTACAAAGTATGCACAGCCTCTTCTGTAGGATTCCTTCTGTTGACTCAAAAACAGCGTGCTCAGGGGAAAGTGTGGGGGGAGAATGACTGAGATCAACATAAAGGTCTGTGGAATCCAGAGTGATTGCCGCACAGACAGCACAGGTCCCAGGACATTGACTACCGCCATCCCCAGCTTTCTGAGTGGAAACAAGTATGCACCCCTTCTTCTAGAGGAAGAGACAGCCCTGCTGCTCACAGTCCTGGTTTCCCTAGTGCTTATCCGTGAACACGAGGCCCTCTTGCCCTGTACAAAATACCACCATGGGTGGCTGCACCGTTCTGCTCCTCCCCGAACACGGGGGAGGCAGAGGCAGGAGGATGACAGTTCTGAGGCAATCTAAGCTACACTGGCTGAATAGATAAAAATCATAGTTCAGAGTCCTTTACCTCTAAACTCCCTGGGAACCACAAACTGGGTTTGCAGGACAGAGTGGGAGCCTGCCCCACAATGGGACCCAGCCAGAGTTTGATTGCCAGTCTCAACCTGACCCCTGGCTCTCGGTGTCCCTGGCTACCTTCCACATCACCTGTCACTTACTGAGGTCTTTGCTTGGCCATGGACAAGAATGGACTGTGCCCATTGAAAGAGTCCTTATGGCCCCTATGGCCAACAGGAAGGAGGCCTGGGGTATGCGCCCTGGGGCACCTCCAGAGGCAGGGCTGTGGGAAGAGTGGGCAGATCTGTGGTGTAGATCTGTGGTGTCAGAGAGCCTGGCAGGGAGAGGCAGCAGAGGCAACTAACCCCATAGGCTAGAGTCCTGGGGGCATGCCCAGCACAGCAATTCAGACATGGCCGGTGCCGCACAGTGGCTCACGGGGAGGTCGAACAGCAGAGCTCAGTTGTGGGGGACCTTGGTGCTGAGGGCCCCATGTTTATCTGTGTCACTGTCTCTAGGGGTCTTTTGCCTGTGTGTCACTAGCATTTGGAGAGGTTGGAAGGTCTCCCAATATCTCTGAAGCTTTCAAGGTTGTCTGAGAGCATTTGGATATTTTTTTTTATTAGTTCAAATTAGGAACAAGCTTGCTTCACTTCTCCCGCCCTGCCCCCATTTGTATATTTTGGGATGTCTCTGAGCATATGTAGTTTTTGGGCTACCCTAAAGGTCTAGGGTGATGAGGACAGCTGTGACCTCTGTGGTGACACGAGATTTTTGTGGCCTGGCCCTGCTTGCACCACACCTGGTCTCCTAACTGAGGATCAGCTGCACCCCACTTCCTTGTCTCCATCTACCTTTTCTTTCTTTTTTTCTTCTTTTGTTTTTGTGGTTTTTGTTTGTTTGTTTGTTGTTTTTGAGACAGGGTTTCTCTGTGTAGCTTTGGAGCCTGTCCTGGAACTCACTCTGGAGACCAGGCTGGCCTCAAACTCACAGAGACCCGCCTGCCTCTGCCTCCCGAGGGCTGGGATTAAAGGCGTGTACCACCACATGGCTTGATCTACTTTTTATTGTGCTCAGCACACACACAAAAGACAGTGCAACCAGACTCACTCTGTCAGCCCAGGACACAGGGGCCCAATGAAGAAAGCAGGGCGGGCTGCACAGAGAGGCCCTGACTCCCAGAAACAAAACTGGGGCTGTCAAGAAGGCATGTGCCACCACACCTGACAGGCAGAGACGACATGGTGGAGGGGAGAGCAGAGTCCTGCACACGCTGAGGTCTGTGTCCCTTGCAGCACAAACCCCCCAAGTAAATTAAGTGAGTGGAGTAACAATAAAGAAGATGGCAGCTTTCACACGCTCACTTTGCTGGGCGTCTGCCCTTGATACTTGCAGAAGAAGAGCCCCAAGGTCACAGCAGATCTGAGGCTGCTGGGGTTGGGGTGGGGCTTGCTCTTGTCACTGTGTCTGACACCTGTCACTCAGTGCCATGAATTCATCCTCATGGGGCATCGTGTGACAGGCACCAATACACGGTGCAGCAGCCTCTCTCTGCTGAGCGTTCCCTACAGACCTGGGCCAGCCTGTCACCCGCCCTGCAGCACTGGGCTTTTCATGTCCCCCTGCCCCTGCCGCTGAGTGGGGAGAATCCACAGGAGCTGGTTGCCGACTCCAGTACCTCACCACTTCCTCTTCCTGTCAGTGTCCCACTGACAGACCCAGGCCACACAGTCCTCACACCTGGACACACTCCGTTCCCTGGCACACATGCCCGCCTGGCTCCCCTGTCTACCAGGTCCTGTGCCCTGTGACAGGCCAGCTCCTCTGCTCCCTGCCCTCACTGCCAGTTCCTTCTTTCGGCTTCCTCCTAGCCAGCTGCTCCTCAGGCCACAGGACTGTAGCAAACTCCTAGCCATATGTTGAAGCCCCAACTTTAATGCTGCCTCCTCTAGGATGCCTTGCAGGACCCTGTCCCTTTTTCTGGGCCTGTCCTGTCTCCACGGGGGTATCACTGCCTAGCTGTCCTTTCCTGTGACCAGAAAACCCCTAGTGCCTGTGCAGGGCTGAGGCATTTGTAGTGATTGTTTGTTGAGTGAATATTTGCAGAGCCAAGCAGAAGTCAGGAAGCGGGTGGGGAAGCTGCGGGGTTGGGGGGGGGCACGAGGCGCACAGGGTGAGGTCACTGGCTTCCAGCAAGAGAGAAGTGGGGCAGAGCTGCCCCTCCTCCTCTGTGAGAGCCTGAGGCCTGCAGAGGCCCGGTCTCCACGCTGCCCCCTCCACTCCAATACATGTTCCTCTTCTCCCAGGCTTTGAGCCCAGAAGTGGAGGAGAACGGCAGGTCGACCAGTCTCAGCAGCTTGGCCTGGGTGCCAAGGGGAACCTCAACCCAGACTCTAGGCCTCCTGAGGCTTTCGACACCACAAAGGCCAGAAGGTGAGACCCAGGCACTCTGGGCAGCTTGTATGGAAAGGGCTCCTGCAATTCCTGGGTCTGCCCTGCAGACCCAGGGTCTGTGGGGAAGAGGTTGCCAGGACCCGGGCTGGGTGGTGTCCACAATCACCAGTCTTCATATGACAGTGCTGCAGGTGATCTGAAGTTGGGCAGGTGTGTGGGAGGGTGGTCTAGCCTTCCAGCAGTCATCCAATGCACCCATTTCAAAGACCAGAAGATGGAGGCCTGGGGACCAGAGACATGTAACCAGGGGCCAACCAGGGGCCATGTGCTTCCATGTCAGAAGAGCCTGAGTTGGTTGAGGGCATTTTATTTGGGTTTGAGACAGGGTCTTACTATGTAGAGCAGGCTGGCCTCAAACTCACAGAGATCCACCTAACTCTGCCAGCCAAGTGCCGGGATTAAAGGTGTGCCACCACCTCCTCTAGCCTGGTTTGAATTATTAATGTTTTTTTTTTAAACCCACAGTATTTAAACTGAACAGGGAGAGAAGGGGAGACCACAGGGTGAGATCGCCATCGGACACCCGTGTCCCCACACAGGTTTCTAGAATGGGGGCCACCAGGACCAGGTTGCTGTGGTCATGTCTCCTGCTGCTATTGGCCCTGCTCCATGAGTCTGGGAGTCAAGATCTCACCTGCATGGTGTCCCCAAGCAATGTGGACTGGACCGAGACATTCAATGACACCTGCCTCAATTTCAGCGGCCTTGGCCTGTCCCTGCCGAGGACCCAGCCCCTGCAGGCCAGCCACCTGCAAGTCCTGGACCTGTCTAGGAATGGGTTGCAGGGACTCCCCGGGGTCTTCTTTGCCAACCTGGGGAAGCTGCAAACTCTGATTGTCACCCACAACCCTCTGGCCATTGTGGACCAGTCGCTGGCCCTGCGTTGTGACCTGGAGCTCAGGGCTGACTGCAGCTGTGGGCTGGCCTCTTGGCATGACATTCGCTGGAATAACTGCTCTGGAGAGCAGGAGCTGCTGTGTCTCCACCCAGACACTGGAGCCCCAAGGAACCTCTCCACCTTCCTCCAGGCCAGCTGTCCCCTCCGCTTGGCCCCAGGCATCATCGGTGCCCTTGTGGCAGGGACCGTCTTCCTGGCTATGGTTGTCAGTGGATCTGTGCTGGCCTGGAGACTTCGGCGACACCAAGGAGCCAGTATCCAGGGCCTCAGCAAAGACCAGAGTTCACACAATGTCCCCAGACAGGTGACAGACTTCCATCCAAGGCACAGCAGCCAGCCACTGGGCCCCAAGGCCTTGGACACAAATTCAGACGGGTCCACGCTGGACTATGAGAATGTCTTCATAGGTGAACTGGATGAGGACTGCCCATGGGCTGCACCCAGGTGAGTGACACCTGTCCGAAGTGGGTAGTTACTCAGCTTCAGCTGAGCATGCTGGTGTGTGCCTGTCATCTCAGCCCTCAGGAGTCAGAGGCAGGAGGATTGCCAGCCTGAGCATTTAAAGTGGGCCCCAGGCAGGCGGTATGGCACGGGCCAAGTAACTTCTCATCTCTGTTTGTGTGAGGACTGCAGACCTACCTCACCTCGGGGAAGGGGTGGGCGGTGCAGCTCCTCACTATGTGACCTGTAAACCCAGTTCACAGTTCTGGAGGAAGGAGGAGAAGCAGGGCTGGGGTGGAGTGAATCTGTAAGCCGCCCAGACTGAGCGCTGCTGGGGGGGGGGGGGGGGGGACTCCTGAATCTTCCTGTGATGTGGATGTTCAACCGGTTAAACCTGGGTAAAGTAGCAAAGGTGGTGCCTGCCTGTTTTCCCAGCACTGTGGGGTGGAGGCAGGAGGATCCCAAGCTTGAGGCCAGCAGCCCGGACCACATGAAACTTTCTCAACAAACCAAATTCACAAACAGAGAGAAAAAAAACAAAAGAAAGAAAAAAGTGGGGGAGGTTTGTGGGCCTCGGGGAGGGCTAGGAAGAAGGAAGGAAGGAAAGGGGGGGCGGCTGGAAGCTGAGGCCGGGGATTTGGGTAACTTGTTGCTGAGCAGGAGGGGTATGTAAATGAGACGCAAATGTTGAAAAAGCAGAAGTAGCGGGCGGGAAGGGATGGGGAAGGTCACCACCCCAGCGGGAGGAGACTATGTGCTGCCCTTCTGAGGACCCGGGTCCTCCCACCCACATGGCTCTCCCAGAGCCTCTCACAGTCTCTTCTGTGCTCAGAGGCAAATGATAATAAGGAAAACCGTTAAAAAAAGGATGTCGGGCCGGGCGGTGGTGCACACACACTATGCATGCACACGCGTGTGTACATGCCCCTCTCACACAGCACACACACTATTCATGCACACGCGTGTGTACATGAACCTCTCACACAGCACACACATGTGTGTCTTTTCCACCCTTGTATTTTGATGGTGTAGAAACGAGGCTTTCTGAGGTATAGGAGTGATTTGCCCACCCACTGGGTGCTGAGTGGTTAAATCTCTGCCCATGAGAGACAAGCTCATCCAAACAACCCACTACTACAAAGGATTCACTTAAGAGCTCCAGGACTGTGAGAGAGAGAGAGAGGGAGGTGGAGGGTGGGATTGAGAGAGAAAGGAAGGGAGAGGGAGGGAGGGAGGGAAGGAGGGAGGGAGGGAGGGAGGGAGGGAGGGAGAGAGAGAGAGAGATGGGGAAAGGGAGAGAGAGCTCCACAGCCCTTTGTGACCCTGTGGCCCTGACGCCCATCTGTCCCCTAAGGAGCCCTTCCGAGGACACCGATTTCTACATGAATTACAAGGGTGCCGACCTGGACCCTCAGCCTGTCTACTGCAACCTGGAGACCCTGGGACGGGCCCCAGCATAGGAGGAGGAGTACCCGGCCCGGCTCTGAGCCACTCTGTGGGAGGAGCCTTGAGACTCCGCCACTGCAGCCCCATGCTCCCCAGGACTCTCCAGGTCAGAGGGGACACGAGGACCTTGAGGACCCTCCAGTCAGTGTGTAGGTGGTGCTCAATAAACACTGCAGGGCACACGGGGAGACCACATCTCTATCTTGGATTCCCAAGTGGCTCTGCACCCATCCCTCCCCCCAGGGTAAGCCCCCTCTCCCCCTCCCTCCCCTCCCCCCTGCACTCCTCTTCCTTGTCTGCCTTCTAGCCCTGCTCTCCCCTGTCCTCACTGCTTTCCCCATCCTCCCCTAACCCCTGCTCTCCTCTACCTCCCCTGCCTCACCCCCTTCCTGCTCTCCCCTACCCTCTACTACCCTTCTTTGCCACCCTGCCCTCCTCTACCCTCCCCCCTACCCAGAGCTCAGGGACCCTGGGTCAGGGGCTTGTAGCCTATGTGGCTCCCCGGCTCCTTGTGTCCCTTTTTCTTTCCTTCTGTCCTTCCCACCTGGGTTCACTGCTCACCAAACAGACATACAAATTAAAAACAAAGCAACGCCACCCAAAGAACACTTCAAGGCTGTGGCACTGCTCTTGGTTGTCAACCTGACTGCATCTGGAATTGACTAAAGCCCAAAACAGAGGGCACACCTGTGAGGGATTGCTGCTTACTTCCAAGTGGGAAGATGCACTTCTTTTTCTTCTTTCTTTTTGTTTTGATTTTCAAGACAGGGTTTCTCTGTGTAGCCCTGGCTGTCCTGGAACTCACAGAGATCCACCTGCCTCTGCCTCCTGAGTGCTAGGATTGAAGGCTGCGCCACCACCACCCGGCTGAAGATCCACTTCCAGTCCAAACTTTGGGATGTCAGACACATGCTTTTGATGTGGTTCTTGAGGCAGGAAAACACACCTTTAATCTGGCCACAACTTCTGCTGAAGTCTAATAGGACATAGAAGAAGGAAACTTTTGGTTTTTGTCTGCTTGCCCTCAACTTGCTAGCACATCCATTCCTTCCCTGGCATTGGAACCTACTTCTTCAAGACTCCAGTATATACTGAAGACCAGCAGAGACCTCCAGCCTTGTAGACTGAACAACTACTGGATTCTTTCTGTTCACAGCCTGCCATTGTTGATTACCTGGACTGCAGCCTGTAAATCCTTCAATAAACCCTTTCCCTATACATAGAGAGAGATTCATTCTGTAAGTTCTGTTACTCTGCAGAACTGTGACTAATACAGAGGCCCAGGTGCAGCATGCCTCTCCCGAGAAGCCTTCCAGGGTTCCTCAGCCGAGCTCCCCAGAGATCAGTGTGTTTCATCAGTTTATAAGACACTTCCTGCTGGTCCAGGTCCTGCTGAGACACAACCTGGTCACTCCTAGTACTGGGCTGCTGGGTCTGGTTTGCAGGAGAGATGGGAGGAAAGTCCCTAGGAGACCCTGAGGGTTTGAACAGGGTTCCATATAACAGGGGAATCTGCAGTAGGTCCTGCAGGGTGCCTAGGAGCTGGGGAGTGGAGAGGAAAAGACCCCAGGAGCAGCTGGTGCAGGCTGAAACTGCTGAGGACAGAAAGGACACTGCTGCTTTGGTGTCTGACATCCCGGTGGGTTCCTGTTGCTGGGCGGGAGACCCAAGGGAGCCACCAGGGATGAAAGGCCTTGGGCTGCTTACTGGCTTGCTCTTCCTCCCTGCTCACACAACTGGACCACCAGCAGACAGGTGGCTGTGGCAGTGGCTGGTCTGCCGGGAGAGTGCTCTCTCTGAGGGTCCTCTTTACCATTGGTCCTGCCCTGCCCCACCTCAGGACTTTTGTTGCTTGTTTGTTTTTTGTTTTTCAAGACAGGGTTTCTCTGTGTAGCCCTGGCTGTCCTGGAACTTGCTTTGTAGAACAGGCTGGCCTTGAACTCACCCTGCCTATCAGGTGACTCTCTCTCTCTCTCTCTCTCTCTCTCTCTCTATATATATATATATATATATATATATATTCTTTTCTTTATTTATTTTTATTTTATGTGCATTGGTGTTTTGCCATGGGTATCCAGTCTCCTGAATCTGGAGTTACAGACAGTTTGTGAGCTGCCTTGTGGGTGCTGGGAATTGAACCTGGGTCTTCTGGAAGAGAAATAAGTGTTCTTAACCACTGAGCCATCTCTCCAGCCCATCAGGTGATTTTTTTTTACCAGACCATCCAAACCACCCATTCTTTCACTGTGAATGATGTGGGAAGAGACACTTTCACACATCTCAGAGGGCCTGAACTCAGCAATTCTGAAATTCACACAGGAGGAATGTCTCTCCTGGGAGATGAAGCCTGGGTGGAACCTCATAACTTACTGTTTACTCCTTGCTCTTTTCATGAGAAAGATCAGAGGCAGAATTATCGTGAAGTCAATTGCTAGAAGCAGGAAAGGTGATGACCTCTTCCCTGCTGGGGTCAGCATGGTCATGTAGAATCTCGAACTTGATGACCTCAGGCTGCCTATGTTTGAAAAGGTAACCCCAGGCATACTGGAAGGGCCACTAGCAGAGTGACTAAGGTGGAGCCAGGCACTGTCCCTGTGACAAATCACACAGTCACAGGAGCACAGTCCAGATATGCCACAACTCTTTTTTAAAAAAGTTTAAAAGAAAACCTTTATTTTATAAGCATTGTTATAAAGGTGTCAGATCCCCTGAAACCAGAGCTGCAGACAGTTGTGAGCTGCCATGTGGGTGCTGGGAATTGAACCTGGGTCTTCTGGAAGAGCCATCTCTCTGGCCTTAAAACAATTTTTTGTTGCATTGTATTTGTGTGTGTGTGTGTGTGTGAGAGAGAGAGAGAGAGAGAGAGAGAGAGAGAGAGAGAGAGAGAGAGAGAGAGAGAGAGAGAGAGAGAGCAGCACATTGGAGATGAGAGGACATCTGCTGTCAAGAGTCAGATCACTATGTGACCAAGTGAGTCCATTGGAATCGAACCCAGGGCATCAGGATTGGGTACAAACCCCTTTACTCATGGAGCAGCTTCAGGAGCCCTGCCTGAGAGGCCTGACATGTCATTCATTCTCACCCACTCATCCCTTCAGCTGCTGTCTTGGGGAAACTGAGGCTAGGGATGTGGGTGTCTTTCCAATGTCACCGAGGCACGGTCTCAGACCCCCATAGAAACCAGTCTCACGTTTATTACGGAGCTTTAAATAAATACACAATCCACCCACCCAGCCAGACCCCAATAAATTAATAATATTAATAAATACAAATATAAATAGCAGGGTGGAGTGCAGGTGAGAGGCGTGGCCCGGCGCTCATGCGCAGTGGCAGCCTCGGGCCACCAGGTCGTCGTAGGTCTGCAGTGACACGCCGCTGTCCGTCTGGTGCATGAGGACCACCGGGGTGTAGCTGGAGGGGACACAGCAGGGGGCAGGCACCCGGTCGGGCTGCAGGCCGTGCAGGCGCGCCTTGATCTGCGCGTGCGTGCTGGCCGAGCGGTAGAGGTGAGGGCACTCGCCCACGCACATGCTCAGGTGCAGCTGGCGCGGGGACAGGACCCAGTCGCTCCAGCCCAGGTCCTCGAGGGTCGCCTGCACAGTCTGCAAGTGACAGCAGCGCCCGGGACCCAGCGGGCAGGAGTCTCTGAGGCGCGCATGCGCGCTGCGGCGCCCCCTGCCGGCGACCGGCCGCAGGTGCAGTTCCAGGCGCGCGCCGCTAGAGGGCGTCGCGGCCAGGTCGGGGGGCGGCGCCAGGCGCAGGCGCAGTGTGCGGTCGCGGGGTCCCCCGAGGCTTAGCGCGCGCTGCAGCGTCCGGGTGACGTCCCAGGGCCGCGACGACGGCGTCAGCAGGAGCCGCGCTCGGTGCACGCGGTAGGCTTCGGGCAGACCCCGGGTCAGCGACGCCCGGCGGACGCGGAGCAGCAGGCGGCCACGCGGCCCGCGTCGCACTGGGAAGGAAGGGAGGGAGAGCTGTCACGCGCGCCCGGCCCGTGCGCGGGGCGCGGCCCCGGGACCAAGGCGTGCGCCACCGCGCCTGCCTCAGAACGGGGAAGCGCAGGCAGGAGCACTGCCCTGGGCTGGGGACCCACCTTGCTGCACAAGCCCCCAGAAGAGCGTAGGCTTGTGACAGGTTCCCGCTATGCAGCCCCAGCTGGCCTCGACCCGTGGCAAGCCTCCTGCCTCAGCCTCCCGTGCGCGACAGGAGCCGTGCGCGACAGGAGCCGCCCCGGGTCCTCCTCCCTCCCAGCCCGGCGACTCCCACTTGTTACAGCCGCGATTGCGTCAGACTCGCGGTTTAGTTCCTGAGGGTTCTTTCCCTGCGGCTCCCAGCGGCCGTCGTCCCCGCCTCGCCCCTTCAGGGCCCCTGACCACCCCACCCGAGCGCTGTGCGCCCTCGCGAGCGACCCTGACCTCTCCGGTCTGGGGACGGGCTGCCCATCCCGCCGCACGCAGGGCTGCGGCCACCCCAGGAGGGACAGGACCTTCTCGCCCTTCACAGCCGGGGAAACTGAGGCCGGGGCTGGGGGAGCCTCGCGGGGTCCCCGACACCACGCACCTTCCGGAGTGAGGACCCGCACGGCCGGGCTGCGGATGAGCTCCGCGCGCTCAGCCTCCTGGCTGCGGTTGGCGTGCAGCCGGCTCAGCAGCTCCTGGAAGCGACCTCGCAGCTCGTGGGCGTCGAGCTGGGACTCCGGGTGCGAGCGTGGCTGCTCGGACAGTGCCAGGGCGTCCCCGGGCGACGGCCACGACATCAGCAGCAGCAGCAGCAGCAGGAACAGCAGGAACCTCAGCTGCGAGCCGCCTGGAGGCTGCGCCTCGGGCGCGGGCAGGGTCATGTCTGTGGTGCCCTGCGTGCGTGCGGGTTTGAGCAGAAGGCTGTTCTGCCACCGCCTTTATAGCCCGGACTCTGTCCGCCCCGCCCCGCCCCCGCGCGCGGTGCCAACTCGGGTGACCAGGCTGATCCGGGCGGGAACTCCGAGGGCCGGGCGGGGGAGGTGAACCGCGGGGTCTGGTGACAGTGAAGGCTGACCATCCCACAGAACATGTGACGGAGGAGGACAGACTGAAGTTCAAGTGGACTCTTCCGTCTCCCCCTCTTCCTGCCCCCTCCCCCACCGAAGGTAGAGATGACACAAAAAGAGCTAAGAAAAAGCTAGACCGGGCAAGTTTGGGCAAGTCACCCTATGCCTGCCTCAGTGTCCCAGAGCTGCTTACAACCCTGACCAAACTGGCTGTGACAGAGGGGCAAGGCACCAGCGGGGGCTCACTGCTCCTACTCAGTCAGGTTCTCGTCCCTGCAAGACGCGGTGCAAACAGCCCCCGCTCCAGGAAGCCTTAGCTAACTTTGCCTTTCCAGGCTGACTGGGTGCTCACACCCAGGTCCCGGCCTCTGACTCCTCCCGCGGGGGGGGGGGGAGCGGCCACAAGTCCACAGTGGGCCCTGGGGATGGAGGCGGTGACCTGACCACCACCTGGGCCTGCGGAGGGTGGTGAGCAAGCCGTGCACCAGGAGGTGTCACCAAAGGCACCTGCTAGGGTCTGGCTTCTGTCCCATGAGGTTCACTCCAGGCTGTGATTGACAGGGGCTCCTTGTCCCATGGTAAATCCCCACCCACTGCCATCCCCTTGGCCCCACTGGCCTGGTGCTTGCAGTAAAGGCTGCAAAGGTGTGGGCCTGAGGTACAGAGCCAGAGGCGGACCCCAGAAGTCTCCCCCACCCCCGCTGACCCCGACCCCCTCCTCCTGCAGACCCCTGCCCCCCCCCCCTCCCCCGCTACCTGTACCCCAGGACCCTTTACCCAAATGTGCATCTCTTCAGGGTCAGTTTGGATGGAGATGGCCCCAACCTCAGCTAGCAGCTGTGGGAGTTTTGAGGTCACTGCACCCCGTGGGAGGGGGCAGCCTGGGGGTCACCCAGCCGGTGCGAGTGGGGTTCTGGGGTGATTTTCATCCCTGGCTTTTTTCTGCCCCTATGGAGGAGCGGGCCTGGGTCACACTGCAGCGCCCTGCTCCCGGCCACACCAGACGTCGGGGCCTTCCGACGGCGGAGCCTCAGTTTCCCTTTCTGTGAAAGCTGCGGAGGCCTGCATCTTCGGGGTGCGAAGGAGGACTTGAGAGGTTGTGCGCACACCACAAACGGAGGCGCCGTCCAGCGGTCCCCTGTGACCTCAGCTCTGCGTCCAAGCAAAGGCCGGTGCTTGGGGGTCTTGGGGTACGGCTGGCTGCGTAGGTGTGGGCGGCCCTGGGAGACGGCTGTAGAGACGCGTCAGCATTAGGTGTTAGGCTGCAGAGGCCGGAGCTGCCGCTTCCCTTCCTCTCCTTGGCTGCTCGACCGCTCCTTCCAACCCGGCTCGACTCGAGTTGCCTGGCGCCACCTGGCGGCTGCGGCCACTCTCCAAGGCTGAACAGGCCCCGGCTGCCGCGCCGGTGTGGGGACAAGCCTGGCTGTTCTCGGCGCCTCTGTACCCAGCCTGACCCTGCAGGCCGAGAAGGCAGCATCCCCAGGTAGCTCAGGCTACCTCTGTACCTAGGCATCTTCTTAAACTGCTGCCCTGAGCCCGGGCCTGGCTCAGCGGCAGACCGACCGCTTTCCTAACAACATCAGCCCTGGGTTCCAGCGCACCCTTGGGGGGGGGGGGGTTACCCAGACCGCCACCACCGATGCGTGTGACTTGCTAAGCCTCCAGCTTCATCCCGTGGGGTCACCACAGGCCTTGGCCGAGGTCTAGTGACCCCATGTGACCTGAGTACACAGTAGGCACTCAGTAAATGCACCAGTGCACTTTGATGCCTTCTGTAAGGAGCCTTGTAACCAGGCAGGCAAAGGCCTGGCTGGAGGGAGATTAGCACAGAGGCTACAACCAGGCAGGCAAAGGCCTGACTGAAGAAAGATTAAAGGAAAGGGAGCATAGGCCCACTACGCAGCCCAGCCGTTGTAGATAAGAGTGAAAATGTGAGAAGTATGGCAAACTGTGATTAGCACGATTTAGCGAATTATTTAAGGACCAGCTCAGAACTAGGAATTTTAGAGTGTACCACGACTCTATGTCCTGGAGCTCTCCTCCGCTAATCTGACAACCAGTCCATCAAGCTGAGTGCTGCCTGCTCTGAGCCCGACTCCATGACACCGGGCCCTCAGGAGACTCGCTGGCCTGAATCCAGAGGAACTGAAGTCCCGAGCCAGGAGAGGTACCCCCTGATGTGAGTGGATTGTTTGCTTATGCTTGTGTGTTGCTTTGACGAAAGTGTGCAGTAAAACTTATACTCAAAACCAACTCGCTGAGTTTGTCTTTCCTCCCCGGTCAAAACCTGGTAAGGACTTGAGACACCTTCCAAACCTGGGCAGGTAGTCAGGCTGTCGTTTGGGGGGGGGGGTAAGTCCCCAGAGAAACACATATGTCAGAGGCCAGCCTAAGGGAAGTTCCTCCTGCCCCAGCGTCCCCTCACTCTGTGACCCCAAACCCACAATCTTCCTGCTTCCCTCTCCTGAGTGCCGAGATGGCACCCAGCTCTTTTCCTTGCTGTATACTATTCCATCCTCCCTACGCAGAGTGGCACTCATGCCCATAAACCCGCACCTGTCTCTTTAAGACCAGGATCAGTCAGCTGTTCACTGTGTTCATGGAATGTTCTCCAAGGGCTCCAGAGCAGCAAGGCCCCGTGGGGTCCCGTCCTCTGATAAGTATCATCATGCCCCCCCAACAGAGATTTCTGGTTCAGAAAACTCTGGAATGTGGCATCCTGCCAACTTGGCTTCCCTTCCCCAAAATCCTCAGTTGATGACCTCATCACCGGTTCCGGGGCCACGCAGAGGAGCAGGGTGACCCGTTTGTGGGCAGCCGGCCAGCCATTACCTCAGCCGGCCAGGACCCTGACTTCCTCGCCAGGAAAAGCATTTCTGGGTCCCGAGGCCACTCACTGGGGCAGAGGTGAGCTGCCCACGCTGGGCCAGCCCCACCTGTGTCAACACAGGAAAGCACCGGCCCTCTCGTGATCCACCAGATCAATTGGAAATGTCATGGGAGTCACTAGAGGACAGGGTGACCTGCTGTCCCCACTCTGTGATGACCTTGGGGAGTCAGGGTGGTCCTGGGTCATCTGGAACATCCCCAGAGCCTGGCCCAGGGCCTCAGATGTGGCTTTAATGGAGCTGCAAGCCCATGTTCACTAAGACATCATTAAATTCTCAGTGATGATGTCAGTTTCAGGCAGTCAGAACTCAGAAATGCTCCGGCAAACTTCATCTTGGCTCCTATGCATCTCCTAGACCCCACTTTCGAGCAGGGCAGTGGTGGAGCTCACCTTTAATCCCAGCACTAGGGAGGCAGAGGCCAGCCTGGTCCACAAAGCTACACAGAGAAACCCTGTCTCCAAAAAAACCCCACTTTGAGCGACCTATCTTCCTATATAAGCCTTTAAAGCTGTTGTCCTGAGTTCTCAGATGTGGGTGTCTGGAGTTCTAGGGCAGGACTTTTTCTAGGAGTTTTGAGACAGTCTCAAACTGTCTAACTAACTTTGGCCAGTCTCAAACTGTGGCACTCTGTGCTCCAGCCTGCTGAAGGACCAGATGCCTGGCCCAATATAACATTTATGACCCTATCATGTGACGCTTTGCTCAGTTCATGGAAGGCAGCCTGAGGCTGGAGAAGCAGCCTTGTCAAGGTCACAACCAGGAACCGGGAGACCGAGGCTGGAACCCAAGAGACCACACTCTTGCTGTCTTCCCCAGGATGGGGACAGGAAGCCGGACCTCCCCTTGCTGGCCAACACAGTCTGAGCTGTGACTGGCCATCTGTCTGTTCATCTAGTCATTCATTCATTCTCCCCAGTCTGCTTCTGTGCTGGGGATGGCACCCGGGCCTCCCTCTGCTCCTGACCCCCATCCAGGCTGACACCCTGAGCCTGGACATGGAAATGGTTTATTTCTAAAGCACACACACGACATAAATGCACTATTTTATGTAATACAAATATCTACTTTCCTGGGTTATAGAGCATTCTTTTTAAAAAGAAATTTTTAACAATCTTGAGTTTTGGGGTTTTTGGGTTTTTTTTTTTTTTGGTTTTGATTTTTGTTATTACATTTCTAAGTTTTTCTCTTGTTTTTTTGTTTTTGTTTTTTTGGTTTTTCGAGACAGGGTTTCTCTGTGTAGTTTTGGAGGCTGTCCTGGCACTCGCTCTGGAGACCAGGCTGGTCTCGAACTCACAGAGATCCTCCTGCCTCTGCCTCCCCAGTGCTGGGATTAAAGACGTGCGCCACCACCATCTGGCTTAATTTATTTATTTTTATGTTATGTACATTGGTGTTTTGCCATGGGTGTGAGCCCGCTCCCACTGTGTTGGATGCAGTAAGGGGGAAATGCTGTGTCATGAAGTGACTAAGGAATTTCTGCTGCTATTGAGAAAGCACCCAGGCATGCAGAAAAGAACAGCAACAGAAAAACAGCCCCTAGGAAGTGAGGCCGGAGCTGGGGTGGGGTTGTGCCAAGCCAGGGTCACAGAGTGGCTTCAATGCTAGTGTTTGGGCAAGTCATAGCGTCCTGGCTCAAAAGGGAGACTAAGTAGGAGGCTGGGGCTGGCTTGATTGATAGTGTGCCTATCGCTCAGGTGGCAGGGTGATTGTAGCTCAGGTGGCTGGGACTAAAGGCGTGTGCCAACACCTCCCAGCTTTGTTTTTCTTTAATAGCATCTGGCATTTGGGAAAATTTTCTGTGAAAACATTAATTGACCCAGAGAAAGGGTTGAGTTCCAAAGACAACCAGGCAGAACCTCTTCCATGAGTCTGCAAAAGTAGACATCACAGCTTAGAAACACCAGAGCAAGCCAGAAGGCTCTCCTGGACTGTACCTCACAACTAGGCTCAGCCCTGGAGCCTGCATGGTGGAAAGGAAGACCCCTGTAAGTCATTCTCTGACCTCTGTACCCGTGGTGGGTTTACCCAGGGCCAAATAAAGGTAAGGAAAAAGTTTTAGTTGTAAGCCAATTTAGTCAGCAGAGCGCTTGCAGCTCAGTTGGAGGAGTATCTGTTTAGCCTGTACAACCCTTGGGTCCTCAGCCAGCCTGCACAACAGGTATCGTGTACACACGTATCACCGAAAGGAGGGACAACTCTGGACCCCAGAGAGACAGAGGGCAGGGAACAAGAGACAAAGACAGGAGACAGAGGACAAGGGAGCAGGGAAGGACAGAGGACTGTGTCTGTGTAGGGTAGAGGGAGACAGATGTGACACACAGGAAAATGGGGATTATAAAAGGAAAGGGGGAAACCTGGTTTTAGGATGAGGTGTTTAGTTTTAATTAGACATGTTAATTAGGGTAGCCAAAGGGGGCTTTTGATTGCTGGACCTTGGAAGAAAACCTCAGGAGGAGGAAATGGCCAGATAAGGGAACAGACCTTGATGGCAGATTTAGGAGTGTAATCTAACAGTTTTTAGCAAAGTAACAGGAATGGGGGAGAATGGCCTGTCAGGACATGTCTGACAGGACATGGCCTTTCGGAGCACTGTTTGCCATGACTGGGCTGGCAAGAGTCCTTCAGTCATCCCAGGAGGAACACAGGACTCGCTGAGGACTGGGGCAAGTTTGCAGCAGTTAAGGGAACTGGCTGCTCCTACAGCGCACACAAACTCAGTTCCCAGCACCCATGTCAAGTGACTCACAACCCCCACGAACTCAGGAGATCCCACTTCTCTGGCCTCTGAGGACACCTGATCTCATGCCTCATGTGTGGTGGAATACTCCTTTGCACTGTGAAGATATAGCACTGTGATTGGTTTAATAAAAAGCTAAATAGCCAATGGCTATGCAGGATTTTCAGGGCAGAAAAAGGCCAGAGACTCAGAGTCGCCAGACAGAGAGGAAGCAGCAATGGATATACAGAGTAAAGGTAACCGAGCCACATAAAAGAGTGTAGATTAAAAGACATGGGTTAGTTTAAGTTATAAGAACTACTTTGGAGGCAGAGGCAGGCAGATCTCTGAGTTCAAGACCAGCCTGGTCTACAAGGCTAGTTCTAGGAGAGCCTCCACAGAGAAACCCTGAATCAAAAAACCAAAAGAAAAAAAAAAGCTATAAGAACTAGTCAGGAACAAGCCTAAGCTATCAACCGAGCTTTCCTAATTAATAGTAAGTCTCTGTGTGGTTATTTGGGAGCTGGCAGGTAGGACATAGAAATACTGGCCTACACTTATGTGTACAAATCTACACAGACAAACAAACAAATCCACATAATTAAACAAATAAAACAAGCACACGTGATGAGCATGGCCTTCTAAAGAGAGCACACAGCACTGAAGGGACAAAATGGGATCGAACTCACACACAGTGCCAATCTCACTTCTTTTTTTTTTTTTTTCCCCTTTGGTTTTTCGAGACAGGGTTTCTCTATGGCTTTGGAGCCTGTCCTGGAACTCACTCTGTAGACCAGGCTGGCCTCGAACTCACAGAGATCTGCCTGCCTCTGCCTCCCGAGTGCTGGAATTGAAGGCGTGAAAAGACAGCTCGAAGGGGCTGCATAGAGATCTTATAGGGCAGTGTAAGGGCAGTGTCTAGGGGTACGCAGAGGCTCACGATTGGTGTGCCTCCAGGCTTGGAGGGCTTGCCCTGCGATGATTGGCCAATTGGTTGTTATGGCCCATAGGCCCTCCCAGGGTGGTTGCTATGCTCTGCACTCATTGCTGTGCGCTTGTCCGTAAAGCACACCCAGAGCCGTAAAGCATAGCACCACCAGCTAACTTCTGATTGGTTCCTTGCCACAAGGCAGGCATCTGACTTTCTAGTGACTAGAACAAGGTCATGGTAAGCAAGTGTTACCGTCATGGCTGCCGAAATGGGGAGCTGGTCCCTTCAGTTAAACAGTAGCTACATGTACATATTTTAGCTGCTTGCTTAAACTTAACTTCTTTCTGAGACAGGGTTTTTCTGTGACTCTGGAGCCTGTCCTGAAATTCGTTCTGTTGACCAGAATGAATCCACCCACCTTTGCCTCTAAGTGGTGGGATTAAAGGAGTGTGCCACCAATGCCCTAAACTTAACTTCTGAAAACATAAACTGTAACATCTTATAATAGATTAGCATCTTTTATAAAACAAGAAGTTTTCATTGTCAGGCTTCGCTTAAAAATGATTCTAAATTGAAGCTCTTTAAGTACAAATATTAATAAAAACAAACATTTAAAAAACTGGTTTTAAAAAGAAATTTAAATTCCCTTAATTTCTTTCTGTAATATATAGAAGTATTAACATTTCAAATCTTAACTGAAAAACTTGTTTCTAAGATGGTACCTCTAATTTCTATGTGATTATCTTTAGTCAAGATGGCGGTTTAAGTATCTTTTTTCAACTTCAGCAAAATGGCTACCAGTCATTTTGTGCCATGCGGCTGGCTACAAAATGGCGATGACCCATTAGCTGTATGCTTGTAACAGAACTTAGGTTATGCCAGGAAACAAATAGAACATTTTAAAACAAGTATACATAATTTCCTTGAGAAACAAACAGGACTTTTAAAACAGAATTAACTTAATATGGTTAAATTTTTAATTTATATTATCAATTTTCAAAATTTACTATTTGTAGACATGAGAAACCATAGCAAACAGCTTACATTTTTTTTAACAGCCTTTTCTCTGACCTTCTACGACTTGCTTTAACCCTCTATAACTTTCTGTATACCTTTGGTTTATTCCTCTCATTTTCTTAGACATTCTTAGACAAATTTCTCTTTCCCTTTCTCTCTTTATTACTTTAGTACATTCTCTCTCATTTCTCAGTCACCATAAAAATTCTTATCAAAGTCCCTTTTATAGTTTTTAATAACTTTAAGGCCGTTTTTTAGAACATCCAAATCAGACCAGATAGTTCACCTGCCCGAGCTCCATGTGCTCAGGGAAGAGATGGGGGGGGGTGCTGCCAATGCAGGGGTGGGAAAAAGACCCCAGAAGTTTCCCTGAATACCATGTGTGTGGAGCACAGAGACGGCCGGGCAGCTAGGCAGATGGCGGCCTTGCTGCCATGTGCCCAGAGCAGGGAAACTCCTGCCCGCAAGCCAGGACCCACGGCAGGACGCCAGTTGGGGCAGAGACAGCCCCACTTTGCATGCCTCACAGACCGGCAGGTGGGGATAGAAAAAGACTCACCTACATTGGCCAGGCTCAGCTGTGAGGGCCGCAGCAATGGTTGGAATTCAGAGCAGCAGCCTCAGGGGACTCTGCCGCAGCACACTCTAACCCTAACCTGTGGCGCATGGCAGAGAAAGTCCTGTCCCACACCACGTGCTCAGGGCAGCAAGAAAAGACCCCTGACCCATGCATGCCATGTGCGTGGGCAGTAGGGACAGAAAGAGATGTTTAACACAGACTAGGGTCCTATTCGGAATTTCAGATGGCTAGCCCCATGGAGATCAACTTGGTTCAAAACCAAGTCTCCCCTACAGATTTCAGAAGGCTGCCGCCTGAACCTCTGCCCTAAACAATTCTTGTAGGCCTACTTACAGATGTCGATAGAAACCCTAATATGGGACCTTTATATTTATAAAATTAACAGAAATAGTAAAACTGACACACCACCGAAAAGCAGGCAGTAAAGGTGTGGACTGCAACAGATCAGATAACATAGATAACCCAGCCCATTCCAACCCTCCAGGCTTACAGAAAACTGTACAGAAACAAAGACTGGAGAAGAAAGTTACCTAGTGTAGTGCCAAGTGACTCAACAAAAGGGGGTGTCATGGTGGATCCTGAATTGAAAACCAATGATGAAAACACAGAGACAGAATAGACAGCAAAGAACAGATGCCAACCCAATCTGCCCGAGCCGCTTATAAGGCAATGGCACCAGGAAGACGGGCGGCAGAACCAGGCGGCTACAATCGCCACTAACTGAGGAGGGTTCAAGTGTCCTTGGCCTTCATTCATACCTCTTGAGTATCCTCAGAGCAGCAGTCTGTGATCCTCCAGGCACATCTGCCGATCATAGTTGAGGTGGAATCCGGGGATGGGGTGGTTAGTAAGGAGACAGACACAAACAGCAAAAACAGGACAGACATCAGACAGGACAAACTGCGCAGCAGAGGAATGGTGCCCCAAACCAAAATTACAAACAACCCTCTGTAATTCGTCCAGGGTGGAACCAAGGGTTCCAGAAACACGTCTGCTTCTGGTGCATGTCTGCTTTCCCTATGGTCCAAATCAAAGGACCCTCGGACTTTCGTCCAGGGCAGAACTCAGGGTCTCAGAACATGTCTGTTTCCCCCTGAGGTCCAAATTCCAAATTCCAAATACAAGTCCTGTGCAGGCACAGATCAAATTCAAGTCATGGCACCAAACCAACAAAACAGCAAAGACATAACAAGACACATTATCAAACATGGACATAACATTGAACATATAAGTTGCGAGCTCAAATCATCTTACCTCCAAGATCGAATCCACTCAGGTGAGAGGTGGTCGCAAATGTTAGACCCCCGGAAAACTCAGGCCTCCGGGGTGTCAGCCCAGGACGGCGGTCACCCCAATCTCCAGACAGATTCGAAAGCTTGCTGCAAATTGCATGAGGCTTTATTGTTGTTTAATGAGCTAACCCCATGTTAGCTTGAGTCTTTCACCCACCCGCCATGGCGGATGGCTAGCAAAGACAGCTCAAACCGGCTGTATAGAAATCTTGTAGGGCAGCACAAGGGGAGTGTCTAGGGGTACACACAGGTTCAGGATTGGTGCAGCTCCAGGCTTGGAGGGCTTGCCCTGTGTTGATTGGCCAATTGGTTGTTATGGCCCATAGGCCCTCCCACGGTGGTTGCTATGCTCTGTGTGTCGTTGCTGTGCACTTGTCTGTAAAGCACACCCAGAGCCGTAAACTAACTTCTGATTGGTTTCTTGCTACGAGGCGGGCATCTGACCTCTCAATGACCAAGGCAAGGTCATGGCAAGCACATGTTACTGTCATGGCTGCCCAAAGGGGCAGGCATCTGACCTTAGTGACTAAGACAAGATCAGACAAATACATGTTCGGCTGTTATGGCTGCTGAAATGGCGAGCTGGTCCCTTCACATTGCACAACCCATGTGTCACACGTGACACCTGAATGATGGATCTAAAGAAATCACATGGGAAATTGGAAACGACTTAGCTATGAATGAAAACAAAATCAGTCCAGGTGTGGTGGACTCAGTCCTTGGAGAGGCAGAGGCAGGTGAGTTTGCCCATAAGAGCCTTACACTTGCTCACCTGACCTTGCCTTGGTCACTAGGAGGTCAGATGCCTGCCTTGTGGCAAGGAACCAATCAGAAGTTAGCTGGTGGCGCTATGATTTATGGCTGTAGGTGTGCTTTACGGACAAGCACACAGCAATGACACACAGAGCATAGCAACCACCCTGGGAGGGCCTATGAGCCATAACAACCAGTTGACCAATCAACACAGGGCAAACACTCCAAGCCTGGAGGCACACCAATCCTGAGCCTGTACATACTCCTAGACACTCCCCTTACGCTGCCCTATAAGATCTCTATGTAATGGCTTCGCAACGTCTGTCCTAGCCATCTGCCATGGTGGATGGATGAAAGACCTGAGCTAACATGGGGTTAGCTCATTAAACAACTGCAATAAAGCCTCTTGCTGTTTCGTCTCTGCATGGTGATTGGGGTCTTCAGGTCCTGAGCCGAGATCCTGGGGGCCTGAGCCTCTGGGGGTCTTTCAGGCATAGCTCCCAAGTAGACTGCAGGGCAGACATGAAAGATCTGAAGTCTGTGGACTGTCCTGCCATGTAGAGGAAGCAGGAAGAGAGCCAGGAAGAGAGGGAGCTATAAAGATAAGGTACAGCAGTGACAACCCCACAGTCTAGGCAATAAATGCTATCAGGCATGGGAGTGAGCTCCTGGGACTCCAGGCTCAGAAGGCTATCCGTCTACATAGTGACAGGGCCAGCCTGGGCTTCATCAGACACTAGCTCAAAAACAAACAAAAAACCCAAACAATAAACAGCTAGATATACAGAGGAAAAGGAGAATTTGCAACATAAATTACAACTGGAGTCAGACAAGCAATGAGCCAGCACTACTGACACTACAGTAAGAACAGCCTGAGGGAACCCTAAGCAGAAAGGAGACAATCAGGATGCAGCAGACACACCCCTGGAAACACCCTTGTTATCTCAAGGGAAAACCTTTCAAGAAACCTCTAAAACTAGAGCTTGGATCACAAACCAAGATTTGAAAGTTGCTCTCAGCCACACCACCAAGCCCAGCACCAAGCCCAGCACCAGCAGGCAGAGGCTGGTGGATCTCTGTAAGGGATGTCAGCCTGGTCTACAGAGCATTCCAGGCCAGTGAGGCCTACACAGAGAGCCTCAAAACAAACAAAATCTAAAAATCTCAAGATCTATATAGACCTACAACAAATAAAGAGCTGGCGTTGATGACCAAAATCCTGAACTCTGGGCTGGGAACATAACCAAGCTGGTGAAGGGGCTGGCTGGGCATCCATGAGGGACCAAGTTCAGGCCCCGGCACTGCAGGGCTGAGTGCACTTAGCTACATAGTAAGTCCAGGGCAGCATGTGCTATGTGAGAATCAGTCTCAGAAACAAAAACGTTGAATTTTAAAAAGTGCATATTTGAATGGAGAGACGGCTCGGGAGTTAAATGAGCACAGGGCTCTTGCAGAGAACACAAGTTCAATTCCCAACATCAGGTCAGGCAGCTGCAGGGGATCCAGAGCCCCCTCTGTACTCACACATACACAGAATCACAAATAAAATCTCCAGACCTATAATAAATAAGGAGCTGGAATCACTAATGGACAATCTCCCAGAGGTAAGAAAATCCCACAACAATGGTTTACTGGTGAGTTCTATGAAACAATTACGAAAGAATGATTGTCTATTCTTTTTCAGAAGGAGAAGTAGGGGCAGTATGAAGTTACCATTCCCACTCTTCATTTCATTTCATTTCATTTCATTTCATTTCATTTGAGACAGGGTTTCAGCAAGTCATCCAGGCTGATCTAGAGCTAATCATCCTCCTCCCTCAGCCTCCAAATCATAGACGTGTGCAGCCATGGCCCAATTCCCTGATTCATATAAATGCCAGTTCCATAACCAGCTACCAGCACATGGGTCTGTCACCCCAGGAACTCAAGACTGAGTCATTGAAAAGCGAGTTATAATAACTCAGTCATTAATAACACAAAGGGAACCATGTGATCTTGTCAGGTAACACACAGAAGGCAGCTCACAAAATCCAAACTTATTCCTGTTTAAAAGAATACATTCAGGCTATGCCTTTAATCCCAGCACTCAGGAGGCAGAGGCAGGCAGATCTCTGTGAGTTCGAGGCCAGCCTGGTCTTGAGAGCGAGTGCCAGGATAGGCTCCAAAGCTACACAAAGAAACCCTGTCTCGAAAAACCAAAAAAAAAAAAAAAAACAAACCGTCTCGGGGGGAAAAGTAATACATTCAGCAGGGAAGGGAAGAAATCCCATCCACAGCAGAAAGGACATCTATGTCATCTGGTGACAACAGTAGCACTGATTCTCCAGCACCACAGCAGTCAGGGAAAGTGAACTAGGATTGGAGCTGAGGCTCACTTAGCAGAGTGCTTGTAGTTCAGTGGGTAGGGTGTGGTAGCTCAGTGGGTGGAGTGTGGTGGCTCAGTGGAGGGAGTGTGGTGGCTCAGTGGGTGGAGTGTGGTGGCTCAGTGGGTGGAGTGTGGTGGGTCAGTGGGTGGAGTGTGGTGGGTCAGTGGGTGGAGTGTGGTGGCTCAGTGGGTGGAGTGTGGTGGCTCAGTGGGTAGAGTGTGGTGGGTCAGTGGGTGGGGTGTGGTGGGTAGAGTAATTGTCTGCATTAAGCCCTGAGTTGTAAGTGGACTTTCCTTTGGACAGCCATCTCCCAAATAATGACATGGAGACTTATTATGAAAGCTTGGGCTTAGCTTAGGCCTTAGCTTTTCACAACTATAACTTAGCCCACATGGCTCAGTTACCGCTCCTTTCTACCATATGTCAGACTTGCTGGCATCTCTCAAGCACCTAGGTTGACCCTGAGCTCCTCTCTCTGCCCGGAAGCCCCGTCTATTCTCTCCTGCCTAGCTATTGGCCATTTACCTCTTTATTAAACCCATCAAAGTGACACATCTTCACACAATGTAAACGAATATTCTGCAACACTGGATTCCATCCCCACCTGAGAAACCTGTCAGTCTGAGCACACCTGTCACCCCAGGAAGAGAAAGGTGGGGAGAGGAGGGTCAGCAGCTCCAGGTCACCCTCAGCAACAGAGTGTTTGTGGCCAGCTAGGGTGACATGAGACCCTGTCTCAGAAGGGAACAGAGTCAGAGAGGCCATAAAGGAAAACCAGAGCTGCTTCACACTTGATGGCGAAAGATTGTTTCCCTAGAGGACGGCTGTGACTCTCCTCTTCACACTCATGTTGAGGTTGGTGCCTAAGCAACTTCGCAAGAAAAATAAACAGAAGCAAAAAAATAAAAAATAAAAAAACTGGAAGGGAGGGCTCAGGTTCCCCCCACAGACTGTGGAAAACCCCAGGGAAGCCTCAATAGAAGCAGGAATTATTTAGAAGTCACAGGTATGAAGGGTTAGAATACAGATTACTTGGACATGCAGCTCAGGAGGGAGAAAGAGACCCACAGCCCAGCCTGCCCGAAACACCCACGTGACGGCCTAGCGTCATAAGGCACCAGGCAGTTGGTGCCAATATGATGAGCAGCTCTATGGTGAGGAAATGGGATAGAGGGGCCGATAGGGCGGTGGTGGTGCATGCTTTTAATCCCGCACTCTGGAAGCAGAGGCAGGAGGATCTCTGTAAGTTTGAGGCCAGCCTGATCTACAGAATGAGTTTCCAGGACAACCAGGGCTATGCAGAGAAACCCTGTATGAAAGAGAAAAATAGAGGTGGAACCCCCATTTATGTGCTGTGGCGGGAGGCAGTCCTGAAGGCAGAAGGGTGGGGAGGGATGTGCTGATGTTGGGCCCCTGTTTGCCACCAGGATGACGTCCAGGCCTGGGCTGCTGCCTACAACCAGACCTGGGTGGGACAGCCAGGGTCTATGTTGACGACCATGACACATGTTGCCACCAAGGCCACAGGGATGCCTGGGGTATGGGACACCACTTGTGGCCACCGTGGAGTCCATGGACTGTGCCACCACCAGGGCCATGTTTCCAAGGGACAGGATGGCATTGGGCCTGGGCTGCTGTCTGAGACCAGGCCCGGGTCCATGTTCCTACCATAGTCAGGTCTATGATTGCTATGCCTGGGGTCCAGGCTGCACTCTGTGGCCATGTTGGTCTCCAAGGGCTGTGCTGCCACTGGGCCATGGTGTCCTCTGGACCAGGGCTGCTGCTGTGGGCCACATCTGAGTCTGTGGTTCTACCATAGCCAGGGTCTGTGTTGATGACCGTGGTTCCTGATACCACTGAAGGGAGCAGGCAAAGGCCTGAGTGCTGCCATTTTGACTCCAGACTCCATTTTACCTGCAGGGTGAGATAAAGTTCAGGTTCCCAAGCCCTAGGGGATCTGAGAACTTTCCAATGGCTGACCAACCTCCTCCCTGAGCCATAGAAATAGAAAACAGTTGTTATAGATATTTAGACCTCTAGGCACATCATGGCTGTTCCTAACCACAGAAAGACAAAAGAATCTGATTGGTTGGACTGAAAGGCTTGTATTGTAGATGATTGACAAGGATGAGACATTCAAGGAAGCCCCTGGTCTCTAAATCCTGATTGGTGAAAATTGTAACTGTAACATGGCAACAAATGATTGTGAATTTTATGCTTATCAACCCCACTTTTGCCCCTGATGGGAGCTGTCAGAAGAAACAAGGCTCCCAAGTCCGTGTCCTAAAGCCCTGATCCATCAGTGACCCACTCATGTGGTGAATTAATGCAGTCTTTGGAACCCATAAGTGTTGTCTCTCTCCTTCCTCCTGGCCCATAACAGGCTGGGTGTAACACCTGGAGAACCCACTGAGATGCCCGGTTGAGGACTGGGATTGAGACATCCCATAGACAGAGTCAGAGTCCTCTGGAGATGGTTAAAGGTTTGAACTCAGTAAGAAGGCCAGATGGGAGCACTCCTTGAGTCCAGGGAGGAGAAGGGAACCTCTCTTGCCCCAGCTGGGACAGGATCTCAGGGGCTCCCCAGCTTGAAGCCAGGCCCCCAGGTCACAAGACCAGGATGGTGTCTTTATTGGCTCATGTCTTGTCTGTCTTATTTGTCTTCATCTAGTTTCTCTTTCTTGTTTTTTTGATGTTGCTTTCCTGTGTTAGTCTCTGACTTGTCTTGTACTTTGAAATTATGGGGCAAACTACCTCACCTTCTCTTACATCATAGATCTCATACTGCAGTGCTCCAAAAGAAAAAGAAAAAGAACACGTGTTGCTCCTGGAGGAATGCACCTCGGCTCTTTGAAGAGGAAGCAGGTGTTCATGCTTTGGGGCCGGAGGGCAGTGGCCACTCCACTACAACACTGTGGGAATTGGAATCTGTGGCCCCTCCCACCCCCGAAATTACAGCTGGAGGAAGTAGGGAAAGTTTGTCTGTTTTGAGCATGAATGTGACCACTGCATGTCCGTGTCTGGTTGGTCTCGAATGTGAGTTTCCTGTGTTCTGCATGACTTGGTTACAGCTCAGTTGTTACTCTGGCACTCGCTGACGGATCTCAGACCATTGCATCTGATGTAATAGAGATGCAACTGCCAGTTGGGTATGAAAGATACTCACGTTGTTTTGTGCTGTTCTGCTTGATTAAAGGGCTGGCTCTGGAACTGGGTTATGGCCTCCCCTTTTCGGACCCAGGGTCAAAAATTGAAGGGCAGAAGGGGCAAGAACAGGGCAGCCAAGAGATTATTGGCTATGGATGGAAATCTGTAATATTTGTAACAAAATGATAACTTAAAACTTTAACAGTGGGTTAATAATACACAGGCAATCATAAAACTAAGACCTAATCCATCAATGTCTACAGTTCTGGGAAAGCGTTCAAATGTGCTAATCTTCCCATTTACTCCCTTTAGTTCTGCTTTGGATGTTTTTGTTAACTCAAATATTTCCACCCCAAAACATGGTTTTTATACTTAAAAGTTCACCTGGAGAAAGGCTCAAGACTACACAGTCCCAAACACCCAGAGTGGTCACTGGCTAAGTAAAGTTAGGGCCCCAACTACTAAAAAACAGAAACTGGGATATTTTTATCTTCTGATGTAATAAGACAATGACCTTAAAAAGTCTGGTAAAGAATTTGGAGCAGTTTCTCAACCTCGAGACCCTTTTGGGTTAAAAGATTTTTTTTTTTAAACAGGAGTAGCCTAGGGTTGCCTGCAAGGATAGGAAAGTTCCCAGTCTCTTTGTAGACTAAGTGTATGAGTTAAAAGATTATTAAGCCTTAAGATATTCAGAACTATACTTATAAATCATGCTATGTACTAATGTGAACATATAGGAAAATTTTATCTAGCCTCTTATGTTTTCAAGGTATAGCATAAAACAAACAACTAAAAACAAACAAGAGTTGTTTGACTCAAGTCCTCAAACTGTCAGAGATTTGCTGAATTTAAGAAACTTACATGACAGACAGAGACGCTCAGATCCTAACAGTGACCTGGCAGAGAGCCGCATTTTATAACTCGGAACTGCATTCAATATCCCAAGGCCAGGGAGTTGGTGCTCCACACTGTGGCAGGCATTTTTAACTTAGTTTTTGTTTCTACTTAACATATTGGCTGCTTGAGGGCTCTGCTGTGCCACAGAGTTTCTTAAAGGAGGTGCATCTTTGTTTTAGTTTTCTCAGGCCGACGTGGGGATACGGGCCTCACATTAGAACACCAAAATGTACCAGGGTTTTTCTTTGGGGCCACCAACCAGCTCCCAAATCCTGACACAGAGACTTATTATTAGTTTTGAATGCTCAGCCTAGCTTAGGCATGTTTATACCTAACTCTTTTAACATAAATTAACCTGTTTCTATCTACCTTTGACCTTGGGGCTTTTGTCTTTCTTCTATGTATCTTACCTCCACTGCTTCTCTGTGTCTGGCTGCCAGCTCTGGGCTACTCCCCCATTCTCTCCTCCTCCTCTTCTTGTTGTTCCCTGGAGCCTAGATTCCTCCTCCTGTTTGTTCTCTCTCCCTGCCAGCCCCGCCTATCCTTTGTCTGTCTGGCTATTGGCTCTTCAGCTTTTTATTAGACCAATCAGGTGTCTTAGGCAGGCAAGATTAAACAAATGCAACACATCTTTACATAATTAAACACAGGCAGCATAAACAAAAGTAACACACCTTTACACAATCAAAGCAATATCCTGCAGCATAAAAAAATGTAATACATCTTTGCCTAGTTAACATTCCACAATCCTTGATAGGACAATTGGTCTTAGACATTAATCTTACACACCCTGTATGACTTACAGATGTCTCTTAAAGTATATTGACACACTGAGTTTTTGGAGATTCATCGTTTCAAAATTAATAAATGAAATTTTGATAAACTGATAAAACACTGGGTACTCGCTATTCAGTCATAAGCTCAAGATTTTTAGTTTCCTTTGGTTGTCTTCTAAGTATAGTATGTTTTTCAGCAGCCTAACTCAAAGCCATAGCTTTTGTGTCTCCTAGGTGTAAATCTGTTCCAGCTTGTAGGGAGAGATTCTGGACACGTGTACCGCTGACCACACTCATTTGGGCGTGGTCACAGGTATGCAGAGGGGTAGGATAAAGAGCAAGGAGGAGAGGCACTCAGCCTCTTTCATGGTTCCGGTCGGGTCTCGAAAGGCTGTTGAGACTAACCTGGGTTTTTGGTGTAAGTAATCTTCCATAATAAAATTCCAATATCATTCTTATTCAGTATTCTGTGTCAGAAGTGGGAGAACCGACCAGTACAGGTATCCAGGATCTCTTCCTACACCAGCAGTTTTACAGACACCTGTTAACTGCTTTTTCTACAATATGGATTTCAATATATGGAAATGCTAATATACTGAGAACTTTTATCTCCTCCTGGTTGACAACCTTGTCCCACGTCTGACAGGTCCCCTACTGTCCTGCTCCTCATTCTGTTTGCCCCCTGTGTTATCAATGCCACTGCATACTTTGTTCAGGACGGCATAGGTACCGTCAAGCTCAAGATTCTAAGGGCACAGTACAACCCCTTATTCAAGTCCCTGGATGAAGATTCCTCTCAATTGTCACAGGACAGGAGGAATGAAGGGAGCAGGCAGAAGAAGCACCCTGGGGTAGAGACTTCAGGGACAGCCCCTCACTGGGGAATTCTAGGCAGGGGCTCTGAAAGGTTCAGGCATTATGCTGGCCTGCCCCTGTTACCTGGTGAAACAGGCATTACCCTGGTCAGCCCAAGGTTCCATGGGAACTAAGTCTGCACGCAGGTGCAGAGGACCCCTTTAAAAGATAGGCCCCTGCCCATTTACTCTCTCTGTTTTTCTGTCTCTCTGTTCCTCTGTTCCCGCTCTCTGTCCCCTCTCTCTGTCCCCTCTCTCTGTTTCCCCCCGCTCTGTCTCTCTATGGCGACTGGCCATGGCGGTCAGCCATTTACCCTGTTCCTCTTCTTAGTCTCCCCATTCTACCGGGCCTTATAATAAACTTATAGTCTTATGTCCCATGTCTCAACATTTCTCTTTTCTTCTTTTTAAACAAAACAATAACAGGCTCCACCTCTGAACCACGCCCCCAAACCCGTTTTTGGAAGATTTGTTTTGTTTTTACAGACAAGGTTTCTCTGTGTAGCCCTGGCTGTCCCGGAACTCACTCTGTAGACCAGGCTGGCCTCGAACTCACAGAGATCCACCTGCCTCTGCCTCGGGAGTGCTGGGATTAAAGGCGTGCGCCACCAACACCCAGCTCCATTTTCGGCAAATACAGTATTTATCCCATTCTAAATTTGGTTATTCTCTTTGTTGTAATAAATTCCTTGAAGACTTGTGCTCTGGGGTCTTCTTAGGCATCCTTATTCTGCAGCTTACTTTGTCAGGGACTCCATGTGCTTAGGCAGTATCCAAACACTCAACTCGTCAGAAGGACTCTGGGTAGGATTGCCGGGGTGGCAGCTACGGGTGACTCATCCAGGACTCTGGGAAGAAAGTGTCAATGAGTCAGGCGGTGGTGGCGCATGCCTTTAATCCCAGCACTCCGGAGGCAGAGGCAGGCGGATCTCTGTGAGTTCGAGGCCAGCCTGGTCTCCAGAGTGAGTTCCAGGACAGCCTCCAAAGCTACACAGAGAAACCCTGTCTCGAAAAAAGAAAAAAAAGAAAGAAAGAAAGTGTTACTGAACCCTTGTGTGGGGGGCTGATCAGCTGACCCTCCGCCGGCCCCACCCCCACATGCCTTCTATTGGAGCCCTCAGCAAAGCTGCTCCCAGGGACTGCTGGGGGACCTGCTTGCTGTGCACCCTGTGCTTTTATGAAGTACCTGCAGGACGTTGGGCTTTGGCTGAACACAGATATGTAACTCAACAGGTGGTGTGTGTTCAGCCATTCCCAGGGAAAATTGGGGAATCTGAGGCCCATAGCAGTACAGACCCTTTCCTGGGTCACCCAACATCTCACATTGTCATCTTGCCTAGCCAGGGCTCTCTGCCCCATGGTGCCTTCATATTTAAATAATCAGGCCGGGCGGTGGTCGCAGACACCTATAATCCCTGCCGGCAGAGGCAGGTGGATATCTCCGAGTTTGAGGCCAGCCTGGTCTACAAAGTAAATTCCAGGACAGCCAGGGCTACACAGAGTAACCCTGTCTCTAAAACCAAAAGAAAGAAAGAAAGAAAGAAAGAAAGAAAGAAAGAAAGAAAGAAAGAAAGAAAGAGACCAGGAGCTGGACAGATGGCTCAGTGATGCCCCCCATTGGCCTCTAAGGTTACTGCATGTATAGTGCAGGCAAAACACCCGTAGGCATAAAATAAAATAAAAGTCAATTTAAAAAAAAAGAATCATGAAACCCAGAAGATAAAAGTCTAGAACTTCCCACTTTCTCTGTGTCCACGTCCCCACCTCTGGCTCTGTCTCTGTCTCTATCACGGTTATGCATTCCTTATCAGTAGCACAAGAAGAAGCCAAGGCCATCTGCCCCCTTCCTGGTTCTGGGAAAACTGGGACATGTCTGGGCAGGTCTGAGGCACTTGTAAAAGCTGCACATTCCTGGGGAACAGGTTGCCAGAGCCAGAGGGAGACCTGAAAGTGGGCAGCACAGAGGAGGACCTGTTCAAGCTGAGTGAGCAATGTTTGGCCCTTCACCCCTATCAAGCCTGTCACACTAAGCAGTTCCCAGTGGGACTCTTCCCTCTAAACTTGGGGTTTTGAGTGACAAATAGAAGCTTACCAGGGTTGTGTGTTTGTGTTTTAAGAACAAAGAGGTCCAGGGCACCCCAAGTCTCCCTCCTGGGTCCTAAACAAGAGACCTAGGGTTCAACACAGATGGAACAGGGCTACACAGAGCCAGGCGGGCAGTGGTCCTCTCGCCACCACCCACCTATGTCTCAGCTCCAGTCGCTACCGCAAAGCAACGTGGTCTTACAGGAAGTTGGAACTGTGGAGTCTTTGCCAGAGGCAACTGAAGTTCGAGTTTGGCTGCACCATGAATTCAGCCTTCTTGCAGCATGAGAGCCCTGGGGAAGTTCTAATGTCTTGGGGGTCACTTGTTTAAATACTCTGATAGACAAGGGAGGAGCCAGGGTATCCTTTAGAGTTGCATTTCTACACTGTCGGGTTGAAGTTCTTGGCCTGTGCCTGCTGATCCCACATTTGGGATTGTCACTAGGGCCTCTGTGACCCCGTCACTGGAACCACATCCTGTGTCCAGAAACCACCACTGTAGTTTATGATTTTCTGTGACTATAAAAGTTTGTGGCGCGTGACAGTGACAGGCGTTCTCAGGCCAGAGTCACATGCCCTGGCTTGGCAGGAACCCCACCCCCATCTCTTCTTCCTTGTCAAGCTGGGTTCTTATTTGACCAGAGAAATTGTTGACCAAGCAACCAACTGCAGAGCAATGAGTGTGTGTGTGTGGGGGGGGGGCAGGGAGGACACAGGAGGTCCCTGGGAGGTAGAGAAGCTGAAGCCTGAGTTCCACCTTAGGACTCTCCAGACCCTTGGGATTAGCATGTGCCCCTGGGTGAGGGTAGGAGTCCTATAAAAAGTTACATGTGGCTGGGTGGTGGTACACCCCTTTAATCCCAGTACTTGAGAGACAGAGGCAGGCAGATCTCTGTGAGTTTGAGACCAGCCTAGTCTACCGAGTGAGTTCCAGGACAGCCTCCAAAGCCACAGAGAAACCCTGTCTCCAAAAAAAAAAAAAAAAAAAAAAAAAAGAATTTACATGTGTTGGTTCCAACTTTTGGCCCCATACCCAGAAAGGCTGAGGCAGGAGGTTGGTGTCAGTCCAGAAGTTGAAGGCCAGCCCGAGTGGGCCATAGCAAGACCCCAGCTGTTTGAGCCTGGGGTGAGCCGGAGGAGGTGACATCAAACACAATGACATGTTTCAACAACTTTATTGGTTTCTGGGTAAAAAGTGTGAGGCCTCCCAGAGTACAGCCTGGCAGACTGTTCTCTTCTGAATGCCGGACACCAGGCTAAGGAACTCTAGGGTTAAAGAGAAGGCACAATGGGCTAGAGGCTAGGGGGACAGAAGAGCCCCCCTCCATGGGACAAGAAAACACATGAGATACAGAGGGTTACCATGAACAAGCCAGGGCCCTCAGGCAGGCCAAAGAGAAGCACTTCACAAGGTGTGGTTGTGGCCTCCCTGGGCAAAGCCACCCCAAGCCTTGGGCGTGAATGGCCTCATGCCATCCAGCATTAGTTAAACCTCTTAGAAGGAAAAAAAACAAAAAACAAAAAAACAAAACAAAAAAAAACCCAGGGCACAGGGTTGCCATCGCCATCCCGAAGGCACAAGCAAGGAGGCCATAGAGGCTTCAAGGGCTAGAGTAGAACCATGAAAACACAGCTCTCTGAGAGTCCCCCAAACATAGTTGGGATATGAAATCCTGAGCCCCAGTGTGGCAGGGAACCTGGCTACAGTGAGTCAGGTCCCAGTGCCAGGCCATGACACACCGGTGTCCCACCAGTGGATCCTGGGCAGAGCTGGGCATCTGTGTGCTGCCCACAGCCGCTGAGGGAGGAGAGTTCTGTGCAGGGTATCCACCTGTCTCACTTGTTATTTTTCAAGATTATTTTACTTTTAATTCTGTGTCTGTGAGAGTTTGTGTCTGGGGAGGTGCTGGATCTTCTGGAGGAGTCATGGCCCTTGTGAGCCACCTACTGTGGCTGCTGGGGACTGAACCAGCCAGTGCCTTCAATGCAAAGCCACCTTTCCGGTCCCATCCTCTCTTTTGCTCTTTTTCAGACAAGGGTTTCTGTATCTCAGGCTGGCCTCAAACTCAAGCTCATCTTCCTTCTTCAGCCTCGAGGCTGGAGTTACGATCGGGACACCAGGTTCTGGTTCTTACTGTTAAAAGCAAACAGAACCCCACATTTTATTTTGTGGGTGCACACATGCTACAGAACATGTGGGGAGCACAGGACACATTTGGGGAGGCATTCTTCATCCACTTCTGGTAGCTGAGGACCAAATGGAAGCTTTTCAGTGTGGTGGTAACTGACTTTACCCACTGAGCCACCCTGCCCGCCCCTCTTCCATACTCTCTACTTGTTAAGACAAAGTCCCATGTAGCCCAGCTGGGCCTCTAACTGACTACAAAGGGGAAGCTGGCCTTGAACTCCTGATTCTCCTTCGTCCACCGCCTGGATGACGAGACCCTTACAGCCTGAGCTTGCTACCAGCACTCCTGAACCCAGGGACAGTGCCACCAACAGGCATGTTCAGTGGCCACTCAGGGGGGTTTTGGCTCTTCAAACCCAAACCCTGAGTCGGGTTCATTCCTACTTCATAAACACGGAAGAGACAAGTGCCCCCTCCAGCCAACTGCTTTGGGGGGACATTTTACCTGATACAGATAAAGCCCCCCCTTTTGCTCCCCTCAGCCTATGGATGCAGAGGGATAGTGGACTGTGGAAGCCAACCTGGGTCTGTATTTGGGATGCCATCGGCACCCCACAGCGACTGTGCTCTCTTAGGCTGAGACTGAAGAAACCAGGCTTTGTCTTTTCATTCCTGGAGGGGACTTCTGGGCTCAGACTCTCCAAGGGGTAGGGAGGTCAAAGGTGAGCTGTCTAGACAGTGGGGGGGGGGTGCAGGGTGGAGGCACTTTCCTTGCACACAGTGAGGTCACCCACGGGTCGAGGGCACAAGCAGCCTGTGTACATAGCAGCTGGCCTGGCTCCCAGCCCAATCCACACAAAAGCACCTTCCCCTAGCCTCAGGAGCCCACCATTTGCTGGAGGCTTCCATGTAAGCCATGAGCATAGTAGAACATGAGATTCCCCATTTTAGCTGACACTATCTGCCTCCAAGTCAGGCATGGTGGCTTCTACCTGTCATCCCAGGGACATGGAGGCATAAGTTCAGGGTCTTCCTCAGCTACATACTGAGTGGGAAACCAGCCTGGGCTACACAAGACCCTGCCTCAAAAACAAACAAAGACAAAGAAACCCAAAAGATCTAGGTCCCATCCATTGTGGTGATCCAGGCTGACTGCCCGCAGCCTTGGGAACACAGCACACACAGTCCACAAGCTACATTCCCATCTCTAAGCTGACAGCATAAATCAGATACTTTCTCAGCCTGGCTGAGATCCCAGACACCAATCACTGTCCCTACTCACATCCCTGGCTTCAAATCTATCCTAGCATTCCTCCTCTGCATGACCCCGCCCACCCATCCTACCCTTCCTTTCCTGAGAATGGCAGGGAAGAGCAGCAAGGGTGGGGGTGACCTGGTCCTTAAGAGTCAAATATGGCCAGGCTAGGCAACTATACACCTGGCAACTATAGACCCCTTGAGCTCCACCCACCAAGAAACAAAGAGGAGGAAAATCAAGTTTGGGGACAGGGCAAGGGAGTGATCAATGGAGGCCTAATAAATAAATACATGACACATACACTCTCGGGGTGGCCAGAGGGGAAGGCCTGTCTCTGAGGTGTGCATGGTGCTCCCAGCACAGGTGACATGGGAGGGTGGAGACATGGGTTTGGGGTGCAGGGGCCACACCCTCCCCAGCCCTCCTGCCTCCTCCTTCTCCTCACATGCACACTGCCCCATCCATGGTGCTGCCTGAACTTTGAGGAATTTGAGAGTGGAGTGCAGCCTGGAGCCCACATGAAGACTTGACAGGAGCTGGGGACATCTGAGGCAGGAGAATTGCCACAAGTTGGAGGGCCAGCCTGAGCTACAGAGTTCAGGTAGAAAAAACATGCCTCAAAATACAAAACCCAAAGTCACTGGGCACAGAATCCAGGGACAGTGGTAGCTTTGTCACCTCGGGGAGAGGCTGAGGCAGGAGGATCAGGAGTTCAAGGCCAGCCTGGTCTACACGATGTCCCAAAGGGTCCTGAGGAGATCCCTTACTTATGATTCCCCCTGGGAGAGAGTGCCAGCACAGGGCAAGGCAGCAGAGCCATGATTATTTAAATCTGCCAGCCACATCCACAGTTGTCTTTGTGGGGACAGCAAGTCTCCCCAGGGTTGCCCTCACCCCTGAGACTTGAAGGAGAGCCTAGTGCCCAGATGTCTACCTGGAGACAGGGAAGCTCCAGAGAGGCAGGATGAGCAAAGAAGGTAGCCCGAGGAAATCACACCAGAACAATAACATCTGAGCTGAAAAGTAGCCCAGCCCAGCACTGGGCAGGCTGAGGCAGGAGGGTCGGGAGTTCAAGGTCGGCCTCAGCTACATATTTGAGTTGGACACCAGCTTCAGTGACCCTGTCTCAAACAACAGTTAAAAAAAAAAAAAAGGTACAGGGATGAGAGGTTACCCTGAAATCCAGATCCATCCAATCACACTTGGGGGCAGTGAGTGCCCCTACACCATCCCTCCATAAAACAGAAGGTGACAACCAAAATGCACAAGGCTTTTGGTGGCAGGAACTACACTTTGTCTTGGATGGAGTCCAAGCCATACGTCACAGCCAGCCCCTCCTCCAGGCCTGGAAGTTCAAAGTCAGCGGGAGACAAAGGCTGGCTGGAGTCCCAGGTACACTTCCAAACACAGCTCACCAGATGTCCCTGTGGCAGACACAACCTGCAGGGGCATGCCTGGGCACTGAAGGGACTGCTTCAGGGCATGCCCAGAACTGTGCGGTTCTGGTCCCAGGTGTTCTCCTGGCACTTAGGGACCTGAGGCAGGAGGGTCAGGGGTTCAAATGAGACTAGCTTGGATTACATAGTAAGTTTAAATGGTCAACTGAGCTACCTGAGACCCTGACTCAAAAAAAAAAAAAGACAACAAACAAACACCCTCTACAAAAATAAAACAAGAAAAGAAAGGTCATGACAGGGTCAATGTGGCCCAGGGAAAGGCCAGGCCCTTGGTGGTGACAGCAGCCTGATCTTTGGAGCAAGGGAGACAACTATGGTGACCCAAATTATGATGACACTTTCAGGGCAGGAGGCAAAAGAGGCCTCACAACCCTGGAGAAAGAAAAGACACTTGTTGGTCTTTTTTTAAGTTTTAACAATGGGAATATAAATTACTCTGTTCCCTACTCTAGCACTGGAGGAAGGGGAAGAGGGGGAGGAGGGGGATAGGGGGAAGAGAGAGAGAGAGGGGAAGACAGGGTGGAGTCTAGGGGTGGGGGGATGACAGGACAGAAAAGGCAGCCAAGTTCCAGGTGGTTTTGCCAGGAACTATCCAGGGTTTATGGACATGATTAGAGCTGACTCCTTTACGACACTTTGTGAGACGCTGGCCAGAGAGAAAGCTCTGACTCTTGGTCCACAGACCTGGGAGAGCAGAGTGTGTTGGGGTCAAGGTAGTAGCATGGCAGGTGTGCAGGCCACCAGCCTGTGGCCATCTCACCCTGACCTCAGCCTCTGAGCACAACAGCCGTATCCCCAGACACAGGACAATATCCAGAAAGAGGTCTCTCCATCCACCTGCCTAGTGGTCCACCAAGAGGAGGAACAGACTTGAGTCAGGGCATTTCATGGGCCCAGCTGTGTCTCCTCTCACAGCACTTGGGTGTGCGTGGTTGTCAGTGCTGGTGGCAACAGCTGACGTCCCCCTCCACCTGCTCCAGAACACCCAGCATCTCCTCGATGATGGCCCGGAGTGCCCGGCCTAGCTGGTCGGCATTGTAGGGCTTGCCCAGTGGGGGCACATGGACGAAAGCCGATCGGCCGCGGCCCTGGTAGAGTGAGGTGTAATAGGTGAAGTCACACAGGTACCTGAGTCAGGGGGCGAAGGAGACACCAGGGTCACACAGTCAGTTCCAGGTCAAGGCCACATCCACCCTCTGGAAAGCCCCCCACTGAGTCGGGAGGTGATGGAGAATCTAAGGGTTAGAAGAATTTAGGGGACCTTGGCAGCCTTCTCTCTATTTCCTATAACTTCTATTTTGCTGGGCATGATAGTGTACACTGTACACCTTTTATCCCAGCACTCTGGAGGCAGAGGCAGGCGGATCTCTAATTTTAGGTCAGCTTGGTCTACAGGGAGAGTTTCAGGCCAGCCTGGTCTACAGAGTGAGACCCTGTCTCAGAAACTATGGTGGCGATGACAGAAGACATTTGCTGTTCAGACCCCAGGCTCACTGCTGGAGAGAAACCCACCTGCCAGCATCCTGGGAGATGGTAACGGACACATCCAGCCCCAGCGTGGTCACCCTTTTGCACACAGCGTCCATGTCAATGATGGAGTCAATGCTCTCTGGGCCGTCCTCCACACAGCACTGTGACCCAGGGCAGAATCGGCAATTATCCAGTCCCTTGTAGCCCTTGTTGTGTCCACACTTCTCCAGTGTCACTGTGGTGGCCATGCCTGACACCCCAACATGCACCACAAGCTGGGGACAGAAGAGTGGAGCTTAACAGTAGCAGACACCCACCCACACAGAGGGAACACTTAAATCTTTGTTGTTGCTACAAAATTACTTATGTAGCATTAGTTGGGTTTCTCTGTGTAGCCCTGGCTGTCCTGGAACTATGTAGACCAGGTTAGCCTTGAACTCACAGAAATCCACCTGCCTCTGTCTCCTGAGTGCTGGGATTAAAGGCGTGTGCCACCAGTGCCTGGCATATCATGTAACTGTTTAAAAAGCCCAGGGCAGCAGGGCATGGTGGCACACTCGGGAGGCAGAGGCAGGTGGATCTCTGAGTTCTAGGCCAGCTTGGTCTACAAAGTGAGTTCCAGGACAGCCAGGGCTACACAGAGCAGCCCTGTGGGGTGGTAAGAGGGAAGCCCAAGGCAGGTTTTTGTTTTGCTTTTGAGACAGAGTCTGACAGGCTGGCCGAGGTCTCTTATGCCATCAGTCCAGGCTCTCCCTGAATCACTGACTGTAACATGAATTTTAATAGATCTTAATAATAAAAACCCAGAGTCAGACATAGGGAAAATGCTGAGAGACCAGAGAGAAGGAGGAGCAAGCCAATGCCACCTTTACCTTACTAGCTTCTCAGTGGAAAAGAGAGGGAGTTCCTGTTTCTCCTTCCTATAGCCCTTCTCTGTTCTGCCATCTCACCTCCTGTCTGTCTGTACAGACCTCCAAACCTCCATGGTTAGCTAGTGGCATGCTCCACCCTCTGATCTTCAGATACACTTTATTTGTACAAACAGGATATCACCACACCTGACTGCCGAGGTAACAAGTGTCTGCCAGCCCTGTGCTTGGCGGCTTGAGGTGTCTTTTGAAAGTCATTAGTTTATTAATACTTTCTTTAGTGGTGCTGGGTGGATGCCAGGGCCTCTCATACTCACATTTAATTGTAACTTGCTCAAACCCTTCCTGGCTGGCACACAGAGAATAGCGAGGCTCTGTAAGGTCTGCCTTCCTCCTCCCTTCCATGGACCTCAAGGTGAAGCTGGGACACTGGACTTGTGCTGGGAGGTGGTGTGCTTTGAATAAGAATGGCCCCGTGGGTTCATATATTTGAGTGCTTAGTCACCAGGACAAGGAACTATTTGGTAAGGATGAGGAGGTGTGGCCTTGATGGAGGAGGTGTCATTGGGCATGGGTGCTGCCCCTTGATGACCCTGGACAAACCCTCTGGAACTGTGAGTTGGATGCCGGCTTTTGTGAGCTGTCTGGTCATGGTGCCTCCTCACAGGACAGAACAGTGACGGGTGGGGGATCTTCAGGGGTTCCCCTGCAAAACACTCACCTGAGGACTGTGCTTCTCCCACAGTGCAGGGATGAGCCTTTGTACAGTCTGGTATTCCACAGGGATCTCATACACATGCAGGTCCACGCTGTCCCCAAGGCCCAGCTTTTCCAGTTCCTGGGAGAGAAGACATCTGTGAGGATGGGGGAGGCTGCAAAGACACTTCCTGTCTTCAGACACCAGGCAGCTCAGCTTCGAGTGATGCCTGCTTACCACTTCAGCACTTGAAAGACAGGGCAGGATCAGGAGTTCAAGATCATCCCTCCTATACACAGAAAAACTGAAGGTAGACTGATCTACATCAGACCTTGCTGCCCCTCAAAAAAAAGTATTGATTATACCCAACGGACTGAGCACCCCAGTCCAGCAGCAGCTCTGTGTGACCACCTTGTGACTGTGACCACCTCAGAGCTGCCTGGGAGTGCCTGCCTCCGGGGGCCCAGAAAAGATCAGGAAGTGCAGGCTGGGGAAAAGACCCAGATTACTCTATTTCTGCAACTGAAACAAAACACCTGAGCCACATATCATTGTCATATTGCTGAGGATTGTCTTAACACTTGAGAGGCTGAGGCAGGAGGATGGCTGCTAGATTAATTCCAGCCTCCTCCTCTAATAATGAATTACAGGCCAGCCAGGGCTACATAGTGAGACTGTCTCACACAACAACAAACTAAAGAACAAGGGTTTGGGGCTGTTAGAGTACTGGCAGCTCAGCTGGTTCAGTGCTTGTAGTTCTGTTAGTAGAATGCTCAGGGGGCACACAGGGAAGGCCTGGGGTACACCCCCAGCACCAGCTGTGGTACTAGATGCCTGTCAACCCACACACTTGTAGGGTGGAGTTCAAGGAGACCCTGTCTCATCAAACACCCTAAACTCAAACAAAACCCTGAAAGAATGAAAAACCCAACACAAGGAACAGTTTCTTCCTGACTGTGCTGGAGCAGGGGATTGCGCCCCCTACTGGGGGATCTGCAGGGGAGGGGGAGGGGCAAGGGCAAGCCATCACCATGGCAAGGGTATTTGATGGACCTTCGAACTTCACTGGCTAACAAAATAGAAAAGCAAAATAAACCACCCCTAGTTACCGGAGCAAGACTTGTGCCTGTCACTCAGCACTCAGAGGCTGAGGCAGGAGGATTGCAGTGAGTTTCAGGAAAACCTAGGCTACACTGAGGCCCTGTCTCAAAACCTGAAACAGGGGCTAGAGAGGGCTCAGAAGGTAAGGGCCCTTGCTCGCTGCTCTTACAGGGGACCTGAGTTCGGTGCCCACACCCACATTAGGTGGCTCACGTCTACAAGGGATCCCAGACCTCGGTCACCCGGCGACATCTGCACTCGTGTACATATGCTGCTTCCTAACAGACGTGCACACATACATAATTAAAATAAAGCTAATTTTTAAAAGTCAAAACAAAAGGACAGGCTTGGGGTCACATGTCTGTCACCCTCTCCCCACCCCCCCACCAAGGAGGTGAAGGCAGGAGGATCAGGAGTTCAAAGTCAGTCTGGGCTGGGCTACATAGTAGTGATTTGAAGGCCATCCTGAGCTACATGAGCCTATCTACAGAGCGAGTTCCGGGGCAGCCAGGGCGACACAGAGAAACCCTGTCTCAAAAAAAAAAAAAAAAAAAACCAGACTAAAGAAACCCCACACAAAAAATCAATGGCTGGTGTTTGGCTATGTGCCTGTCCTTGGTTCCTTCCCAACCTTGTGGGTGGTGAGGACTCATATATGGCTGGGATAAGAAGTCTGCAGCAGAAAGCTTCACCTAGGAAACCCGTGGGTACAAGCGGGTGTTTAATGTCCCCATGAAGGCTGTGAGCTTCCATCTAGACACTCTGACCCTTCAGTACTGATACTCTTTCTGTGGGGACTCTGGCTTGACAAAGGACAGTGTACTGGGGACTAGTCACAGATATGTCACCCTTCATCCGACTCTGCCTTTTGCCCCTGACACCTGGTTCCAGTCCTCCTAAGAGAAGGGGGTGTGAACCCTAATCCCACCCCCTGTATCCTGGCTAAGTGCTCAGCATCCTGGAAAGCACCAGGCAGGAGGGTTCAGCTGTGGCGTTGTCCCTGGTCATCTACCTGAAAAGACCCTGTCACAAAATCGGGCAAGGCTGCAGGGTTCATCTGACTGAGTACTTTGACCTCATCACAAAGCCCCTCTTTGTTTGCTGGTACTGTTTGGAGGGTCTGTCTAGACTCCTGATGGCAGTAATCATCCCAGGATGTCACTGAGTACCTCGGCCCACTCAGGAACAGACTTCGAAGTAACAAGTTAGAGGCTTCCTGGCCCTTGACACTCATCTGAGTCTCCATGAAAAGGTGAGCAGCCTACCACCCCGGACCTAGGGTGAGGAAGAGAAAGCTAGGAGTGAGGGTGCCCTCTGTGATCCCCACATTTAGGAAACTGAGACAGGAGAATCACTTTGAGTTTGAGGCCAGCCAAGGCTGCAGAGTGGGGTCCTGCCTGAAAATCGATTGATCAATCAATGAGTCAAAAGAGCCAGGCATAAGGGCACACACACAAGCCATCCCAGCACCGGGGAGGCTGAGGCAGAAGGGTCCCGAGTTTGAAGTTAGCCAGCATAAGATTCTGTCTCAAAACTTAAAAAAAGAAAGGGCAGTGTGTCTGGGAAGATGGCTCAACAGGTAACAGAGCTTGTGGCCAAGCCTGGTAAGGCCAGTTCTGAGGACCTCCATAGCGCCCTCTGACCTCCCGTGTGCCTTTCCGTCCACACAATAGACAAATGCATAAATAAATGAAAATTTTTAAAGGAATAAGATGAGAAACAGTCTGGGTTTCTGTACAACATGGAGGTTTCCCACTGGAGCCCCAAAGCTCCAAGGGAATTCCCAAAGATTGTTTAATTGATTTTCCTTCCTATTTACATGCAGATGGTGGCGTCTGGGGCCCAGGAATCCAGACACTGGCTTTGTGTCCACTCAGCCCGTGAAGCCTCCTGTCTGCAATTCATACAAAGCCAGACACACAAGTCTTCAGAGACACACTGGTTCTTTTTGTCTGGTGCCCTGGGGAGTGGGTGTGCACGCAGGGGCCCCGGCCACACTCCCACCTACAAGGTCTCGGGGATCCTGGGGTCCTCCATCCGGCTTGCAGAGTGCAGGTGGGAAAGGAAAGAAAAGGGGGTGGTGGCCAAGCAGCTGAGACTTCTGAGGTGGGGACAATGACAAGCCCGTGGCAGGGGACGTGGGAGCCTTGGGTGGGAAGAGAGAATCCTTAAATCACACAGCTAATGGGCTAAAATTAATCCGGGTCCGGCTGCCGTCTCTGCCTGTTGATTTATCTAAGAATCAAACGGCTGTCTCCCTCCACTCAATTGTTCCCTAGTCTGTCTGTCTGTCTGTCTGTCTGTCTGTCTGAATGTCCCATCTGGCAAGGAAACACAAGCTAGTGGAGTTGCTCTACTCCTTGGATAGGATTCTGGGAAGAGACACCCTCCTGAGGCTCCCAGTGCAGAGGCTGAGGGTCACTGCCTTCCTTCCCAAGGGGTTAAGCTCTTGCCCAGAGTGCCCATCTGCTCTCCAGCAGCACACACCAGGGCAGACCCAGTCTTCTCAAGTTAATTTTGTTTTTTTGTTTGTTTTCTGTTGTTGTTGTTGTTGTTGTTTTAGCCAGGTTCTCGCTATGCAGCTCTGGCTGTTCTGGAACTCACTCTGTAGACCAGGCTGACCTCAAACTCAGAGATGTGTCAGCCTTTGCCTCCTGAGTGCTGTGATTAAAGATGAGTACCACAGCACCAGGCCAGGTCTGGTTCTAGTACTCAGGAGGCTGAAGCAGGAGGATCATGACTTAGCCTAGGCTATACAATTACTAAAAAACAAAACAAAACAAAAAAAAACAAGTGAAAAAAAGTGCTAAACATACAGGAGCTGGATTGAGTCTCATCCGGGATGTTTACATTGTATTTAAAGACACTCAGCTCTGGACTAGGCTCCTTCCCCCAGTCCAGAGTTACCTGAACAGCAATCCAGCTGGCATTCACAGTGTGCTCCCCAAAAGGGCCAAACCCTGAAAAAAGGAAAAGCAATGTTACTTTCTCTTCCCACGTCAGAGTTCTGAAATCTCCTTCCCCCCTCCCTGACACACCCCCACACTACTGTATCACCCAGCCAGCCCCTCCCAGTACAGTCTACCTATGGGCAGTGGCCACCTATGGATTCCAGGCTGCCAGGACTGAAGGCAATCCTTTTGTCTCCACCTGCTAAGCCCTGGAATGACAGGCACAGGCTGCCATGCCTGGCTTCCTTGTCCCTGTTAGGACTCACACCTGGTAGGAAGCCTTTCCCTTTGCTGCTTCCTTCTCCAGCCAGGATGTAAACTATGGTTATTTTCTGATTATCTGTGTCAGGCTGTCTTCCAACTCTGGGAACCCAGGACCCTGTGGTTATTTTCTGAGTCAGGCTGTCTTCCAACTCCGGGAACCCAGGGCCATGTGTCACCTCTCAGAGGCTGTGGGGGTCTCCAGGCCAGGCTACCTGGACACCCACCCCTCCAGGCCTCATCTCTGTCCAAGATAGACTGAGGCATCGTGGCTTTCAGTTTCTTCCCCTCTGGAAGGGTTTCCCAGGCCGAATCATCATGAGCAAGGATTGAAGCAGAAGACGCTAACTTACTGAAGTCACACTGCTGCATGTAAAATGCAGGGATTCAGATCTATACTTGGTGAATTGGCCTACCTCTTCTAGCCACTGAGGTGCCAAAAATGTATATATTGAGAAAACAAAAAAGAAACACAAAAACAAGCCACCCAGCTCCTGGCTCTGGGTGCTGCAGCACACACCTCAGATGCAGTGTCTTAGAGGCCAAGGCGAGAGAATTGTGACTTTCAAGCCAACCCCAGGCTACACGAGACCCTGTTCCAAAATAAACAGAGCCAAAAATATATCTCAGTGTGTAAAATGTTTGTCACACAAGAACCTGAGTTCAGACCTATATCGAGATTTGCAAGCACAGTGTGGTGACACATACTTGTACTTCCAGAGCTGGGACAGTAGAGCCAGGCAGATCCCCAAGGCTCAATGGCAAGTCAATCGAGTCTAATAGGCTAGAGAGGTTCTCTCTTCCTTCCTGATGCTGTGACCCTTTAATACAGTTCATGTGTGGTGATCCCCAACCATAAAATTATTTTGTTGCAACTTCATAACTGTAATTTTGCTACTGTTTTGAGTCATAATGCAAATATCTGTGCTTTCCAATGGTCTTATATGACCCCTGTAAAAGGGTCATTTGACACTCCCCCAAGGGTCATCACCCACAGGTTGGGAAACCTTGCCTAAGTGGCTCCCAAATGAGAGACGCTTTCTCAAAAACCCAACTTGATGGAGCCTGAGGAGTCACACCAAGTCTGACATCTGGGCACTACATGGTCGTGCAAGCGCTTGCGCGCGCACACACACACTCACACACGCCCGCCCGCCCACCAGAATGCTCGAGGTATCGGGACACAGCCACTGACCCCTGTCCACCAGGGAGGCAGCTTCCTCCGGTTTCGAGGAATGACAGCCATAACCTTCCTCCGTTATGAAACACCTGTAGGAGTGTCCCGCTGAGCGCCCTGCTGCAAGGCCTGGCAGAGTCGACTCCTCCAAGTGGCCCCAGGCCGAGTTTCAGGAAATAAGTACAGTTGGCTTCCGGGGGTGTTGGTGACAGTAGGAACTGTGCTCAGGAGTCCCCGGGTCATCCTGGGGTCAGGTTGACGCAGGCCCTCAAGCTGCCCCAATCTGGGCTGCAGGCCCCCGGGCAATGCAGGTGTTGAGCGGACTGTGTCACCTGGACTCCTGGCCGTGAACCCGCCTTTGTCCCCGAGGTCAGGGCGCGGGGACAGGCCCGAGCTCCGGAGGGGCGGGGAGGGCTGCACCCCACCGCCGGCCGCCCGGCCGCGGGACCTCGGACTTTTCGGGTCACCAGGGCCGATCGGTGCTGTCGCGGGCGGCGACAACCGCGAGCACCTGCCTCACCGCCCCCGGCCCGGCCTCACCTACCGGTCACCACCACCGCCTTCCGCGGCTGCTCCATGGCGGGACGCCCTCACCAGAACCGCAGCGGCGGAGACTGGAGCCGACACCGACCCCCGAGCCCCGCCCGGCCGCCCGGCCCCGCCCCGCCCCCGAACGCTGGGCTTGCGCGGCCACGCCCCGGCCACGCCCCCTAGCAGCTGTGCGCGGCCCCGCGGGTTCCGCCGGGCCCAGAGCGCGCCGCTACTGCCTTGACCCAGCGCCCCAGCCAAGCCATTTCCCTGACCACGCCCCTTAGAAGCCACACCCCTACCCGCCCCGCCCCCGAGCCTTCCAAAGCCCCACCTCCAAATCCTGCACGCCACCCGGCACGCCTCCAGCGCGCCTCGCCCCGCCCCCAGAGCGCCACCACGCTCCCAGCCCCGCAAAGCTTCCCTCAGGCCCCGTCAGTCTCCAGTCACCCCAGACGCCCAGGCCACGCCCCTGCCCAGGCTCAGGTCACCCACCCTCCCTCGCACGTCCACCTCAGCGCAGCGCCGCCCTGAGCCTTCCAAAGCCCCTAGGTGCAGCCGCGGTCCAGGTCTCCTCCTACCACCCCGGCCTCCCCCGGCTCAGGCCACGCCCTCCACCTCGTCTCCCTTCTGAATCCTAGACTCCGCCCTAAGACCGCCCAAGCCCGGCAAACCCGCCCTCGCTCCATCAGCCGCTGAAACGCACGCGGGGCTACCTGGTCCCCATCTAGGCCCCGCCCCAAGCACAGCCGGGCCCTGCCCAGCCCAACGCGTCCCCTGCCTGGCCACGCCCATTATCCTCCAGGACCTCCCCCCACTTGCTGGAGCCAGCTCCGCCCCAAGCCCCGCCTCCAACACTTAAGAGGGCAATGGGCAAGAGCCCCAGTCCACCCTTCCCAGCCTCAGTTTCCTGTCCTGACTGTTAAGCGTGGACTGTCTGCCTACGTCTCAGAACGGTCTGGACGTGGGGAGCCGGGAAACACTTTGATTCTGTTCTCATCACCATTTGCAAACAAGGACACTGGGGCGTGGATCAGAGGTCTCTGGGCCGAGGCTGAAAGGAGACAGAGGGGTCACTCCTGCACGAAACTGAGGGAGAGGCACACTAGGAAGCGAAAACCCACCCAGGGCTTTTACTCACTGCCAAGGAGGCTAATTGGCCCCAGGACCGCTACTTCCTCTGTGTGGGTCTTGGTCACAGGCCGCCCCGAGGCCTTTGCTCAGCCGTTCACCGGCCTCCTCCTGTGGGCCTTCTCCAACAGTCCTCCCCATTAAAGCAAGCTTCCTTTCCACCGGGACCTCCCCTGGCTGTCACCCACAGTTTCTGTCCTTCAATTGTCTGCCCAACCATTCTCCCCCAGAAGCCCTATTTCACTAGCTTGGGTTTTTGTTTTTTCCATCTTATTCGTTACTGTGGTGATTTCATTTCTTCTATCTCACCTATTAGCCTTCTTTGCACGGAACTCCTGTCGGAGGGTAGTTTGACCACACCAGCACTGGGCACACAGGACCTTCCTCCCTGCCAGCCTGTATCTACTGTGATCTCTTCAAAAACACCCAGAAAAAGAAAACAGAGCCCCCCAGCAGTGTCCCCAGCCAGAGGCAAAGCTGAGCCTTCCGAGGCACAAGCTTCAAGTTCCAGTTGTGACCCCCATATTCCAGGACCCTGGAGGCAGGCTGGGCCCATGCACCGACCAAGCATCATTTCCCTGATATATCAACTGACAACATGACCTCTGTTGTTCAGAACAACTGAACACAGTATGTTCTCAGGGGAAAGGGAGGGAGGGAAGGAGTGGGAGGGAGGGAGGGAGGGAAGGAGGGAGGGAGGGAAAGAGAGACAGAGAGACAGAGACAGAGACAGAGACAGAGAGACAGAGAGTGCACAAAGAGACAGAGGCATCTGGAGTGTCCATAGCCGAGAGACAAATAAGTAAAGTGGACATGACCAAGGCTATCAGTGAGAGGGGGAGACTATGAGGGGATAGAGAGAGAAAAACAGCGGGAAAGAAGCAGGAGCAGAGATAGAGGGGGAGAGAGAAAGGGACACACAGAGAGAGCATAACTGAAATATCAGCGTTATAAAGACAATGGGTGTCTGGACAGAGTTTAGGGAAGGGAAGAGAGGCTAGGATGGACTTGTACTGAAGGAGCCAGAGGCCATCAGGGCTTTGACATGCTGATAGGCACTATAGGTAGCTATATGTCCCTAGGGAATGACTGCTTTGGGTAGAAGGGAGCCAGCTTCACAAGTTCCCAAGCAACTTGGGTTTTATTTAACTCCCAGAAACCCTCCTACAGTCCAAGCTGAACTTATTTCTGGACATTTGGACTGCTGTTGGCATTTGGAGTTTCCTGTGGGGTTGACATGGCGGGGGATCCAGTGTGCAAGCCAGGCTGGAGGCCCTACGACACACAGCTATTTGGGCTCTGGCAGCCTCAGGGACACTAAAAACACCCAAAGAGCTCACCCAAGGCCTGGGCCAACTGTACCTCACCTGAAAGACAGGGTCATAACCCTGGGGTACTCAGAGAGCCTCCAACCAACGGTGGAGTAAAACTCCCCAAGGGGCAGGTATGAGCGGGACAGCTCAAGGGGTACAGTCCCCATAGGGTGAGGACCTGAGTTTGAATTCCAGGAGCCTACATAAATAGCCATGTATGGCTATGCACAGCTGTAACACCAGCACTAGGGGCAGATATCAGAGGATCCCTGAGCCTCGCCAGCCAGCCGCCCAGACAGCTGGACAGCTCTGGACTCACAGAGACTGTACCTCAAAAACTAAGGTGGGGACCAATAAAGAAAGACCCTGTATGGCTTCTGGCCTCCATGTGCACACACACGAAATTACCAGGTTGAGCACAAAGAGAGGGCCCAAGGAGGCCCAGGGAACCTGAGGATCTCCAGGCAGTTTATGGCTGCTGGGGGGAGAGGTATTATCCTTAGTGTCACAGCCACTGGAACAGCATCTGTGCTCCTGTATAGACCCTAATTAACTCAGTGGGTCACAAAGAACAAAAGGAGAAAAGGAGGGAGAGGAAGAGGGGGAAGGAGGGAGGGAAGCCAGGTAGCATACATAGATGGAGTGCCTAGAACAGGTCAGAGCTGAGGTCCAGGGACGAAGCTGCTCCCCAGTATCCCACTGTGTGCCAAGGCCCTGGGCTTCAACAAGCCAAAGAAAAGAGAAAGGCTGGGCACAGCTCAGAGTGTAGATATATGAGACTTTGTCTCAGAGCAGCAACAACAATAAAAACAATTTTGTGAATTGTTATATCTGATTTGTAAATCCAGGTGCCAAGGGTAGGAATGAGAAACTGTGACTTATGCTGGCCTAAGTGACATTCTGTCCCCATTGCCCACTAATGTTGATCTCAGGACAGACTACCCTGTCCAGTGTGAGGTTGCTTGGTGACTCTGAGCCCCCTCTCCTGGTCTGGCCTGCTTGCTTGGTGTGTCACCTTCTTGGGGGACACTCAGTGGAGGCTGGGACCACACAGAAGCATCAGGTGAGGTTTTCTGGGAGTTCCAGGACACCTGCATGTCATTTGGGAGGGGCCAGGAACCTCTATGCCCTCCTGGTCAAAAGCCCTCTGATGAAACCAGCAACTGTGCTGTCTTTGTGGACAGGCCCTGGAGCCACCTGTGCTGTTCTGAGCCTTTGCCCTCTAAAACCTAGTCACTTATGCCTAAGGCAGCACATTCCTTGGGCAAAGGCCAAAGGACACTTGTCTGGGGATGAGAAGACTGCACACTAAGGCTCCTGTGTTTTCTTTTTTTGTTTGTTTTGTTTTTACTGAGACAGGATTTCATGTAGCCCAGGCCAGCCTCAAACTCATCTTCCTGAGTCTGAGATGAGAGGTGTGTGTCACTGTGCCCAAGGAACCCCGTGTATCAGGTCACACTTCAACCACACCAAAGCAGCATCTCTCTGGTTCTCTCCCCCACGGCTGTGCTCCAGGCTGGACGATGTGTGAGCTTCTGGAAGGTTCCCCTGTCCCTTACCTTCCTTCTCAGCACACTAGTGCTGATTACAGATGAGCGCTTCTGTATCTGGCTTTTACATGTGTCCTGGGATTTAAACTCAGGTCTTTCACAGCAATCACTTCTATCCTCTGAGCCATCTCCCTGCCTGTCTGTACCCCCCCCCCAATTCTCTAAACAATGCTGGCACTGGCCTTTAATTATATATTTGTGGGAGGGTTCCTGCAGATGCCTGAGGTCAGAACATGGCATTCTGACCCCCAACTGCAGTTAGTGCAGGTGGCTGTGAGCCATCATGTGGGTGCTGGGAATCGAACCCATGTCCTGTGGAAGAGCATCTCTCCACCCAGGTGGGTTTGGGGGTGTTGTGTGTGCAGCTATCCAAAACCCTGTTTTCAACCCCTGGATGTGGAATAGACACAGATGTCCTGGTGCGTAGATGACACATGCTTTAAGTTCCTAGTCTGAGTTCATCATTTCCCTGAAAACTAAGCATCGAGTTGGGGCTGTTTGATATCCTGCTTGGCATCAGTCAGACCCTCCCTGGAGGCCTGGAGCAAAAGGAACTCCAGGACACGCCTCCACCAGCACCCACCATCTGGAACACTCGGAACACCCTGAGGAAACAGGACAAGTGCAGCCTGTGGCTCGGGCCTCAGGGCCTCAGCCAGGACTGCCTGTGACAGTTTGTGACAGATCACGAGCCTTGGCGAGAAGAGAACTAAGGGCCACACTTCACTCCCTCCATTCCTGGCGTGGCCCCGAGTGCCTTTACTCACTCGGCCATCTCATAGACCCTACCTTTTGTTCATTTTTTATTTTGTGTTATTTTTGTGACAGCTTCTCACTATGTAGCCCTGGCTGGTCCAGAACTTGTTATGTAGATCAGGCTGGCCTTGAACTCAGAACTCAAAGATCCACCCGGCTCTGCCTCTCAAGTGTTAGTATTAAAGACATGGCCACCACTTCCATCCCCTGCTCTTTCCTTTCTTTCTCCCCTCCCTTTCTGTTTTCAGAAGTGTTTCTGTTACACAGACCAGGTTAGCCTCAAACTTGGAGCAATGCCCCTGCCGTTGTTCCAAAGGCTGGGGAACATGATGTGCCCCCCACCCAGGCATTGCTGAAACTGTTGGTTTGTTTGTTACTTTTGGCTCTGGTAATGCTGAGGCACTTTAGACAATAATAGTGCCTCTTTCCTATGCACTGGGATTAGGTATGCTGTGTTCACTGAAAGATGGCTTCCGTGGGGCACTTTCATACACACCTGACAAATTTCCCTCATGTTCCTTCTCTTCCCCAGCCCTTCTCCGGCCCTCCCCCTCCCTCTCTCCTTGCCTCCTTCCTTTTTTTCTTTCCCGGGATTCCCTGAGTGTACTGAGCTTTGCCTACAGGAGCAGACACTACCCCAGGCTACTCCATAGGAGAAAACACCGGTCACAGCCCTGATCTGCCTACAAGTCCTCAGGGAGGGGCCAGGCCTCTTAGGCCTCCCTAACAGGGTGCTGCCTGTCCTGGTTCAGGGATCCCAGCTGCTATGACTTCCTGAGTGCCAGGTCCCATCATGCCCCATAGCTCTGCACACTCCCTCAGGCTTGGGCAGTCTCTGCCCGCTCGCTCCTTCCAGGTTGTTCCTGGAGCCCTGGGAGCTGGGGTGGGGTGAGGGACAGGTGCCCTGTTTAAGGCTGCGTCCTCCATGCTCTCATCATCAGCTCTGAGTCTGCAGTCACCAACACCGCCGCAAAAGAAGCTTGTTTGCCCACAGCTGCCTGAGGTGGCGGCCATGGCTCATCTATGGACATCAACATGTTTTTTTGGGAGCACAACGTCCCTCTCGCCTCTGTGTATGTGCTGGGATGACAGGTACGCTGGTCTTATGTCAACTTGACACACAAACTAGAGTTTTCTGAAAGGAGGGAACCCCAATTGAGAAGATGCCTCCACAAAATCTTGACGTAAGGCATTTTTCTTTTTTCTTTTTCTTTCTTTTTTTCCTTTCCTTTTTCTTTTTGAGACAGGGTTTCTCTGTGTAGCCCTGGCCGTCCTGGCACTCGCTCTGTAGACGAAGCTGGCTTTGAACTCACAGAGATCCGCCCGTCTCTGCCTCCTGAGTGCTGTGATTAAAGGTGTGCGCCACCACCCGGTATAGCCAGTAATTCTTTATTGCATCGTTCACTCGAGTTTGGAACCCTCCCTCTCCACTTGGAAGAAGCCACATAGAAGCACACTTGCTCCTGAGCGCCTCAGCGGCAGCGGCCCAGGACACACGTGCTGCCTCTGTTGAAGCTCTGCCCCGCATTTTGTCTGTGAGCTGTAGGTGCAAAGAGATGAGGGTTGTGGGGCGTTTATTGAGGCTATTATCAGGTTTCTCCCTGGTCAGCCAGCACACAAGTCTGGCCAGTCAGAGAACGCCCCTATGACCTCTCTAAAGGAAAACGTGGGAGAAGCTCATGAGTCAGCAGGACAGGGGCTTAGAACCCTCCAGTGAGGGGGCCCGGGGTGGGGCTCAGGGGTGGAGTGACAGCTTAGAATCCCCTTAGAGAAGGGCTGGAGGCGTGGCTCAGGGGTGGAGTGACAGCTTAGAATCCCCTAGAGAAGGGCTGGGGGCGTGGCTCAGGGGTGGAGTGACAGCTTAGAATCCCCTAGAGAAGGGCTGGGGGCGTGGCTTATCTGTGAAGCCCTCGGTTTCATCCAGGTTGTCAAGGAAAAAAAGAACAGAAAAAAAGGGGAATTATGCACTCCCAGCACTCGGGAGGCAGAGGCAGGCGGGTCTCTGTGAGTTCGAGGCCAGCCTGGTCTCCAGAGCAGCGCCAGGATAGGCTCCAAAGCTACACAGAGAAACCTTGTCTCAAAAAACAAAACAAAACAAAAGGTGGGGGGGAGATTATCTAACCAAAACTGAAGTGACGCAGTTGCGCCACACGGGGCGCCCAAGCACAGGTCTCAAGCTTGAAAGAAAGGGAGTTTTGGAAATGGGCAAAGAAGAGTGCTCAGAGAAAAGTCTAGAAAAGGCTCAAAAGCGTGGCACAGCCTGCGATTTCCTGCCTACTTCCTCCTCCACACTGAGGCGCTGTCCTGCGTAGCCTTAGGGCAGCTTTGCCCTGGTCCCTTCACCCTCGTGACCCGGCGAGCTTCCCGGCAGCACCTCAGGTTCAAGGCTGGATCTGAGGAGCTCGCCGAGGCTCCTCTTGAAGGGTGACTCCAGCTTTGAGGAATTCGCCAGGCCTGCTGTTGGGGTGCAAGGCCCCATGCTGGGACGCTCCTTCCCTGGGTGTCTGAGATCCTGACCCCCACAGGTGACGTCACGCACCCTTTGGTGCCGGCTTAGAGCAGGCCGTCCCTAAGGGAAGGAAGAAATGCTATTGAGGACAGTCACCGAGAGCAGCCTATTCTTGAGTGTGGCCGATGATGGCCTCCGCCTCCTCAGTGTCGAGGTGGCTGGCGATCGCGCACCACAGTGCTCAACCGCCCTGGTCCAGGCTGGCCCTCACTCACAGAGCCGGAGAGCGGGGCTGGGGAGCGCGTCCCTGGGTAAAGCAGCTGTGCTGCTCGGGAAGGCTCATTCCCAGCAGCCAGAAATCAAACAGAAATGAAAGAAGGGCGGGGGGGGGGCTGTGGGGCGAAGTGCTTTCTGGCAAGCACACATTGTGCAGCGTGCGGTCGCGGGGCGCAGACCTTCAATCACAGCACGCCTGACGGAGAGGCCAGCCAGCCCGGACAGCCCGGACAGCCCGAGCTACACAGGGAAACACAGGGAAACCCTGTCTGCAAAAAGCAAAGGCAACAGCAGTGTCCTGAGCAAGAAGGAACATACGTACATACATGCATGCGTGCATACATACAAGAATGCATGCATACATACATGCATACACACATACATACGTGCCTACATACATGCATACACACACATACATACGTGCATACATACACATACATACGTGCATACATACATGCATACACACACACATATATAGTGCATACATACATGCATACACACACACATACATAGTGCATACATACACATACATAGTGCATACATACATGCATACACACACACATATATAGTGCATACATACATGCATACACACACACATACATAGTGCATACATACATACATACACACACACATGCATACACGCATGCATACATACACACATACACACGTGCATACAGTTTGCTGAGGGTCATCACACAAGGCCCCAGTCTCAATTCTTAACGAGGGCCCTGAGCCTGTGTCCCCAAGGCCGTCGTCGCTTGTGCCCAGCAGAAGGCCGGATCCCAGGGAGACGAGGTGGCTGCAGGTGTGCAGCGGGCGTCATGGGGTCTGGTCTTGTGGCGTGTCGTGGGGCTCCTGACCAGGCTGTGTTTACAGCCTTCCCACGCTCATTACGCGCGGCTGAGGACCACCAGCCTGTCTCAGACACAGGTCCGTCTTCACCTCCCGCGGCCGTCCGCGCTCAGGCACGGGAGCCGGCACTAACCACCTTCGCCCACGAGGTGGCGCCGCACCAGACCCAGCGGCGCACGGCTGCGCACGCGCCGTTTCCCATCATACACCTGGAGCGGGCACGAGGCGCGCCGCGGCCTTTTGCGTCTCTCCGGCCGCACTTTACGGCCGCCCCTGAATCCCACGGTGCGAATCCGGCGCGCCGAGCCGTCGCGCTCCGCAGGCACCGCCCTCCTCCGCGCCAATTGGGCGAGCGTCCCTCGAGCCCCTCTCTGATTGGCCGCAGCCTCTGTCAGTCCCCGCAGGCTAGTGGCGCGCAGCGAGCCGCCGGCGGGAGCGCGAGAGGCTGTGCAGCGGCGGAAGTGTCTCCAGAGGAAGATGGTGAGGGCCGCGGGGAGGGGGCGCGCGCGGGAGCCGCCGGGACCGCCGGCGACAGGGGCCGCTGCAGGCCCCGGCCGCGGCCGTCGGGGATTTATCCCGGGAGGGACACATGGTTTGCGAACCGAAGAGGGACAATGGTCGCTTCCGGGTTTTGTCGCCCTCATTGATAGGAATACTGCACTTCCGGGAAGTGGGCGGGCCTGAGGCCTCACGTGGGCTCCTGTGGCCCGCTTGTCTCTCTTTTTTGTTTGCTTGGTTTTCCGAGACAGGGTTTCTCTGTGGCTTTGGAGCCTATCCTGGCACTCGCTCTGGAGACCAGGCTGGCCTCGAACTCACAGAGATCCGCCTGCCTCTGCCTCCCGAGTGCTGGGATTGAAGGCTGCGCCACCAACGCCCGGCTGACTTTTATCTGGTGTCTGGCTGTAGCTGCCTACGCCATTTGCTGCAAATCCAGCACAGATGGAGTCACGTTTCTTCCTGGGACGCTCAGCGTGTCCTGCTCGGAAGGAAGGAAGTGCTTTCCTCTGGTTCACGCTCAGCTCCCGAGCCCTGGGGCTCCTACAGACTTCACATGGTGGCGAAGAGAAGGGCGGGTCTCCATCTCAGTTCTTGATGGTAGCATGTTCGGTTTTGTACTGGTTTCTAAAACTGGACATCACGTAGCCCAGGCTAGCCTCGAACTCCTGATCCTCCTCCCTCGGTCTCTGGAGTGTGGAGAAGACCCGTGTGCATCTGCACACCCGTCTCGTAGCTCCCACGATGGTCCTGAACTCCCTTTGTAGGCGAGGATGATCCTGAGTTTCTGATCCTGCCTTCACTCCAACGTGCTGGGTTGGCAGGCAGGTTGCCTGGTTTGTGTGGTGCCAGATCCCACAGTAAGCAAGCGCTCCCCACATTCTGAACCCTCAAGACTTAATCTATTCCCACCACATAGCACCCTCCCAGGCCCTGAGCCCTGGCCTTCCTGGAAGGTCGCCAAACCGTGGCGTCCAGGGCGGGCCACCCACCTCTTCAACCACACAGAGACACTCCCAGATCTCCTGGGTCAGTCTGGGACAGGAATGTTCCCGCTGAGCATTCCTGAACTCAGAGCCCTTGGCTTTGGGCCTCCACCCACCTCATCTACACAGTACCCCGGGGTCTGGAGGATGGCCAAGAAGGGATTTCCTTTGCTGAAACTGACTCTTTCAGTGGGAGGTGCTGGGACTGGAGCCTAGAACCGGTGGCTGTGACACCTGCAGGTGCTCTGTGTGAGCTACAATACACCCCTCCCAAAGACAGTGGCCGTATGGGTGCCTTGCCCACCCTGACCCATGTCACTGTGTGAGGGCGCACGTACCTGTGTGTGTGAGCACGTGGGTCTGTGTGTGTGTGCTCGAGCATAGGCAAGAGCCCTTACGGTAACCCAGGCTTCCCAGCCACAGCACTGACTCAGGAGCCCCGCTTCCATTCACATCTCCTTTTCGGTTTGGACCCTCACCCCACATGGCCCTCGAGGGCCACCACAGCCTTTCAGGGTGCGGCTGGACAGGATGCACCTGTGCCGGGTGCCCCTGCTGTCAGTGTCCCCACCCCTGTGTGTTTACTGCCCCTCTTAGCCACAGCAGCACCCACACCCATCTCCTGTCTAGCCGGGGAGACTGGTGCTAATCACCCCGTAATTACAGAGCAGCCTCTGCTGCGCTGGGTGGAAACAAGGTGGCCATTAGGGCCTGCTCAGCTGCACTGGGCAAGGAAAGTCTGGGGAAGAGCACCCTAGGCAGTGGTTGGGGTCCTGGTGGGAGGGACAAAAGTTCAACAGTAGGATGGGTCTCATTATGGCTGCCTGGTAGCCAGCTCCCAGCCTGGGCTGGGCCATAGCAGCTCCAGGAGAGCTGTGCGCCTGCCCCTTTGACTGTTCAGTTTGTCCTTTATTAAGACAGAGTCCTCATAATGTCCCAGACTGGCTTCACACTGTAGCCAGGAATGATGGTGCTCCTGTCTCCTTGGAGCTTACCCATAGGCTGCCATGTTGCAGCTCTTATTTATTTATTTGAGGATCAGCCTGGACACCCTTGTCAGTAACCACCAAAGCCTCCTGCCTTTCCAGGAAGCCTCTACAGGAAGTGGGCTCGAGCCTCATCTCCTGCTACCAAGCCTCCCCAGCTCTTCTCAGGAAGGGTCATGGGCTGCAGGGTCCCCTGATCCTCTCAGGACCCAAAGTCACTGTGCTGCACATGATGGCTCCTGAGGAGTCTGGGGCTCTTGTTTTCTTTGTCTTTTGAGATGAGGGCTCAGTATGTAATGTAACCCTGGCTGGCCTGGAACTCATAGAGATCATCTGCCTCTGCCTCTCAATGCTAGGGTTAAGCATGCGTGCCCTCATGCCCAGCTGTGTTTTGGTTTTTGTTGAGAGTTTTGGTTACAGGCTGACCTCAAACTAGCTGAGGATCATCCAGAACTACTGATTCTCCTGCCTCAGCCTTCTTGGTACTAAGGGTGACAAGTGTACAGTGCCGCACCTCGTTTATGTTGGTTTTTGTGGGACTGGGCTGGAAGGTAGAGTGTTACTAGCTGCTCTGTCACCACGTCCTTCCGCAGCCCTCAGCCCTTCCACTTGGGCCCCAGCCCGTGCCCCAGGCCAAGGGACAAGGCCTCCTCTGTGTTTTCAGGGATTCCTTCCCCACTGGGTTTAAAACCCTTGGCCTTATCCCCAGCACAGTGGAAGCAGAAATCCCAGGCACTAGTGTAGCCCTGGGGTTCAGAAGGCTGCAGCCTACCAACTGTTCAGTTTGTCCTTTATTAAGACAGAGTCCTCATAATGTCCCAGACTGGCTTCTAGTTAGGGAACAAGCTTGTTTCACATGTAAGTCCCTTTCACAAGACTGTCCCAGGAATCCAGCCAGTTAAATAACCCACTAGGGTGCTACCTCTAGACATGGAGGGCCACACTCCATCCTGTGGTTTAGGTGGCAGGAATTGTGGAGAAATGACCAAAATGGTCCAGGCAAGTCTGGGTGGTTGCCACCTGCAGGAGGGGACAGTGTGAGGTCACGGGTGACTTCCGCAGTCTTGTCCGGTGGGGGTAACTTCGCCCATGGAATTGTTGGTGCATCAGGGACACTCACCTGATATTTGCCTTGCAGCTTCCCTTGTCGCTGCTCAAGACGGCGCAGAATCACCCCATGGTGAGTACACCCATTCTGGGCCACCTCCTTCGTGTGTCCATACCCAGTCCTTTGCAGTTCGTGCTGGGAGGGCTGGAGAGATGGCTCAGTGGGTGAAGGTGCGTAAAGACCTGAGTTCAATCCCCACATAGTGATGGAAGGAGGGAGCTGACCCCTCCCGTTGTCCTCAGCCCTCCACACTCACTGTCCCTGAGCGCAGACAAAATGACAAATGTAATAAGATGAGTAACAGGTCCAAAAAATGTTTTTTAAAAAAATAACTCCAGGGCAGGGCATTGGTGGCGCACACCTTTAATCCCAGCACTCGGGAGGCAGAGGCAGGCAGAGGCCAGCTTGGGCAGCGTGTGAGACTGAATTTGTTAAAAGAGGCAGGACTGTGACTGCATGGACGGTACGGGCTTGGGTTCCATCCCCAGTACCGAAAGAGCAGTGCTGCCTCTGACCTGTAGTTTGCTTACAGATTTACACAGCTAGGGCTCAACCTGTCTCATTGCAGAACATTCTTACAACTTCAGTCAACGTCATTTCCCTCAGCATCCGTCCCAAGCCCTTCCCATCATCTGGCCGCTATGCCTGCCTTTGCATGTTGAGGGCATTTCTTAGTGAGGAACATGTGGTCTGTCTGTGTCACTCAACACAGTTTTGAGGTTCATCCACTTTTCTTGGCTGTATAACAATCCTTGTGTAGGGTTGAGGGGAGGGAGAGGGAGAAGGGACTTACATGTGAAACAAGCTTGTTCCCTAACTAGAACTAATAAATAAATTAAAAAAAAAAAAACACTCCTTGTTTAGATGACCAGACTGGGCTTGTCCATTGTTTCCTTACTGTCCAGCCTCAGCCTCCAGAGTCCTGGAATGACAGGTGTGTTCCACCATGCCCATCTTGTAAGGAATTTTATTTTGTCTCTATTCATGCACTGTGTTGGAGAACCTGGGGCCTTGCCTGGTCATCACAGCACTTCCCAATGAGTGATACCCCAACCCCTAAAGATTAAGTTTAGCTACTCAAAAGAGTGTAGTTTCAGGACCAGAAGCCAGATGTGTCTGAGGCCTGTGGGGGTGGGGCCAGGCTACCTGGCTCCCAGGGCGGGGCTTGGCTGGGCTGAGCTGCCCACTCTCCTACAGCTGGTGGAGCTGAAGAATGGGGAGACATACAATGGGCACCTGGTGAGCTGTGACAACTGGATGAACATCAACCTTCGAGAGGTGATCTGTACATCGAGGGTGAGTGACCTCACTGGGAGGGTGCACTGCTGGACTGGAGGGACTGCCATCCCTGACACCTCTCTCAAACAGGACGGTGACAAGTTCTGGCGAATGCCTGAGTGCTATATCCGTGGCAGCACCATCAAGTACCTGCGCATCCCTGATGAGATCATTGACATGGTGCGGGAGGAGGCCGCCAAGGGCCGAGGGCGAGGGGGACCACAGCAGCAGAAGCAGCAGAAAGGCCGAGGCATGGGCGGCGCTGGCCGAGGTGGGACCCTGATGAGGTCTGAGGGACACCCCGGAACCCCCTGTTCAGTTTCCATGAGGGTGTGGGCTTCTGTGGGAAGGTGAGGGCATGGGAACCCCAGCCTGGGCCCAGGCCAGGTACAGCCTGGGGTCTTCCTGCAGGCCAGGCCTCAGCCACTGCGTCTTCTCTCACCTGCAGGTGTGTTTGGTGGCCGGGGCCGGGGTGGCATCCCAGGTGCGGGCCGAGGTCAAACGGAGAAGAAGCCTGGGCGGCAAGCAGGCAAGCAGTGAGGGGACACAGCCAAAGCAGAGCCCCGAGCGGTGGGCCAGCTGCCAGCGCCTTTGCATGAAGCCCCCGGCCTTCACTGACTCAGCTTCATGTTGGAGCCACAGGACCAGCACATACCAGGCTGGCCTGTCTCTCCCCAGCCGACTCCACACCTCTTCTGCTATGAAAATAAAGGAAGCATCTGAAGGGCCAGCTGTGCCCTCTGTCACATGCAGCAATTCCAGGAGCACGTGTGTGTATGTGTCTGTCCATCTGTCTCCTGGTCCTGCTAGCAGACGGGAGCGTGGAACGGATCCTGCACTTACAAGGATTAAGTAGGAGGAACAAGAGTTCCAGGCCAGCCTGGGCTATATGACAAAAAGGCCAGGTCTGTGATTACAGCACTGTGAAAGCTGAGGCAGGGGTATGGGGAGGTCAGGGCTAATGATTTGCTCACCTAGTGAAACAGAAGCCTGTAACCCAAGCTCACATCCCAGAGCAGGTGAACAGAACACACTATGGGTTGAACTTCTTTTTTCTTTTTGGTTTTTCGAGACAGGGTTTCTCTGTGGCTTTGGAGGCTGTCCTGGAACTCGCTCTTGTAGATCAGGCTGGTCTCGAACTCACAGAGATCTGTCTGCCTCTGCCTCCCGAGTGCTGGGATTAAAGGCGTGCAGCACCAATGCCCGGCTACATTTATTTTTTCTATGTGTGGGTGTTTGTTTGTGTGTATACGTACCACATGCATGTCTGATGCCCATGAACACCAGAAGATGATGTTGTAGCCCTAGGAAATGGAGTTCCAGCCAGGGGCTGCTGGGGGTGGAACCCAGAGCTCCATGAACACTTGGCAAGTGCTTGCCGACCAAGTGAGCTCTGTCTCCAGTTCCTGTAGGGCCCTGTGCTCAGGGCCCATTTGCCCACACAGTGATGATAAATGTATTTTAGCACACCTTTAATCCCAGCACTTGGGAGGCAGACGCAGGTGGATCTCTTAGAATTCGAGGCCAGCCTGGTCTACAGAACACGTTCCAGGACAGCCAGGGCTACACAGAAAAACCCTGTTTTGAAAAAAAAAAAAAAAAAAAAAAATTAGCCGGGCAGTGGTGGCACGCCTTTAATCCCAGCCCTTGGGAGGCAGAGGCAGGCAGATCTCTGTGAGTTGGAGGCCAGCCTGGTCTACCGAGCGAGTGCCAGGACAGCCTCCAAAGCAATACAGAGAAACCCTGTCTTGAAAAACCAAAAAAAGAAAAAAAATTTTTTCAGGTCAGGTGGCTGTGAGGGTCTGTGCTGTCCTGTGTCTGCTCCCAGCTGGAGCCTGAGTGCCAGCCTGCGAGGTAGCCCTGGCATTGTGGCCTGGTCTTGATGCAATCTACCACAGGGCCACCCCTTCCCTCAGCTGGGTCCAATGTGATACTCTGCCTGGACAGCGCTGTGAGAGTGTGCATTGCGGCAGGCCAGTCACCCTGTTAGACCTGCCTAGGAGTAAGGACTGTGGCAGGTATAGCTCAGCCCATGGGTCCATCCTGTCCTCACACTTCAGATCTGTGAGCCTGGCCTGGTATGGCATGGGCAGGAGGACTGCTGTGAGTTCCAGACTGACTGCTGAGTAAGACCATGCCTCAAACACTATAAACTAAGAAAATCTAGTGTGGGGTTTGTTGTTGAGACAAGGTCTTCCTGTGTAGACCAGGCTGGCCTAGAACTCAGATGCACCTGCCTCTGCTCCCTAAGTGCTAGGATTAAAGGTGTGTGCTACTATGTAGGCCCCTCCTGCTCCCCTGTCTCAGTTTACTGTCCCTTAAGGTCAGGACACAGCACAGCCCTCTCTATCCTGGCCCTTTGGTCTCTTGCTGTCTGAGACCCTGGGCCCTGTGTCCATCACATTCCTGTCCCACCACCACCCTCCTGCAACACCTCAGCTGCCTTTGCATCCTGGGTCATGTGCCCTGGCTCAGGTGCACTAGGTTTCTGTGTTCTTCCCACTGAGTTCCAGGAATCTGGCCTCAGCCCCTCCGTAGAATAAAGGAAACCAGAAGCCAGGGTTAGTTCCTGAAGTCTGGCTTCCCGATCTTTCTGTCTAAGCCAGGCCTGCTGGGCTGGTGGCCACACCCATCATCTGACCTCAGCTGCTCTCCTGTGGGTAGTCCCTCCCACAGGACTCTTGCCTGCAGTCCCCTTGGTTGCTGGGGCCTGAGCTACAGGGTGACTCACCAGGTCCAGGGACTGCAGAGGGGCCACCTTCCATGACAGGTGTCTTCCTACTGTGTTGTCCCTCACAGGCAGACCTCAATAGCATACAGCTTAAGGGGGGGCACCAGGTGCATGGCCACAAACCTTGTAGACACATGGATGTCCCACAGTGGCCCCAAGGCTGGCAGAGCATGCAGGGACTGGCACCCAGCCAACATGGTGAAACCCTTGCCCTGCAGCCCTGCCCTTCCCCAGGGGAAACTGGGACAAGAGGCCAGCCAGCTGAAGAGGCCACCAGAGAAGGGGTTAGATGACATTCAAGACTGGGAAAAGGGAGTCAATGAGATTGCTGGGTGGGTGGAGGTGCTTCCCACCAACCTGACAACCTGAGTTTGACTTCCAGGACCTGCATGGTGGAACGGGAGAACCGGTACCACAGGTCGAACTCTGACCCCCCCCCCCAGGTACCATGGAGAGTCCCAGTACACGTAGGGTGCACAAAGTCCTGGGTTTGATCCTGAGCTTTAGAACTTGGGGTATGGGAGACAGGATTGCAGGGCCTGTTGTCTAAAGAGTTAGTATTCCAGGCCGATGCAAAGGCCCTGTGTCAGCAGACGTGAACTGAGGAGGTGCTGGGGCTCAGCTAGGGTAGAGAATGAGGGGCTCCCCCCTCCACCTTCCATAAGAAAGAAGAGCAAGGGCAGTTTCCCTGTGACCTGGTGGCATGCCTAAGGATGGGTGCCAGAGAGAAGTAGGCTGTTCAAGCCTGCTGCTGGCAGCCCAGGGGCTCTTCCTTGGCCACCTTCCTTCATCAGTTACAGGGACCCAGGCTGGACCTTCCTTCCAACTATGGTCCAGGCCTGCTCAGCTCCGTACCTAATTCCAACTCCACTCCTCCCTGGGACCACAGATGGAGAGATGAAGATTCCAGGGTGATGGGGATGTGTCCCCAGCACATTGAGAAGGTTCCCAGGACCACCCCCAGAGGGTGCCCTTGTTAGCTGCCCAGCAATAGACAGTGGTGGCTGGACAGGCGCACACTTTCAATCCCAGCACTAGAGGCAGGTAGATTTCTGTGAGTGCAAGGCAAGCCTGGGCTACACAGGGAGACCGTCTCTGGAAAAATAACATCACACACACACACACACACACACACACACACACACACACACACACACACACACACACACACACGCAGGCACGCACGCACACCACCACCATCACAAACAAAACCCAGATTGGGTGGTGACCTCTGGGCTCAGCTTCAAGGGCCAAACAAGGAGCCAAGAGCTCTTAAGGCCCAGAGTGGTGAGGCCCTACTCTCCCCAGCTCCCATTCCTAGGGGCTCCGCCTGTGCGGGGGTTGCTGGGCTTCTCAGGGATACACTTGCAAAAAAATAAAATCCTCCCCTGGGAAGGGGTGCGGCTCACTCAGCCTGTGGGGAGGCTTGGGGTTCCCTCCCCTGCACTGCACAACAAAACAAGGCCTCTTGGCCTAGCAACTGTGGCCACACAGGCCTGGAGGTGGTGGGTTAGGTGCCTGAACCACTTCAACCCAACTGTACTTCAGTTTCCTTGCTGTGTAATAACTGTACCTTCACCAGAGTAAGTGCTCAATAAATATATACATGATGTTCTAATCATCCTAGGGCCAGGCTGGTATGCAGCAGGTGATCAATAGGTGCACAGTGAGGGTAAACCACAGGCCTAGCATCAATTGTATGACACAATGACCATCACCCCTAGGACCTGCCTGGTATGCAGCAAGTGCTAAATAATTTGTGTGGTGGGAATGATAAATGCATAATGGCACAGTGGTCACCCTAGGGCCAGCCTGGTATAAAGTAAGCACTAGGTAATTAATGCATGCATTGAGGGCCTCTTAGGGGGCATCCATGTTGTCTACACCTTACTTTTTTTTTTTTTAACCCCTGGCTGTCTCGGAACTCAGAGATCCACCTGTCTCTGCTTCCCAAGTTCTGGGATTAAAGGCCATGGAGAGTCCCAGTACACGTAGGGTGCACAAAGTCCTGGGTTTGATCCTGAGCTTTAGAACTTGGGGTATGGGAGACAGGATTGCAGGGCCTGTTGTCTAAAGAGTTAGTATTCCAGGCCGTCCTGGAATACTTTCCTGTCCTGACCTTACTTTCTACAAGCTATGGAGTCAGTAAAGACCAACTTGTGGCCCACTGAGGACCCAGGCAATTTTGCCATTAGGCTGAGCCTCACTGGGGGCTGCACAAGGCCATTGCTTCCATGTGAGGTCCCACCCAGCAAGCTCCCTCCCTTGGCCCAGCCTCTTCCAAAGCCACCAGGCAGTGACTCATGCCCTCCATCCCATCCCGCCTCTGCTGGAACCAGGCTCCAAAACAGTCACCCAGCCTGCTATGGGAGGGGCCACAGACATACTTCAGGGCTTCGTTCAGTGCCTAAAAATACCAGTGTCCTGCAGCCTCTCCATCGAGCTGCTCTCCCTCCACAGAGCCTTGTCATCCCCTGGAGCAGCCCCATGTGAGGGGTCTTTTTTGAACCTTGTTCTCAGAGACCTCTCAGAGCCAGCTGAGATAGGAGGGCTGGGAGGTCTCAGCTTCCTGGGGTCACTGCAGCCCCAAGGACCCCTGAAATGGGCCCATCTGTTCTCACTAGCTAAGCCCTAGATCTTTCTGGAGGCCTAAGAAAGGTATACAGGGTTAGGGGTAGGGGTGGGTACAATACACAGAGACAAACTGTGCTCCACTCTACGGTGGGATCCTGGCAGGCACAGACCCAGGCTCCCCTGCCAGACAGAGCAGCATGTGCAAAGGCCCTGAGGCCAGCATGAGCCAGGTGGGCGCTGGCCTCAGCCACCACTCAGCAGGTGCCCACTGGGTCAGGCAATGCCCTGCCCCACCTGCTTCTCCCTGAGGGAGGGTGAATCACCCCAGACAGTCTAGTTCAGGGAACCAGCCTCCCTGACCCCAGGTTCTTAGCAGGCACAGGGTTTGTTTCACCTTGCTGTGTGTTGACTAAGTGAATCTTATTCCTTGATATGCTTTGTTTCTGTGTAATGTCTCTGTGTGCGCATGTGCATATTGAAGTCACAGGGCAGTCTCTGGTTCATTCCTCAGGAGGCATCCACTTTGGTTTTTCAAAAGTTGTTCCAATTTATTTATTTATAGGGTTTGTGCCCACAAGCAAAATGGGCATGTGTGGAGAGAGAACACCTGTGTGCAAACATGGTGTGTGTGTGTATGTTGAGGTCAGATGACAGCTTGCAGGAGTCACTCACTCCCTCCACCATGTGGGTACCAGGGGACTGAACCCAGGGTGTCAGGCTTGGTGGCAGTCGCCTTTAACTGCTGAGCCATATCCCCTCCCCACCCAGCTAGTTTTTCTTTGATGTAAGGTCTCCCGCTGCTCTGTGGTTTGCCAAGTAGGGTAGCCTGGCTAAAGTCCTGGGGATCCATCTGTCTGCCCCTCCCCATTGCTGCCGTAACCCAGCGTGTTAGGGACCAAATTCAGGACCTCATGCATGCTGGTTATGAAAGGGTCTCTATGTAGCCCTGACTGGTCTTGAACTCATAGAGATACCCCTGCCTCCACCTCCTGAGTGCTGGGACTGACAGGTGTGCACAGCCAGGCTCTGCTCACCTTTTTATGCATTGTCCCTTTTGTTTCAGTCCTCAGTCCGTTGTTTGGAGACAGTGTCGCTGTGTAGCCCAGGGTGCTAGGCCTCAGCCTGCCAGACACCATCTCCTAGGACTCTATGTTCTGAAGTTAGGAGAAGCCAGGAACGACGCCCCAGAGGCTGGCTGAAGAAGAAAAGACCCTTGGTGACACTGGGGGTGCAAAGGCACTGGGGTAGGAGTGGGCCATGTAGCGGCTGTGGCTGTGGGAACAGGGGACAGGAACAGAAGGACAGGTGCTATCTTAGCCAGCTCCAGGTATGGGTCAGGGTGACCCTCACCCTCAGGGACTACCGTGTGCCCAGACGTTAGTGCACAGGATGTGCTCTGCAAAATGAGATGAAGGGATGGACAGACAGAAGGACAGATGGGAGGAGCATGGGGGGTTGGTCAGGCAGATGGCTGTCTGTCTGTGTGAATCCCATGGGCCCCCAGTCAAGGGTTCTAGAAACCACAAGTGCGTGCGTCATCTCCCTGCTGTGACTGCAGTGTCTGTCCTGCAGCCTGTGTGTTCTCCTGGCCCCCACAGTCCCTGGCAGAGGCTGCAGGGTGGGTGCTGGGCAGGATGCCAAGTGCTGGCCAGGCAGAGGCGGGCAGCCGGGTACCAGATGCTGCTACCTGCCTCTGCCTCTGAGTCAGCATCACCATGGTAACTGGCTCTGCCGGATGCTCCCCGGGCTCAATATCGTCACTGCAGCCCAGCCACCGTCATAGCTGCCTCCGTGGCAGGGGGCACAGATATTTTAGCAGATTTCTGGCATCACCAGAGACAGGAAGTCTAACTTCTCATCTGCATACAGCTCAGGCCCTCAGTCTCCTGGGGCAGGTGACATGTTTCAGGCACTGGGTGACCACATCATAGGTTAGCACGGCTGGCACTGATGGGTTACAGCCAGAGCTGAGCCCAGGCCTTTCCTGGGGAATGCACCAGTGGGGAAACTGAGGAAAGAAGAGAAGTTATGGGTTGGTAAAGAATCAACCTCTTGCTGGGCATATACCTTTAATCCCAGCACTCAGGAGGCAGAGGCAGGCAGATCTCTGTGAGTTGGAGACCAGCCTGGTCTCCAGAGCGAGTGCCAGGACAGCCTCCAAAGCTACACAGAGAAACCCTGTCTCGAAAAACAAACAAAATCAACCTCACACCCTGGCCAATAAGGTTCTGGGGATCCCCAAGGGTCAGTCACACTCCCCTCATTGAAAGCTGTACCATTCCTCACTCTCTGACCCCATGACCTTTGCTCAGGAATACCTTTTCTTGAGCCTTCTGGAACCATCTGTCCACCAATGAATGCTATGAATCCCAGAAAGCTCCACCCCACACTTCTCTTTCTGCTAACTTTTTTTTTTTTTTTTTTTTTTTTGGTTTCTCTGTGGCTTTGGAGGTTGTACTGGAACTAGCTCTTGTAGACCAGGCTGGTCTCGAACTCACAGAGATCCGCCTGCCTCTGCCTCCTGAGTGCTGGGATTAAAGGCATGCGCCACCAATGCCCGGCCGTTTGCTAACTATTTCTACTCCCAGGATGTGAGGGCACTGGCTGAGCTTTCCAGGACCTGCCCTTGTCCCCTGGAAGCTTGAGCCAGGCATGCCAAGGCCAGGGAGGAGGCAGGAGCACCAGAGAACCCCGACCTCAGCCAGAGCTTTGAGGACAGTGCAGGCATATGGGCATATGGGTGAGAAGTAACTCCCTGGGCAGATTTTTTTTTTTTTTTTTGAGGCAGGGCTTCACTGTGTAGCCCTGGCTTTCCTGGCACTCATTCTGTAGACCTGGCTGGCCTGGAACTCACAGAGCTCCACCTGCCTCTGCCTCCTCAATACTGGAATTAAAGGCATGCGCCACCACTGCCTGGCTCCCAGGGCAGAATTTTACTCCTCCAGGGCATGTCCAGCTCTGGAGATGACAACACTGAGCATCTCAGGCAAGTGGGGTCCCCATACACTACACCCCCATACACCCATACATGCCTGTCCATCTTTTAGAGACAAGAGCCCTTTGTGGAGAGACAGTTTAGCAGTTAAGAGCTCTTGCTGCTCTCTCAGAGGATCCCGGTTCGATTTCCAGCACCAACACGGAGGTCACAACTGTTTGTATCTAGAGTTCCAGGGGATTCAGTACCCTCTTTTGGCCTCAAAGGACACCAGGCACACACATGGTGCCATGGTGCACAGGCATGCATACAGGTAAAACACACACAGACACACACACAAACACGGAGACACACACACACAGAGAGACACACACAGAGACACAGACACAGACACACACAGAACAGATACACACACACAGAGACACACACACAAACACAGAGACACACACACACACAGACACATACACACACAGACACACACCAGAACAGATACACACACACAGAGACTCAGACATATATATGTAATTAAAAAATAAAAAAAACTCAAGGTCACAAATCAACAGACAATGGTTTCAGGTTTTGAGCAAGGCAAACTTCACTTCTGTGCAGAGGTGTCCAGTGTCATGGTAGCCAGTGGATCAGCACAGGGACATGGCCACTGACTTCCACCTTAACCCTTCTCACTGGCTGAGATTGGGCACAATAAGAGGACAAAGAAAGGGTCCAGGAGACAATGGCCACCGACAGCCAGGGTTCCAGAGGAGCTTCAGAATGTGGGTCCCACTTGGCCAGACAGGCACATGCACATCACACCTACCTGGCAGTAGAGACTAGAGTCCCCACACACCTGTTTTACTCACATTCTTTGCTGGGCAATTGCTACTTCTTGAGGGCTCTGGGCTGGGCCTCTAATGGGCCAATGGAGTCCAGGCTCCAGCTGTGACAGTGTGCAGGAGGGGACTCCGCCTCACTGTGTGGCCAGTCAGCCTACTATTGAGCTGAGCTTCTTCCTTTGAGAGAGCACTGAGACCCTGGCGGCCCTAAACATGGTTGTGTCTGGAGCTGTCCCTCCAGCATGACACATTCTCCAGTGTTTCCAGCTAAAATCATATCTAATGCTAATCTTTTTCCCCAATCTGCCTTTCTGGTGGCCATGACACCCAGACTGTTGCTGCTGTAAGAAATGCAGTAGCTGCTGTCTGATGGGGAATGTTCTTCTGTGTATGTTTCTCTTATTGGTTAATGAATAAAACACTGATTGGCCAGACAGGAAGTGACGTAGCTTGGCAGAATCAGGATATAAGCAGGGACAAACAGGAATTGTGCTCTTCTCTGTGGAGACACTTAGCAGTCAACATGTAGCCAGCAAAGTTAGTGGTCCACATCCTTCTCCAGTAAGATAAGACCACATGGAAATACTTAGATTAATAGAAATGAGGCGGGCCTTGGTGGCCCTCGCCTTTAATCCCAGCACTCGGGAGGCAGAGGCAGGTGGAAGAACAGTCAGTGCTCTTAACTGCTGAGCCATCTCTCCAGCTCCCTAAAAACTCCTTTTTTTTTTTTTTTTTTTTTTTTTTTTTTTTTTTCGAGACAGGGTTTCTCTGTGGCTTTGGAGACAGTCCTGGCACTCTCTCTGTAGACCAGGCAGGCTGGCCTCAAACTCACAGAGATTTGCCTGCCTCTGCCTCCCAAGTGCTGGGATTAAACTCGTGAGCCACCAACACCCGGCTAAAAATCTTAACTAGCTCTTTATTTAGAGGATACTTGGGGGCCGCCCCATTCAGATGGAGTCAACAACCTAAGTCCTGAACATACATTGACAAAGCTTTGTATTTTTTTAAACTTCACTTTATGTACTTGCATGCATGCCTGTGTGTCATGTGTGTGCAGTGTCTATGGAGGCCAGAAGAAGTCATTGGATTGCCTGGAACTGGAGTTACAGATGGTGTGAGCAGCCATGTTGGTGCTGGGAACCGAACCCTCGTCCTCTGGAAGAGCAAGTGCCCTTAACCACAGAGCTGTCTATGCAGCTGTGCTTTTCATGGTGCAATTCACACTCCGTGGGGTGGGTTTCCATCACAGGCCGCTCATTCCTCTCATAGACAGTCTCACACAGGGAGGGACAGGGAAGGCACAAGCGTGCACTTGGCCCGGCTCCAGCCAATCTTCCCGAGTCCTCCTATTAGCGTTTGTTGGGGCTGTGTGAACCCAAATGTCAGAACCCTTCCCAAGAGGCCCCTCTAAGCTCTGTGAGCTTCACCGCTGATCCTTGGTCAAGGTAGGACCTTGCCACCATCTCGCTGTTCCTTCATTCACAGTCCTGTGTTGTCTCTACACTCACTCCCCCCTGCAGTGTGCACGGCTTTGTGTGTGTGTGTGTGTGTGCAATGCCTACAGAGGCCTAGGATCCCCGAGAGCAGGAGTTACAGACGGTGGAGAGCCGCCATGTGGGTGCTGGGAACCGAACCTGGGTCCTCTCCGAGAGCAGTTGGAGCTTAACACGTTTGGAAGGACGGACGGACGGACCAAATCGCCATGTTGGTCCTAAAGGGCGGCAGGGAAAGCAGGCCGACGTCAGAAGGGCGCCTGTGGCCTCTGGTCCTCTCCAGCACACCAGGTCCAGGGGAGCCAGGCCACGCTTACCTGGCTGCGCACTGTTGGCCTGCTCGCTGTGGGATCCTCAGCGGGCCAGGCAGGCAGGGCTGCCTGGGGGACAGCTCCAGGCAGGGTCTGGAACCGGGGACCCGGACTGCAGGTCAGCCTCAAGATCTGCACGGGATTAGCTGCTTTGAGGGAAGGCGGGAAAGGGGACAAAGGACGGGTGCAGGGAGGAGGGGGCGGACGGAGGGAGGAGGAAGGAAGGGGGGAGCAGGGAGGAGGCTGGAAGAGCTGGCGCAGGGAGGAGGGACTGCCTGCTGGTGGCAGGGTCAGGAGTTCAGACGCTCGACCCCTGGGGATCTGGCTCACATTCCTTGACCAGGCTCACGCGGGTCAGACGGACCGGACGGACCGGGGTCCTCGTACCGTCCGTGTTCCCGCGCTGCTCTCCTGCCTCCCTCCCCGTTTCTCTGCAACGCCCCTCCCCCAGCGCTGGGTTTGATTAGCAGCTCGCGGGGTGGGGGTGGAGGTGGGGTGTCGCAGCGGAGGCAGGGGGCTGCCGCCTACTGTGGGCTCGCTCTCTTCCCCCTTTCCAGGTTATCTGCTGCGCACCCGCCACTGTGCAAGTGAAACTGAGGTACAGGCCACACATGGGTTGGGTAAGGATGCATCTGCACCCTGAATACACCCCAAATCCCCGCCCCCAACACACAATAAAGCCCCAAACAGCCCGGGGTGGTGGCTCAGGCCTTTAGTCCCAGCACTCGGGAGGCAGTGACAGGCGGATCTCTGTGAGTTCCAGGTCAGCCTGGTCTCCAGAGCGAGTTCCAGGACAGCCTCCAAAGCCACAGAGAAACCCTGTCTGGAAAAACAAACAAGAAGTATCCCATAATAAACCCGAGGATCTGGGACTGGGAGCAGGGGGAGGGGACAGGGTGGGCCACGTGCTGCAGTTTCCCGAGGGTGCCATGGGCACACCCCACTCCTGATGCAGTTCTCTGAAGTTAACCTGGCTAGTGTTCCCAACCTGTGGCTGGCATGTTGGTCCCCAAGTTCCTGGGGTTCCCATTCTGCTTGGTACTGGGCCTCTTCCTGTTTCTTTTTGTAGCCCAGGCTGTGCTCATCCTCATGGCCTGCTGGGAAGACAGTCTTGAGATGTACCACTAGACCAGTTTCTCCATCTCTCCTTCTGATCTGAGTCTGTCCTTGGGGAGGGGCCATGACCCCAGAGCTGGGCTCTGCAAACACCTGCTGCCTACTTCTCCAAAGACAGGAGGCCTGCATGCAGGGTTGCCTCGGTTTGCCCCACTCACCACCCTCTCTACTACCTTCTGTGCTGTGGGTTCGCTCACACAGCACAGGAAGACTGTCACTAGCCTGAAGGATGTGGGTGGGGACAGCCCCGGGGCCTCAGGCAGAGGAGGAACTTCCTTCTCTCCGGTGGGGTCCTTAGGTCCTTAGACCCTACAACCCACAAATGGGGTTTGTGTCAAGAGGAAGCAAAACCATTTGGTACCCAGTGTCCAGCATCACCCTGGAGGATGGGACTCTCAGGTTCAAGAGCAAGCAATGACTCAGACAGTAACTGAGTGCCTACTGTGTACTGGGTCCCATACACCTGAGGTGGGAGCAGACCAGAGCACCTAGTTGTGCATGGCTGTGGTGTCTTGAACACCCCCCACCCACCCAACCCCCACCCCACCCGCCCTGTGAGGTCCCCAAGCCTGACAGCCTAGCTCAGGTATCACTTCACAGTGTCCCCGACTCTGTCTCTTGTGATCCAAAGGGCACTCTGAAGCAAAAGCAGAAGAGGGGCTTTGATGAGAGCAGGCTTGGTCATGTATGCTTTTGACCAGGCACACTGAGTTTGAGGCCAGCCTGGGTCACATAGTGAGACCCTGTCTGTAAGAAAGTGGCTTACTACAGAACACTTCATTCAAACAAACAAACAAACAAACAACGAACAAAAGAACCTGTCTTCTATGAAGAGCCTGGAGACAAATCAGCCAGCCCCTACCGCACCCCCTCAGTACGTGGTCCCTAAGGCCTCGTGGGAGCGACAAAACAAAATAAAACACCAGGACAGGCCAAACGTGGCCGAGCCAGGGCCTGGGTAGACAGCAGGTGCATTTTAATGCACGCCTGGGCGAGAGATTCCCCCTGGTGCGTGAGAGCACCGAGTGTCAGCCAGTCTTCCGTCTGTCCGGCAGGGGCAGTGGGCCGGTGAGGAAGCTGAGGGTGCGCTTCATTTCCTCATTTTAAAAAGGTTTTATGAGGCTGGAAGGAGCTGGCAGCCACCCAGAAACAGGACGTGGTCCCTTCGCGGAGGCTGCGCAAACACCTGCGGTCGCAGCCCGGCGCCGGCGGAAGCAGCGAGGGAGGGGCCTGCGGGAGGCCGCGGTCTTCCCGGTAACCCGACCCTCAGGAATGCGCCCCCCCACCCCCCGTCCAGACACCCGGGCCTTGCCCGCACGCCGGGGCAGTCCCCTGCCTCAGCCCCTCCCAGGGGCCCCCTGAGATCGGTGTCTGTAAAGACTGAAAGCAGAGGAAAATCAAGTTTATCTTCGAACTGGGGAAGCGCCCGAGAGCCTGAGGATTCGAACCCAGGTCCAGGAGACGTTAGGTTGCATGTGGGGCCGCTGTCTCCAGCCTGGGCAGTGGCACCTGGGCAGGCTACTTCCTCCTCCAGCATTGCCCGGGGAGAGAAAAGCGAAAATAGAGGCCCAAGTGGGCGTTGTTACCGTGGCCCAGGGCTCCACTGACTTGTCCAAGCCCGCCCGCCGACCCCCTCCTCCTCGATGCAAGTTTTCAAGGTTGAGTAGCAATTTTTTCCAGAGACCAAGAGCACTCCCAGACCGTCTGCTTAAGTTTCTCCAAACAACAACAAAATTAGACAATGGCTGATGGACTAGCGAGTGCAGTCCACAGGACCCACACAACCGGGAGGACACTGCTGCAGCCCGGCGGGGGGCACCTTCCATGCAGCCTCGGGAGGCAGAGGGACACCGGCCTGGTCCACAGAGCCCGTGCAGGGCAGTCAGGGCCGCACAGGGAGCCCCGTCTCAGAAAACAAGGAGGAAACATTCAACCATTACTATTCTTCAGTCTCCACTAGCCACAAAACGCTCTCCGAGGTTGGTAAGAAAACAGGATCACAGAAAGGCCCCCAACCAGCCGGGCGGTGGTGGCGCTCGCCTTTAATCCCAGCACTCAGGAGGCAGAGGCAGGCGGGTCTCTGTGAGTTTGAGGCCAGCCTGGTCTCCAGAGTGAGTTCCAGGACAGGCTCCAAAGCCACAGAGAAACCCTGTCTCGGAAAAACAAAACAAAAGAGAGAGCGAGAGAGAGGGAGGGAGAGGAGAGAGAGAGGAGGAAGAGAGGAGAGAGGGGGGGAGAGGGGAGAGAGAGAGGGAGAAAGAGAAAAGGTCCCCAAGCAGCTCAAGCCTGCGCTGCCTCCAGAGGGGCCAGCCCATCCCCCACCTGCCGAGGCCAAGGCCCAAGGTCAGGGCGGAGCCTCCCGTCCCCAGCTCCGCACCGGCCCCGGGGAGAGGCGGGACTGGCGCTCCGGGCCGCTGGCTGCTAGCCAGCGCTGGCTGGCTCAGCCCTCTCGGGGGCCCAGGCTGGGATCTGGCCCGCGAAGCGCAAACCCCACGTGTGAGGAAAAGGAGTCCTGTGCCGGGAGGAGTCCACCATTCGTTCAGGATGAATCTTTAGCTCCAAAAGGGAATGAAACCTGGGTGTGGGGCTCCCTGAGGCCACAACTGTGAAAGTCTAGGGCGTGGGGGTGGCACCAGATGGAGGCAATGGCCCTGAGGCGCGAAGGAGCTGGGCCCTGCCACCTGGTGCTTCCAGTGGGTGACAGGTCAGACGGGGGTCATGGTGAGGGGTGGCAGGCTGAGGGGAGCTGCTGTCTGCTCCCCACTCCCAGCCAGCCCGGCCCATCAGTCCTGGAGGGCATAATGTACTAATTAAGGGGGATAATTGCCAGCCTGGATTTTTGTTTCTCCAGCTCCACCTTGGGACCCACCCCTGGCCCTGGCAGAGTCAGAGCTAAGAGTGTGTAGCACCACCGCTGTCCAGAGGCTCCATTCGGGAGTACTCGGGCTGAGCCAGGCTTTGTGGGGCATACCCGTTCCCACTCAGAGTAGAGGCAGGAGATCCTGGCTCAAAACAAACTCAAAAAACACAAATACCCCCAAACTTTCATGACACGGTAAGGTGGCCGGCCGGGTTGTCACTCTAGTACTTGATAAACCGAGGAAGAGGGATGGCCACTAGTTCGAGGCCAGCCTGGGTTACACCCCAGCCCTTGCCAGGCCCCTGTCTCTGTAAATTTCATGCCAGACAGAGCTGTAAAGTGAGACCATCTCTCAAAACACAAAACAGCAAATTCAAGACCAAGCACTCATGCTGGGATGAGGTGACTGGGCCTGTCATTCCAGCAGCTACTGAGCAGAGGCAGAGGCTTGCCTTGAGTTCTGGGTCAGCTAAGGTACAGACAGTCAAAATAAGACACATATCTGAAACACAGCCCATCATCATCCAGGACCCAGGAGGCTAAGGTAGGATTGTTGGATGTTCAAGGAGATAAGTCTGGCCTACAGAGTGAGATCCTGTCTCAAAACATCCCAAAACAGGCCATGGGTGTGGCTCAGTGGGCAAAGGAACCTTCCCAGAACCCTGAGCAGGACCCCAAGAATCACAGGGAGGAAGAGAATCTACTCCCACAAGCTGTCCTCTGGCCTCCACAGGTGGGCGAGCAGGCGCGCGCGCGCACACACACACACACACACACACACACACACACACACACACACACACACACACAAGAGTAAAACTTCAGGCAGAGGTAAGGTGGCTCAGACTTGTTATTAAAACACTTGGGAAGGTGAGGCACGGAGACTGAGGTTACAGGATGAAACCATGTCTTAAAACAACTCAAAATAAAGATTTAGCCGGGCGGTGGTGGCGCATGCCTTTAAACCCAGCACTCGGGAGGCAGAGGCAGGCGGGTCTCTGTGAGTTCGAGGCCAGCCTGGTCTACAGAGCGAGTGCCAGGGCAGCCTCCAAAACCACAGAGAAACCCTGTCTCAAAAAAAACAAAAAACAAAAAACAACTCAAAAGATTTAAACAAGGTTTTTTTTTTTCCCACGGAGATTAAAAAAAAGCCACAAAACCTGGCGACTGCCTAGAGCCCTGGCCACATAGCCCACCCTCAGCTTCCCCTCTGAAAGACAGGAAGTCAGGTTTCAGGCCTCTGAACCCCACTCTGTGAACCGACAGGACTCAAGGCACTTTAAGCAATTTCTGGGGACTCTGCAAGGGAGCCCCTCTGCCTCCCCCATCCCGCCCCGCGCCTGCCAGCCCCAGCCCCAGCCCGGGAAAAGACGCCCAGGTTGCTGCCCAGCCCCCTCCATGAGGGCGTGGTTCCTTTGGGGTGTGCTGTGGGCGTGTCTGCACAGAGGGCGTGGTTTCCTGGGGCCCGGCCCATCACGCCACAGGAGAAGGGGAGAGACACTGAGAGGAGAGCTATAAAGACACAGGCAGAGAGAGAAGGGGAGAGAGGAAGGGCATGACTGGGAAGAAGAGGGAGACAGATGGAGGGAGGGAGAGAGGAGAAACGCGCGGAACGGGGAAGGAGGGAGGGAGGGAGGGAGGACAGAGAGAGCGCTGCACTCCAAGCTGGGCGTGGCGACCCGGCCAGGCCGCGTTCAGCCCCACCTCCATGACGTCAACCCACAATGCTGCGCGCTGTTGTGCCTTGTAGCGAGCGTCGCCCCTGGCAACAGCGGCCGAGGCAGCCAGGGAGCGAGGGCGTCCCGGCCCGCCCCTTTATGCAAATCTACGACGTCACCTCGGGCCAATGGCGATCGGGGGCGGTGAGCTCATCGTGGGGGCCGAGGCTATAAGGGTGCGCGCGAGCGTCGCGGGGCAGAGTGGCCGGCAGCGTAGCCGGGCAGCACGGGCAGCGGACTGGGGGGCGCACGGGGCCCCCCGGGGAGGCCGCGGCCACTCCCCCCGCCCCGGGGCCCAGCGCGGCGGGGGAGGCGGGGATGGAAACGCCCTTCTACGGCGAGGAGGCGCTGAGCGGCCTGTCTGCGGGTGCGTCGAACGTCGCCGGTACTGCTGGGGCCCCCGGCGGTGGTGGCTTCGCGCCCCCGGGCCGCGCGTTCCCCGGGGCGCCCCCGACGAGCAGCATGCTGAAGAAAGACGCGCTGACGCTCAGCCTGGCGGAGCAGGGAGCGGCAGGATTGAAGCCCGGGTCGGCCACTGCACCTTCCGCGCTGCGCCCCGACGGCGCTCCCGACGGACTGCTGGCGTCGCCGGACCTTGGGCTGCTAAAGCTCGCGTCGCCAGAGCTCGAGAGGCTGATCATCCAATCCAACGGGCTGGTAACCACCACTCCGACCAGCACGCAGTTCCTCTACCCTAAGGTGGCGGCCAGCGAGGAGCAGGAGTTCGCCGAGGGCTTCGTCAAGGCGCTGGAGGACCTACACAAGCAGAGCCAGCTGGGCGCGGCCACCGCGGCCACATCTGGGGCCCCCGCGCCCCCCGCGCCCGGGGACCTGGCAGCCACTCCCGGAGCCAGCGAGACCCCCGTCTACGCCAACCTGAGCAGCTTCGCGGGTGGCGCCGGGCCCCCTGGGGGCGCGGCCACCGTGGCCTTCACCGCGGAGCCAGTGCCCTTCCCGCCGCCCCCGGGCGCGCTCGGGCCGCCGCCACCTCCGCATCCACCGCGCCTGGCCGCGCTCAAGGACGAGCCGCAGACCGTGCCGGACGTCCCGAGCTTCGGCGACAGCCCTCCGCTGTCGCCCATCGACATGGACACGCAGGAACGCATCAAGGCGGAGCGCAAGAGGCTGCGCAACCGCATCGCCGCCTCCAAGTGCCGCAAGCGCAAGCTGGAGCGTATCTCGCGCCTGGAGGAGAAAGTCAAGACCCTCAAAAGCCAAAACACCGAGCTGGCATCCACCGCCAGCCTGCTGCGCGAGCAGGTGGCGCAGCTCAAACAGAAAGTCCTCAGCCACGTCAACAGCGGCTGCCAGCTGCTGCCCCAGCACCAGGTCCCCGCGTACTGAGCCTGACTTCGGGGCGCATGCGCGGACTCGCTGCGGTGGTGGGCGCCCCGGACTCCTCCGAGGCTCGGCGCCCCCGGACTCGACAAGCTGGACCCCCCCCTTCACTCCGGGTGGGGACCCCGAGCGCACGGCCCCCGCCCTCGCGCCACCTCTGTTTCCCCAGCCCCGCGCGTGTTGCACAAGCCCGCGGCCCGGCAGCCCCTTTGTGCCGCCGAGAAGGGGCTCCTAGGGGCGCGCAGCCTCACGCTCTGCCTTTTTCTTTTTCCTTTTTGCCTTTTGGAAGAGAGAACGGGAGTGTCCGATTCCGCCCTATTTATGTTTCTACTCGGGAACAAACGTTGGTTGCGTGTTGCGTGTGTGTTTCCTTGTGTTGGTTTTTTAGAGAAACGGGAAGAAGAAAAAGCTCCTCCCCCTTCCCCTCCGCTCTCCCTCCCTCTCGACACTATCCCTCTCTTCTTGTTTGGTTTTGTTTTGCTACGAGTCCACATTCCTGGTTCCGTAATCCTTGGTTCGCCCGTTTTGTGTTTTCAGTAAAGTCTTCGTTACGCCAGCTTGGCTGTCCGCCTCCTTCTTCCCCCGCCGGGGCCGGTGGTGGGCGGGGCCTGGCCTTCTCCCATCCCCCCCCTCCTCCAGCCCCTCTCCACCCACCCCCACTCCCAGGCGAGGCGTGGGCGCCGGCCGGGACTGCACGTCTGCGCGGCGAGCGCCACCTAGGTGCAGGCTGTCGGCTCTGGTCCAGGTGGCACCCGGACTGGGCTTCTGGGCTAGCCTATGTAACTTAGCTGGTACATCCTTTTGGGAAGAGGGTGAAGAAATGGAAAAGAGGGAGGAAGGAGCGCATGCCTTCTTGGGGTCTTGGTTCTCCCGATCTTCAGCCTCCATCGGGGTGTCTGGGAGGCTGGTGACATCCTTACAGAGAGTTGCTGCTTGCAGTCGGCCCTCAGTAGGAGCTTTTGTCTTTGTTGGTTTCACGGGTACCTCAGGCCCAGAGCATTTGGTCCAAGACCAGCAGCCTAGAGTCATGGAGGTGCATTTAAACATCCCCCTCCTGACACGCCCCTTCTCCCAGCGCATGTTCTCCCATTTGAGGAAACTTCAGCGATGTTGAGCACTTGGCTTGAGTCACACGGCACCTTTTTTTTTTGAGACAGTCATTCTATATAGTCTTGGCTGTCCTGGCATTTGATATATAGACCAAACAGGCCTGGAACTGACGAGAGATTCTCCTGCCTCTGCCTCCTGAATGCCAGCATTCCCTGTGAATCTTTATTTGCAAAGCTGGAGATGAAGCACCTCGGACCTAGGGCACATTAGGCACTGTCTTCTCCAACTCAGTCCCAGCCTCTGTCTTGGAGAGGGGCACTGCCTATCAGGGACATTGACCCTGGGGCTCCAACTGCCCAGGTGTGCACTTTCCTGTCAGGCTGTTGAGACCCTGTGTCTTAGGTTCTGATCCCCTCGGTATCAGCATGGGTGCTAAAGTTACATGGTAAGATCTGGGGTGGGGGGTCTGTGTCTGAAGGCTGCTCTTCAAGCCACTGTGTACCTGCCCCCTTGGCTACAGAAGAGAAGGGCTTTCCTGCTCTTCTCCCTGCTCCAAGCCTCCTGTCAATCCTGAGCAGAACTGTTTTGTAAGACCAGCTTGGTGATGCTGGCCTGTCATCCAGCATTCTCCAGGATGAGGCAGGGAGCTCTTCAGTCCTGTATAGCTTGGGCTGTAGAATGAGACCCTGTCTAGAAAAACAAAGGCCAGTGATAAGCAGCCTGATCTGAGAGTTCCTGAGTGTTTATGTAGTGGGGGATGGAACCCAGGGCTTTGTCCATCCTGAGCTCCAGACACTGAGTGCCAGCTTGGGTAGCATAGCATAGCATAGCTTTGTAATAGTCACACACTCTTGCTTTATGGACCTCTATCTTGTATGCTGTGAAATGGGAGTGTCCTGGTCTAGGTTCTGCCTTCCCCATCCCTTTCAGAATTGACCGAGATTAGTGTGCCCCCTATCTCACACACAGCATACACAACACAGTAAGAATCTGAGCTCTCCCTTGGCCTTTGGAGTGCTGGCATGCATCATGCCCAAGTTGGCTCTGTTTCCCTGCTTTTGTAGTGCTGGATGGAGTTTCAGTCTTTACAAAGATTTGTCCTGTTGTTTGAGACAAGGTATCACTCTATAGATAAGGCTGGGCTGGAACTCATGACCCTGCCTCTGCCTCCTGAGTACTGGGATTAAAGGTGTGACCCACCACCGAAGCAGATGCAGTTTGTTGATATTGGGAGTATCTTTCCTGGTCAGCTAATCTGATGCAGGCTAAAGAGGAACATGACTCCCAGGACAGCCAGGGCTACACAGGGAAGCCCTATCTCAACACACTGAGGCCTGGGTACCTGGGCTCAGGGTTCTGTTCCCCAGCACTGAGGCTGGTTCTACAATTCAAGTACATAGCTCTCTCTGAGCCTCAGTTTCCCCATCTGTCCCACAGGCTAAGGCTGTCATGCCCAGGCTTCCAAGGAGACATAATGGGCTCACCAGAAACAATAGAACAGAATAGTTAACAGTCAGAGGGAGGCAGGGTAAGCCACAGGGTCTGCTCCTTGCATAGAGGCTGAACAGCTCTGTAGTCCTTGCTCTGACAGCCCCTTGGCAAAGCTAAGTGGTTCTGGCTTAGGCCTGCTGTGCACAGGCCAAGGTGTGTGTCAGCCTTGGCCTGTGCAGCTGTGACTCACATTGGGTGCTAGCCCAGACTGGGGCGGTGGCCCAGAGTCTTGACCTCACTCCACTTACCCCCTCCCAGAGCCATGGCTCACAGTCCATGCCCACTTTTGGGGGGTTATGTTTGGTTTTTGTTTTTTTGTTTGTTTGTTTCTACACAGGGTCTCCCTATGTAGCCCAAGGCTGGTCTGGAACTATGTTTGTAGACTGCTGTCCTGAAAGTCACTGGCATCCTCCCGGGTGCTGGGTGGCTGCTTCCCATGTGTCTTTTTATCCCCCACACCCACAGAGATGTCTTTAGAATACCTTGTGGGCCCAGCAGATGGAGGGGGGCTCTTCCAAGAGAGGCTGGGGGTCACCTCTATGCTGAGCCCTAAGTTTTGGCATAGGTTGTAGACATCAGGAGAGCTCAGAGCCTCCCGTGCTGTCAGGGGTTTCTATGTTCTAGAACCTTCCCCACACTCTGCTGGGGATTGGTTGGAACTCAGGCATGAGTCATAAAGACATTTGGGTACCAGGGTCCCAATGCCGGCCAGAGGGGCTGGTGGCTTCAGCTTTGGGGACAGGTGAGTGGGTTGGTGGGGTCCCACTTGTATGTCACTTCACTCTTGCCAACAATGTCTCTGTCCTCTGGGTTGTGGTAACAGCCCCTCGGAGACAGTATGGGGTCCCCCAAGCTTTGATGGTACTTTGTCTCTTGGGCACCTGCTTGCCCTGTGTAACCATCAGGAAAACACTGCTCTAGATGTGCTCACAACTGTCCCCAGCCTGCCCTGGGGGCCCTCACCCCCCACCACTGATTTCCTCCTCCTGAACTCTCACCAGGTCTTGGATCACATGCAGGCCTTTTTTTTTTTTTAGATAGGGTCTCATGTAGCTCAGGCTAGCCTTGAATTCACTGTGTAGATGAGGATGAGCATTAATTTCTTTTTTTCATGACAGGGTTTCACTGTGTAGCCCGAGCTGTCCTGGAATTAGCTCTTGTAGACCAGGCTGGTCTTGAACTCACTGAGATACACCTGCCTCTGTCTCCTGAGTGCTGGGATTAAAGGCGTGCGCCACCACTGCCCAGCTGGGCATGAATTTCTTCCACCTCCTGTGTGTTGGGCTGAAGGGTGTGTGCCACCACCACATCCAGCTTTGTAGCCCAAGCTGTCCTGGAACTCACAACAATCCTTCTACCTCAGACACCAGCATGCCTGATTTTTGGGGTTGATAGAGATGGAACATATAACCTTACACATTCATCAAGGCTGCCACTTGAGTGCCAGTCCACATGCTAGTTCCTGCTCCCCAGTTTCAGTATTTAACCCCCTTCCAGTGTGCAGTTGTGACATGCATGTCACCTGCTGTGGTGACAATTACTGATTGTGAGCCTCCTGACAGCCCCTCCCCTATGCTTGGGTTATCTCACTGTTGCCCTTGCACAGGTGGGTGTTCTGGGGTTTGGACAAAGATAGTTTGGGTTGTAGAGTGCACAGAATGGGGGCTCAGTTGCTGACCCTATGCTGGCTTGGTGTTGAAGCCAGGGGTGTCTTGAGGGCCTGGGGGGCACTGTGACCACTCCAGGACTGAGGACACCCCTGGAATCTGTCCCAAAGGTGAGGGCTGGTGGTCACCCCTGCTGACTGAACTCAGTGAGCCAGGTTCTGCTGTGGATCCTGTAGTGACCGTGGACAGGTAACCCCACTTCTTTGACTCAGTTTCTCTTGCTTTTGTCAGACAGGGTGCCACTATTTTGGCCAGCCAGGCTGAGCTCAAACTCACAGAAATCTGCTGGCCTCTGCCTCCCAAGTTGGGGGATCAAAGGTGTGTACCACCAAATGCCTGGCCCCTTATTGTTTTTTGAGACAGAATCTCACTGGCCTGCAGCTCACTGGTTTATCAAGGCAGGGCGGCCAGCCAGTCCTAGGGACCCTGCCTGAGTCTCCTCTCCAGCACTGGGTTATAAACAGGGACCTCAACAACTTTGTTTGTTCTGTTGTTTTGGAGACAGGGCTGTCTTGGAGCTTGCTCTGTAGCCCAGGCAGGCCTTGGACTCACTGAGACACCTGCTTCCACACACTTGACATTAGGCTAGGATGGCCCCAGACTCACTGAGACACACCTGCCTCCACACACCTGGCATTTTTTTACTCCTGTTCTCAGGATGAGATGAGGAGCTTGTGCGGCAGCAAGCACTGTACTGGAACACTGTGCTGTCCCCACTCTGTCTGTTCTAATAGTCACAAAGAGGCCTTTGAAAGCCCCCTCTACAGCTGACATGGTGGTGCACATGGGGTTTGAGAGAGGGCTCAGTGCTGCTTACAGAGGACCTGAGTGGTTCCAGCACCCACAGCTGGTGGCACACAACTGGGGTGACCCCGGTTCTAGTTCTCTTCACTCTTCCAAATGTAAAAGAATATTTTTAAAAAATTATAGCCACACATGGTGGCACACTCCTTTAACCCCAGCACTTGGGAGGCAGAAGAAGGCAGATCTCTGTGAGTTTGAGGCCAGCCTGGTCTACATGTATGCACAAAGCATCGTCTTAGTGTTTCTATGCTGCAATAAACACTATGACCAAAGCAGCTGTGGAGGAAAGGGTCTGTTTGGCTTAGGCTTCCATCATAGATGAAGTCAGGACAGGAACTCACACAGGGGAAGGACCTGGAGGCAGGAACTGATGCAGAGGCCATGCAGGGGAAATGCTTACTGGTGTGCTCCTTATAGCTTGCTTACAGCACCTAGGACCACCAGCCCAGGAATGTCCCACTCCACCATCAATCACTAATTAAGAAAATGCCAAGGGCTGGAGAGATGGCTCAGTGGATAAGAGCACTGACTGCTCTTCCAGAAGACCCGTGTTCAATTCCCAGCACCCACATGGCTGCCCACAACTGTCTGTAACTCCTGTTCCAGGGGCTCCAATGCCCTCATCACAGATATACCTGCAGGCAGAACACCTATGTACATAAAATTAAAGAAAAATTAATTAAAACAAAGAAAGAAAATGTCCACAGCTTGATCTCATGGGATATTTTCTCAGTTGCAGCTCCCTCTTCTCTAAGGTCTTAAGCTTGTGTCAAGTGGACATAAACTATCCAGGACACATACATAAATAACACTAAAAATATTCTTGGGCCAGGCGTTGGTGGCGCACACCTTTAATCCCAGCACTCGGGAGACAGAGGCAGGCGGATCTCTGTGAGTTGGAGGCCAGCCTGGTCTCCAGAGTGAGTGCCAGGATAGGCTCCAAAGCTACACAGAGAAACCCTGTCTTGAAAAACCAAAAAAAAAGAAGAAAAAAAATATTCTTTAATGATATCAAATGATAAAATGGGCTGGAGCGACAACTCAGCAGCTAAGAGCACTGACTGCTTTCCCAGAGGACCCAGGTTTGATTCCCAGCACCCACACAGGGTGTTACCGCCATCTCTAACCCCCACCCTGGGCATCTGATGCCCTCTTCTGGTCTCCACAGGCACTGCACACACACAGTGCACAGACACACACACAGGGAAAACACTCATATATATGAAATAAATTGTAAAAACTAAAACAACAGAAGACAGGGTGTTGTTATGGGGACGGCTCAGTGATTAAGAGAAATTGCTCCTCAGTCATGAAAACCAGCCCAGGTCCCAGCATTCACAGAACAACCTGAGCAATTGATGCCTGTAACTGAAGCATGCACACATCACACATGCACATTAACAGATACAAATGTAAAAGAATACTTTAAAAAAGTTATAACCAGCCGGGCGTTGGTGGCGTACGCCTTTAATTCCAGCACTCGGGAGGCAGAGGCAGGCGGATCTCTGTGAGTTCGAGGCCAGCCTGGTCCCCAGAGCAAGTGCCAGGATAGGCTCCAAAGCTACACAGAGAAACCCTGTCTCGAAAAGCCAAACCAAAACAAACAAACAACAAACAACAAACAATAAATAAAAATGTAAAAGGTGAATATTTAGTATTAAAATTAAATTAGGATCATTTGACTATCATCATCTGTAGACCAGGCTGGTCTTAAACTTGCAGAGATGCATCTGCCTCTGTCTTCTGGGTGCTGGTTCTAAAGATGTGTGTTACCAGTACTGTTCCAGTTTTTTTGTTGTGTTTTGTTTTCCCTTTTTTAAGTGTATAGATGCTTTGCCTACATGTATATCTGTCTCCCACATGTGTGCCTGGTGCCTGTTGAGGCCAGAAGAGGGTGTCATATTTTCTGAGACTGGTTTCAGACAGTTGTGAATTGTCATGTAGGTGCTGGGAACCAAACCCAAGTCCTCCACAAGATACATAAGTGCTGCTAACCACTGAGTCATCTCTCCAGCCTCTGGCCTAATTTTTTAAATTGACATATTGTGTATGGGGCGTGTGTGCCAGGTACACGTGCAGAAGGCAGAAGATAACTTGCAGGCATTGGTTATCTCCCCACTCTGCAGGTTCAGGGGCTTGATTGAGCTTGGGTCATCCACCTTGGCCACAGCCACTTCCTACACTGAGTCATCTTGCTGCTGTGGCTGCTCTTCTTGCTGGATGGTGTGGTGTACTGTGTGTGTGTCCCCGATGTGTGGCTCTGTTCTCACCCTTCTAGACAATAAAGACAAGGACCCCTTCGCCTCCCCTAATTCCTAGGGATCCTCGTGATCCCTGTTATATAAATGCAGGTGTTAACTACCAAGTACGTCCCAGGAACCCCTTCCTGTAAAGTGTCTTTTGTCTTGTCCCAGGGCCCTGAGTCACTCCTGTAGGGTGCCCTCCAGTCTGCCTCCTGTCCTGCTCTGCTATGGTCCTTCTTGCTCTGTCCTCCCCACTCCATCCTGCCAGGCCTGAGCCCATATTCTTCCTCCCATTGGTATTTCTAACAGAACCAGACCAGAGCGCTGCTGTGCACATATTTTGGAATGAAGAACTGGACAGCCTCTTCTTTATAGGCCGGCTTCCAGGATTACACCTTCTTCTGCTCCTTTAACAACTCTATGCCCCTCCAAGGTAAGAGAATGGCTAGGCCTGCCCTGAGGAGTGCCTCTGCCAAACAGGCACAGCGCGCCAAAGTTATAGGTCTAAGGGCCGCTGGGTATTGTCCCATTCTCTACACCTGTTGTCCTGTGGAAACCCACATATATGTGCAGATTGTGCTTCTCAGTCTTCCCCACAGTGATCCACCCACACAGTGTGTCAGCACCACTCACCTGCTGTCCACCTAGCCATCCTTCTACCACCCCCTCCACACACACACCCTGCCCGCTCTCCATCCATCCACCCATCTATGCAGCCCTCATCTGTGTGCCTGTCTGTCTCTCTGTCTGTCCATCTCCTCTACCCATCAAACTCTATCCTATTACCCACCCCAGGCTCTGCCACCCTGCTCAGGAATGGCAACAATGCAGCCAGCAGCTCCACTCCAGTTCCCAAACATCATGTCACCGAGTGGACCGTGCCTCCCTCAGCCCCAGACAACCTCTATTCATCAAGAGAAAGTGGCCCAGCCATATCCTCAGACTCAGTGTGATTCCTGTGCACCCAATGATCCAGCAGCACCACCGTCACGGCAGGTGCCCCGCCTGCGGGCTGTGGTGGAGAGCCAGGCCTTCAAGAACATCCTGGTGGATGAAATGGACATGATGGTCTCCCGGGCAGCCACGGTCATCCAAGCCAACTGGAAGGGCTACCGGCTGCGGCAGAAGCTTATCTCACAGATGACAGCAGCCAAGGCCATCCAGGAGGCCTGGCGTCGCTTCAGCACTCGCAGGCTGATGCGCTCCAACAAGCTGACTGTAAAGAAAGTTAAGAGGGAGGAGGAGGGTGACATCCCCTACCATCCCCCACAGCAGGTTCGCTTTCATGCCCCAGAGGACCAACTGCCAATCATGGTGAGCAAAGAGACTCAGTTCCCATCCTCCGACAACCTAGTCCCTTTTCACACCACAGCAGCCCCAGGTCCCTGTGCCAGCAGAGTCCATAGGGGTAGCCTCCTGCCACAGCAGTCTGTGGCTGGCAGACTCACAGGTCCCAAGATTCAGCCCTGCATGTTGACCAAGACTGTCAGGGAGTCCTGTCTCATCAGACACTTGGAAGGTGACAGCGTGAAGAGCAAGAATGTGGCTTCCAAGACCATCAAATCAGGGGTCCCAGAGTCAGCAGCATTGGGGAGATATGGCCAGGCCATCCATGGATCCCTGAAGACCCAGGTCCACACTGAAGCAGATATCCCCAAGGCCCCACCGCATATGTATCCAGTCAACAAGAGCCCTGCTAAGGTGTGTCCAGCAGCTTCTGCCCCTAAGCCCCCAGCCACAGTGACCACAGCTCCGAAAAGCACACTGCAGACGTGTCCCACGTCCCCAGTGACAGTCATGAAGATGCAATCACCAACCTGCCCAGCTTCTCTGGTGACCAGGCCCCTGGCTCATGTGCGGCCCAATCATTCATCCTCTAGCACCACACCACAGGTGCGATCTGTGGCCCCCATGGCCAGAGCACAGCCCCCAGGGTATGCTGTGACCTCCACAACCAAGGCTTCACCTTTACCACGCCCAGGGGTTCCAGTCAGTAAGGGCCCTCTACAGACTGGCTACGGTCCCATGATGGCAAAGACTTCACCCCAGATGCGTCCAGTGACCAGAAATCAAGTTCAGACATGTACAGCACCTACTTCATCCAAAACCTTCTCCCAGTCAAGCCCCACAGTCAAGCCCTCACCTCAGACTCGCCTGGCAGCTATGATAACCAAAACCCCAGCTCAGATACGCTCTGTGGCTGCTGTGCTCAGGACTCTGTGTCTGGTCCCTACAGTGTCAGTCTCAAGTCCCAGGAGTTCACCCCAAACTCAGGCGGTTGCTAGCATTCCCAATACCCCATCCCAGGTCCACCTGAACAGCCCAAAGACCAAGGTCACCGTGAGCACCAAGCACACCACCGCAGTGATCAAGGTGGCCTCTCAATCCTACTTGGCCGAGGGGAAGGGCAGGTGTGGACCCCATGGACATCCAGACACTGTGATTCCTAAACCCCCAGCCAAGTCTCCATTGGAAGGAGAAAAGATGAAGCCTGGGCCCCCAAGGGCCACCAAGAAGGAAGTAGCTCCCAAAACTACTGCGGCCATTGTAACCAGGGCTCTATCTTGGACAAAAGTGACTGAAGACAGGAGTAAGCCCTTGACTCAGATCCAGCAGAGGGCAGAAGTTGTGAAGGTTCACTCCAGGGTGTACATGCCTGAAGAGGTGATAGTGTCCCTGTCCCAGGCCCAGCTGGCTGTCCCCCTGACCAAGGCCTCCTCCCGAGCCCGGCCACCCCCCGGCCACCCCCGACCCCCGCCACCCTCACCCCTCTCTAAATCGCTGTTGCAGTCTCACACATCATCCAGGCTGGTCACCGGCCTATCCGAGGGACGACGTCCACCTGTAGGTTCCTCTGCCACCCTGCCCTCCTCACCACTGGCTGCACACCTGATGTCACTCACATCCCAGCTCCAACCTGCTGGTGAACAAACCAGGTCTGTGCCTCAAGCTCATCTTGCCACGCCATGTCCAGCCACAACCTCCTCACAGGCACGCTCCCTGGGGATGACCTTCGTCCCTCCTGAAGGATACCCGAACATGTGTCCCTTCACCTCCAGTTCCCAGCACCACACGGCTTCTCACCTGATGAAAAGCTCACTGCAGTTGCGTCCACCTGCTGAACATACAAAGACCACGAACACTAAAACCACCAAGGTCACGAGCCAGGTCTGTTCACCCACTAAACTCAGCAAGGCTCCATCCCTGGCCCAGCTCATCACGTGTCTGGCCAAGGCTCCATCACAGGCCCATCTACCTGTGGGGCTGGCAAAGGCCCAGTCTCAGGCCCAGCTGGCGCCCGAAACGGCCAAGTGCCTCTTGACTGCTCACCTTGCCACTGACCTCAGTAGCAAGACCCAGTCGCAGCCACTCCTGAGCACACCCAAGGCGTCTGTCCAGTTCTGGCAACATTTTGGGACATTTAATACTGGACCCCGTGCCAAGCCAGATGACAGAAGTGTGACCCAGCCCCAGCTCCATAGCCATGCACAAAACAAGGCCACGCAGAACCCACGCTCAATGGCCACAGATACCCAAAGCATGCTGGTACCCCTACTGACTCCCTCTGGACACTCTGTGTGCAATACAGAATCCTGGGGTGACATTGGACGGGCGCGAACCCCACCTCCTCCCCCTATGCCAAGCCAGGCAGTGTCCTGCCATGAAGACCTCGCGGCATCCATTGCATCCCTGTGTGCAGACCTGGTGACCATGCTGGGCTCCCCTGAGGAGCTGCGGACACTCCTGGCCAAGACACTTTCTCAAGGGGAAGTAAGGACAGCGCTCAGCCAGGCTCTGTCCCGGGAAGTCTTGGGCCCCTCTGTGGTCAAGGCCCTGCCTCAAGGCATGCTGGGAATGGCATTGATGAAGGCACTGTCATGGGGTGAGCTGGGCATCTACCTGTCCCGAGCCCTGTCCCGTGGTGAGCTGCGTCCAGAACTCAGCAAGGCCACACAGGGCAAGCTGGCTGAGGTCCTGTGCAAGGCCTTGACAGAAGATGAGAGGGCCACGCTCAGCCAGGCGCTGTGCCAGGGAGAGCTGGGTGCTGTTTTCACTCAGTCCTTGGCCCAGATGGCCCAGAGGACAGGCGCCTTCCTCCCCAAAGCCACCTCGAAAACGGTGGGAAGCCGGATGACCACGGCGCCTACCCCAATGGAGGTGACTTGCAGCGGGAGCCTGTCGCTGGCATGGGGACCTGCACTGGGCCCCGTAAGAGCACGGTGTAGCAAGGTCAGGCCACCATGGAAGGGCTTGCCCGATGGGATCCTGTGGGGGAAAGGGGATGGGGACACCTTGGAGGGGTCACCCTGCTTGCCACAGTCCCCCATAGGCTCCTTTTCTGGAGGGATGGTCACCAGCACTTACAAGTGTCCCCTAATCACAGTACCCACACTGTCCTGGGAGAGGGGTACAGGACTCTGTTCTGGTCTGTATCTGAGACCATTGGATCTTGACCCCATGGCATGTGGTGAGGGTCCCCATGTCCCCAAGAGACCTTCCCAACAGCCATGTCCTTGTCCGTGGCAGCCACTTGTCACCAATGGTGCAGGCCCAAGCAGTAACCAGCCACCAGTGACTAGTAGCACAGCCCCAAGCTCCCACCAGCCACCAGTGGCCAGCAGGGTGTCCTACCCCTGGGCGTCATACCGAGAGGGCAACATGGCAGCCAGAAAGCATTCAAGTGGCATGGGTGGGGGGAGGTACCCCATGTCCCGGCAGTCCTCCAACCCCTGCCAGGGCCATGTGTGTCAGTGTGGGAAGCTGGGGGTACACAAGATGTCTCCCTGTTGCCATTGCTCTTCCATAATCAAGAGTCTCAGCCCATCGCCCAAGCAGACAATTAGGCAGATCCTACCATCGGGTCACAGACTGGTATCACCGCTGGGTGATAAGGAAATGGTCACCGTAGTGAGGGACATTATAGATGAACAGCGTGACGACAAGTCATCACCAATGTACCTAACTCCCAAGTTGCAAAAAGGTTCCCTCATGTCCACCCCAAAACAGGAGAGACGTCCCCAAGTGTCCTTGTCCCCATCCTGTCCCTGGGGTCAGGCCACTGGCCGCCACATGTCCCTTCTGGATGAGTTACTAGCCACATTCCCACAGCACCCACAGATCGTGTTAGCCAAGCGCTATCCCAGGGGTTCAGATACCCACTGCCAGAGCAGCGCTGGTTCTCACAGTTCCCTGCAGAGTGGCACCTCAGCCTGTCTCTCCACACGATCCAGCCTGACGCCTTCAGAGGCTCTGGGAGGTTGCAAGGACTTGCAGGAGGACTCCCAGCCAGTGTTGAAAGAGTCCAGGAAGACAAGGCACAGGCCGCAGGGGCAGCTGGGAACACAATGGTCGGCTGGTTCTCAGAGCACAGACCCCCAGGTCCAACAGCCGCCCCTGGAGCTTGACTCCGTCTTCTTTCATAGCACCAGCCTGTCTGTGAATGTCCACTGGGACTCAGATAGTGCAGATAGTGGGTCTGACTACAGCGCTGGGAACCCCATGCAGGGACTGTCCGAGGACACGGCTGCACCCTGGCATGGGAGGAGTCAGGCCCACGCTGGAGACCTGCAGCCAAATGGGGTCACTCAGCTGGATTCTGCCCTACCTCAGGACGTATTGGCTGATGAGGGAGCCCCAAGCCCTGGCCAGGCACCTGAAACCAGTGAGGAACCACCATGCCCACACCAACCATTAGAGGACAAGGGACTGTGTCCAAGCTCATCTCAGCCGGCAGGGACCAGTTCTGAGTCGCCAAGCCTGGCCCAGCCATCCATGGACAGTGGGGTGGCCCCAAGCCTGCCCCATCCATCTGTGGCCACTAGGGTGCTCCCAACTTTAGCCCAGCCATCCATGGACACCAGGATGTCCCCAACACTGACAGAAACATTGATGTATTATAGGTTACCTACAGATTTTAGTCAGCCATATCTGTACTATGGAGGGTCCCCAGTCTATACCCAGCCACATATTGCTTCTGGGGATCCCTCAAACTTTACCCAGAATCCTGGTGCTAGTGTGTTGGCCTTAAGCAACCAGGCAGTGAACACGGGGTTAACTTCTAGCCAGGTCCAGCCATGTGCCACTACCCATGTAGCCCCTGTGAACAGCTGGCCGCCACCTGGCTGCTCTTCCATGCCCACACAGGGTTCAGGGCACCCAGACTCAGTTCAGACATCTGTAGCCACCGGGGCGTCCCCTAACTTTTTCCAACCATTTGTACCCTACAGCATGGCATCAAATTTCACCCAACCTTGCATGGCTACACTTGTAACCCCAAACTTTGTGCAGCCGTCTGTGCCCCCCAGCGTGTCTCCAAGCCTAGCCCAGCCTTTTGTGGTAGGTGTTATGTCCCCAACCCTGGCCCATGCATCTATGGCTAACGGGACATCCCCAAACCTCAGCCAGCCAACCACAACCAGCACTGTGGTCCCTGGAGTGCTCCAGGCGCCCCTGTCCCTGTCCAACAGGGTGCCCCCCAGTCTGACCTCCCCACTTCTGGCTCCCAGGGTATGCTCTAATCTTGCCCAGCCATCTGTGGCCACCTTGGGAGCTCTGAGCTTGTTGCCACCCACTGTGGTGTGTGGTGTGGGGCGAGGCATCAGCAAGCCAGCTTTGGGCCCTCAGCAGCTTGCTGAGGACAGCAGTACATCTTCACACTATCGGCAGAGCCAGCCCTCCATGCTCACCCTAGGTGGGTCCTGCCCAGATGTGATGAGCAGGACAGGCCAGCCATCTCTAGGAGTCTGCGGCAGCCCAGGGGACAAATTCATGATAGGTACCGGGACCCAGTCCAGCCCTCGGGATCCCACTGTCCACTCTGAGCCAAAACAGGTCAGCAGGGGGCCCCCAGGTCCTGTGGCTCAGTCCATGGCACCTGCAGAGGATGGCGGCCTGGTCTTAGGGGCCAGTGTCCCATGTCAGAATTGGTTCAGGGGCGTAGTTCCAGGGACACCCCAGGGGCCTGTGGCTACTGGACTGTTCCTAAGCATGTGTCAGGGGCCTAACCCAACCCCCATGGCTGCCTGGACCTTACCAGCAGATGTCCCCTGGACTCAAGAACAGGCTGTTGTGACTACAGGTGTAGGCCAGGGCCCATGCCCAGCTGTGATACCCAGTATACAGGTCCCATCTGAGTTCTTTCCAAACCAGCTGGGCACCAGCATCCCTCAGACCTATGCCCCTCTTCCTGTTACATTAGAGCCCCAGCTCCTCTCTGTGGCCACCATGGTCCCACCCAGTTGCCGATATGCAGGTATGGTCATTCCAGGTGCAGCAGTGGGTTCTGTGGGTAGAGGTTTGGTTCAGGGTTCTATAGATGGAAAAATGCCCTCGGTACTGGTGCCCAAACTTGTGGTTGAAAGTGAGACTCTCAACCTTCCTCAAGGATCTGTGATCAGGGGCATAGGAAAGAATGTTCCCCCAGAGTCCGTGGTGGATGGTGTGGCCCGGAGTAGCCCCTCAGAGTTTGTGGTGGGTGGCGTGGCCCAGAGTGTCTCCCCAAAGTCCATGGTGGATGGCGTGGCCCAGAGTAGCCCCTCAGAGTTTGTGGTGGGTGGCGTGGCTCAGAGTGTCCCCCCAGAGTCTGTGGTGGATGGCATGGCCAAGAGTGTCCCCCCAAAGTCCATGGTGGATGGCGTGACCCAGAGTAGCCCCTCAGAGTTTGTGGTGGGTGGCGTGGCCCAGAGTGTCTCCCCAAAGTCCATGGTGGATGGCGTGGCCCAGAGTAGCCCCTCAGAGTTTGTGGTGGGTGGCGTGGCCCAGAGTGTCCACCTAGAGTCCATGGTGGATGGTGTGGCCCCAAGTTTCCTCCCAGAATCCATAGTGGATAGCATGACCAAGAGTGTCCCCCTAGAATCCATGGTAGATAGTGTGGCCCAGAGGGTCCCCTCAGAGCCCAAGGTGGGTGGTGTAGCTCAGAGTGTCCCCCCAGAGTCCATGGTGTGTGTCAAGGCTCAGAACCTATCTCCAGAAGCAATGGCCCCTCACCAAGATCCTGTGGCCCGTGACGAGGCCCTCAGCCTCCCTCTAGGTTCTATGGCCAGCATGGTGGCTCCCAGTCACCCTCAAGAGACTGGTGAGGGTAAGAAGAAGCTGAGCCCACCTGTAGAATCCTTGCCAAGATCCCATTCCCCAGGCCCACGTCCAGGTTTTGTGGCCAGCGGGACAGGTCCTAGCATGCCTATGGGTTCTGTGGCAAGTAGCGGGGCTCCAGGGTCCATGCTGGTAGGGCTCAGTCCACGTCCCTATCAGGCAGCACAGTCTGGGAAGGGGTCCCGGGTCCCCTTCCTGGCACCCCATTTAAGCAGCCTGGCTAATGCCCACTCATCAGCCCCAGAAGTCCAGAGAGTGGCCCAGGACCGACAACACTTGCCCACAGTTTCAGTTTTGCCAAGTGCCTCACAATTAAGCCAAGACTCTGGGCTGACAAAGCTTGTTGGTGTTGATAACCCCACCTTGTTGAAACCAAGACAAATGGATGACACAGTGTCCTCAACACTGGAGTCTGGCATAGACCCTGTCAAGTCTGAAGGCCTTAAGATCATCCCATGGACAGGTCTCAGTGCCATGGGAGGTGAGAAGGATGAACAGGGGACCCTAGCAGTTAAAAATATTCTCAAAAACAAAGTGACCTTCTTGGTGGAGGAGGCTCCCAGCCAAGCCAGTTGTGTCACTCCTGTGCTTGTACAAGCCCCAAGTTTAGGTGAACACCCTGCAGCCAATAGCATCACTCCTGTTCAGCCCTTATTCTCAGAAAGCAATGGTAGTGCCCCCAGCCTCCACCCTGCTCCTGGGTTTCCAAGCCTGCAGGAGGACCCTGTGGCTGGCAGTTCAAGCCGACCTCCAGCTTCCAGTGCAGTCACAGTGCCACCACAGCTGAGTCCTGACATTGCTGGAACAGCCAAGCTGTCTCTGGCGTTGGAGGAAAAACCTCAGAACCACACCGAGAGTAACTATCAAGAGCTCCTCACTGCTAAAAAGCCCTACCGCTCCATTCAAGGCAGCCTTGTCTCAGAACTTCTAGAAGGTTCCATGGACAGACTGCTGCCCTTCAGTCGTCCACTGAAGCCGCTATCTCAGGTCTCAACGGACAGTCGCAAGCAGTCCTCAGGGACACCCACAGTGGGCATCACTCCCACCATCCACTTGGGAGGTGGGAGGGGACAGACAGCACCCTCAGGAGTTCGAGGGTTATCTCTGGCCTATGAGTCATCACCAAACGGCTCCCAGAGACCCCTTCTTGTTGAGCCTGTCCACGACACCAGATACACTGGCCAGCCAAGAACAGTGCTGTCCCTCACCACACAACTAGGTCCTGAAACCGGCTATGATGGAGGCTCCCGAATCCACACTGCACCTCACGGCCCCGGCCACAAACATCAGCATGTCTCAGTCCCTAAAACTAGTTTGGATGAGGGTCCCCGAAGAGTCCCCACCATGCTCTATGGCCACAGACTTCAACATGTCACGATGCCTAAAAGAAGCCTTGATGGGAGTTCCCAGGTCCCTACCACACCCCATGGCCAGAAACTCAATCATGCCACAGACCTCAAAACTGGCTTTGGTAGGGTTTCCCAGGTGTACACTACACCCCACGGCCACAAACCCCATCTTTTTACACACCCTAAGACTGGCCATAATCAGATATCCCCACCCCCTACTGTACCCCAGGGCCCTGTGGATGCCGGCCTGGCTGCTGGCCAGTCAAGGAATTCCAAAGTCCCCAACGTATCGGTCAGAGCCACAGCACGTACTGGGGCATCCCAAGCCACATGGCGTCCTAGCAGAGGCCACAGGCCATGGGACCCATCCGGGGCAGAGGCAGCGCTGGACCACAAGCCCTCAGCTGAGTTGCTGGTATCAGTGCGCGCCATGGAGAAGGTTGTCGTTCAGGCTGTCATCACCATCCAGGCATGTGCACGTGGTTATTTTGTGCGCCGCACAGTGAAGGTGTGGCATCAGTGGGCCACCATCATCCAAGCTACATGGCGTGGCTACCGTGTGCGACGGAACCTGGCAAGGCTTCTCAGGGCCACCACCGTCATCCAGGCTGCTTGGCGCGGCTACTGCATTCGCCGGGACAGGGCCCACCAGCTTTTGCTCCCTACCACATGGCGGGAGCACAGTGGCAGAGCCCAGGGAAGCTCTGACACCAGGAACACCTCTGAGCATCGCTGCTTCCTGTCCTGTCAGCCTGATGTCTGCAGTGTCTGCCAGTCCTTGGGTCCCCGGGTAGAGAGTCCTCCCAGTGTCGTGATGCTTGTGGGGTCCCAGCCACGCACCTGCCATGTGTGTGGCCACACACTGTCTACTCGGGTGGTACAAGGCTTTGGCCAGGGTGTCTCAAGCCAGTCTGGTTCTCGTTGGGCTTCATCATCCCAGCACTGTGCCCTGCTCAGCCAGCAGCACAGAGCAGCCACCCTCATCCAGGCAGCCTGGAAAGGCTACAGGATCCGCCGCCAGCTCAGCCAGCAGCAGTCTGCTGCCAAGATGGTCCAGGCCACATGGAGGGGACATTATACCCGAAGCTGCCTCACCACAGATGTTCTGTTGGGAACAAGAAGCCCGTGGAACATCTCCAGGGACACTTCACGCCGTTCTTCAAGGGCTTACTCTTTACACTGGCCTGGTGTCTAGGCCCCTGGCTGTGGGCAAGACAGGCGGCCGTGTGGTCTCATGGGTCTTGTGAATAAAGTGCACTACAGCCTGCCTCTGGCCACATGTCTTGAGTTCAGGGACAAGGGGAATTCTAGACCATGGCAATGGCAATGAGTTCCAGTGGCTCCATCCCACGTGCAGTCTGTAGCCAGGGTTAAGGACCCTTATTTTCCAGGGGCCACAGGTCACTAGCGTGGTATCTGATGTGACTCAGCTGGTAAAGGTGCTTGCTGCTAAGCCTGTATGTTTGATCGTTGGAACACACATGGTGGGGAACCGTGACTCCTACAGTTTACCTCCTGACCTCCCTGAGTACATGCGCACACACACATACATGTACACACACATACATAAGCACACATATGCAACACACATACACATAGCACACACATGCACACACAAATCTACATACACAACACATACACAGCACAATACATGCATACATACATACACGTACACACAGACACACACAACACACACACACACATATACACACATGTGCACACACAGACACACACCTGTGTCTGGCTGGGTGTCGTGGCACACACACTGGTGTCTGGGTCAGGAGACGTAACAAGAGTTTTCAATCAGCCTGGGCTACATGGTGAGACTATCTCAGAAACAAAGATTAACAACAAAAAAGTGAGAACCTTCCTGGTCCTGCCCAGCCCACTTTAACTTCCTCAGGAGAGTACTTCCTTCCGAAAACGCTAGAAGAGTCTAGCTGCATGCTTGGAGGAGCCTGGCAGCCAGAGACAAGGGTATACCGCTCAGGTTGGGGGCGGCCATAGAAGGGGTGTCCCAGAGTGTCTGGGGACGGGTGTGTGTCTTGAGGGCAGCGTTTAGAAGCTTAGGGAGCATGCCGGGCTGATACTGAGGAGGCTCTGGGGTCCAGCGGAGGGAGGGTGGGAAGGGAACTCAGCGTCCTGTGCACCCAGCGCTCGCCGGCAGGGGGCGCGGACGGGCGGGCGAGCCTCCACCCTGCGGCACACCTGCAGCCAGGGCGGTCCGGGAATGGCGGGTTCCCGGCTGCTGCCGCTGGCGCTGGCCCTGGCCCTTCTGCTGCTATTCTCAGGTAAGCTGGCCGAGGGAAATGGCGTGGCTCCGGGAGACAGTGGGACTGGGGACCAGGACTCAGACCCTTCTCTCCGGGTCCTTCCCAGACACATCAATACTTTAGGGCCACCTGAGCTGGCACAGAGACCAGTGACCTCCCTGACTTCAGGGGCTCCAAGCACAGCCCTGTCCCATCCAGAAAGTGGTGACGACCCCACCCCACCCCCTGGTCGTGGGAAGGGGCAGGGATGGAGCCACCATCCTGGCTCCCATTAGAAGTTCGTGACTTGTGAGTTAATTCCTTCTAGCTACTCCTGAAAACAGCTGAGTTTATTGTAGATGACAGTTTCATTCCAAAAGTCCCACGTTTGTCCCTGGAAGCCCATCTGGCTCCAGCCTATGGACAGTTTTTTGTTTGTTTGTTTTTGGAGACAGGATTTTTCTGTGTAGCTTTGGAGGCTGTCCTGGAACTCGCTCTGTAGATCAGGTTGGCCTCGAACTCACAGAGATCTGCCCTGCCTGTCTCTGCCTCCCAAGTGCTGGGATTAAAAGCCTGTGGACAGTCTTATTAGGGCCCATTGACATGGCTTGGCAGCTGCCAGCCTCCCATCTTGGAGACCAAGGGAAAGTTTAATGCTAGGCATATTGCCAAAATCACCTCTCCTCTCCTTTCTGTTTAACTTTCCAGTCAATCATGAGGACCTACTCAGTGCCAGGTACTTAGTAGGGCTGGTGTTTGCCACCTCTTCTGTCAAAATGTGCTTGTTTCATTAATTCACTCAGAACCTTAACTTACTCCAAAGCTCTGGTTTGACTTGAGGCTCCACTCTGGTACCTGAGTCAACTTCACTTCCCCAGAGATTTCTCAGTGTGGACTCAACTTTCCTAGATGTCTCTGCTGAAGGTGCTGGGCGGCTGAGGTGCGGGAGGGGTCAGCTCAGCATACCCTCCCTGTACCCAGATGGTATTTCCTCATATCTGCTGTGTGGGGTGAGGCTAGGAGGAAGCAGAGCAATCACCCCTGGGCAGAAAGGACGTGGGAGGGGCAAAGTGGCTGGTGAGTGACCTTGTGCCCTGCACACCTGGTTGGAGACACCTGGATCTGGGAAGGAAATCATAGGAAGAGGTAGACCAGGAACTATGTCCACAGCCTCTGAACTCCGCTGGGGATGGCATATGAACCAGGGAGCCTGGAGGGGCGGGATGGTGAGTGTGTGAGTCAGAGACTGAATCCTGGGATTGGCAGAGGCTGGGGTGTGGCTCAGTGGTAGAATATGTAGCCCACAGTTGGGGCAGAGTTCAAATCCTATTGTAGATCAGGGCTCCGAAGTTCTCAGGTCTCTAGAAACCTCTGGGTGGGGTGGTACCTGCCCCTGAGGACCAGAGCTGAGTAATGCTGTAACGTCCTGAGACTCAGCTTCCCTCTTCTGTAAAGTGGGAGGCCATCCATAGTGCCTGAGCCGTGACAGGTGGCACCCCCGCAGCCAGATCAGAGTGTCGGCCAGGGTTGCCTTAGGTGTCCAGACCACTTGCAAGCACAGCTCAGAGCCCTCTTTTTCAGACACAGGTAAGAAAGAAAGGCCTTGATGAGCTGGGCAGGGAGGAGACCCAACCCTGAGCAGTGCCACCTGCTTTAAGCTTCATAAACACACACCCCTATCTTTTTTTTTTCTTTTACAGTATTCAGGGAAAGCAAAAGTACAGATGCACCTTCTTCCCCCACCACCCCAAGTCCAGACACGACCCCAACCCCTTCCCCCACCACCCCAAGTCCAGACACGACCCCAACCCCTTCCCCACCACCCCAAGTCCAGACACGACCCCAACCCCTTCCCCACCACCCCAAGTCCAGACACGACCCCAACCCCTTCCCCCACCACCCCAAGTCCAGACACGACCCCAACCCCTTCCCCCACCACCCCAAGTCCAGACACGACCCCAACCCCTTCCCCCACCACCCCAAGTCCAGACACGACCCCAACCCCTTCCCCCACCACCCCAAGTCCAGACACGACCCCAACCCCTTCCCCACCACCCCAAGTCCAGACACGACCCCAACCCCTTCCCCCACCACCCCAAGTCCAGACACGACCCCAACCCCTTCTCCCACCACCCCAAGTCCAGACACGACCCCAACCCCTTCCCCCACCACCCCAAGTCCAGACACGACCCCAACCCCTTCCCCCACCACCCCAAGTCCAGACACGACCCCAACCCCTTCCCCCACCCCAAGTCCAGACACGACCCCAACCCCTTCCCCACCACCCCAAGTCCAGACACGACCCCAACCCCTTCCCCCACCACCCCAAGTCCAGACACGACCCCAACCCCTTCCCCCACCACCCCAAGTCCAGACACGACCCCAACCCCTTCCCCCACCACCCCAAGTCCAGACACGACCCCAACCCCTTCCCCCACCACCCCAAGTCCAGACACGACCCCAACCCCTTCCCCCACCACCCCAAGTCCAGACACGACCCCAACCCCTTCCCCCACCACCCCAAGTCCAGACACGACCCCAACCCCTTCTCCCACCACCCCAAGTCCAGACACGACCCCAACCCCTTCCCCCACCTCCCCAACTCTGGAAGTGACCCCCACTTCAGATTCCAGCTCCACAGGAACAAACCCAGGCTCAGCCTCCCCAAAGCCAGAAACAGCCTCACTCCCCAGCTCTGGCTCCCCAGATCCTGAGCTGACCACTGTGTCCCAGTCCACGAACTTGGTTCCGCAAGCATCACCCACTGTGTCCAGCCCTGGCCAGGGTGAGTGTAAGGACTGGGGGAGGGGGAAATGTTGGCTGGAACCTGGCTGCAGTTCTGAAATCAGTCAGCAGGGGACGACACAGACCTGGGAGTGTGTGGGCCAGCTTCAGTCCACAAGCCAATTACACTACTGTTGGTGCCCTTATTAACTTGCTAGTGTGTGCTGGCTCCTGAGGACACAGCTATGTTGTATTATCTTTTTGTTTTTCGAGACAGGGCTTCTCTGTGTAGCTTTAGAGCCTATCCTGGCACTTGCTCTGTAGACCAGGCTGGCCTCGAACTCACAGAGTGTTTGGATTAAACTTCTGAGTGCTGGGATTAAAGATGTGTGCTGCCACCACCGCCTGGTGATCTAGTTATAGCTGTGTGGTGGCCCGTGCTGTATCCCTAACACCAACCAGGAGGAGGAGGCCAGAGGGTTACCTCAAGTTTGAGACCAACCTGGGCCACATGTTGGGCCCCAGCTTAAAAAAAGAAAAACAGTGACTGAAGAGATGGCTCAGTGGTTAGGAGCGCTGACTGCTCTTCTAGAGGTCCTGGGTTCAATTCTTAGTATCCACATGGCAGCGCACACGACTATCTGTAATTTCAGGTCCAGGGGCCTTGACACCCATGGCAAAACACCAATGCACATAAAATAAAAATAAATTAATTAAAAACAAGCAAAGTCCACATGAAATTGTATACTTATTTATAAAATAACAACATAGGCCCTGGAGTGTGCCTCAGGGTGGAGCCCCTGCCTAGAATTCCCCAGTGAGGGGCTGGGGGCGTGGCTCAGGGGTGGAGCCCCTGCCTAGAGTCGCCCAGTGTGGGCGTGGCTCTGGCCTGGGCTGAGCCCCCTTCCTCTCCCCAGACATAGGCAGCCTGTGGATCCCCACATCACACAGGAACCCGGGCGTGGTGATCGCTGTGTGTCTGCTTGTGTCTGTCTTGCTCATTGGCTCTGTGTTCACTGCGGTGAGACGCTGTAGTCGGGAAGCGCCAGCTTTTCATAATCTGGATACAGTGTCCTTGGTGAGATGGGTCAGCGCTGGGGCAGCAGCCTTTGCATTAGACACTCCCCTGCAGTTAAAGCCCTGTGCTGCTTAATGCTAACCCATGTGTGTTTCTCTTCTAGGGCAGTGTGAGCCAGCGGCTGCCGTTTGCCGACCACCTACAGTCCTGACTCTCAGAGGCCTAGAGATGGGGTGGGGTTGGGGCTAACACCTGGGAAAAACAGTTGCTGGAAAAGACTTCACTGTATTAACCTGGAGATAAACTTGTGGCAGGAGGATGTCTTGAGCCCAGGAGTTTGGGCCAGTTCGGCCCAGACATCTAGTACTCAACTTAAAAATCAAGTCAATCCAGGGTGATGAAGCATGCCTGCCATTCCAGCACTTGGGATGTACAAACAGGAAGATCAGGTGTTCAAGTCCACCCTGGGCTACATAGGGGGTTTGAGGCCATCCTGGGCTACATGAGACTGTCTTTAAAAAAGAGAAAAGCGGGGCGGGGTGGTGGTGCTGAAGAGAAGCCTGGGCTCAATTCCCAGCACTCACATGGCAGTTCTCAACCACCTGTGACTCCAGTTCCCGGGATCTGACACCTCCTTTTGGCCTCTGCAGTCAGGAGGCCACCTCTTGCAGGTGACAGATATGCAGACATACATTCAGGCAAAACACATAAAAGATAACATTAAATAAATATAAACTAAATAAATAAAGTCCTTCGTATTCATAGAGGCTCCCTGAGACGTGCATTCATGCCACCAATAGTAACTGAGCACCTATACACCTTATGCCTGAGTCACACTAGTGACACAGTGTCTGCTCGGGGCGGGAGGGGGCGGCATGACAGCTGGAGAACGGGGCGGGAGGGAGGGTGCTTGTGAGACCCAGTGTCCTGGCAGGACAGAGGCCACTCTCTAAGGAGGTAATGGGAAGCCGTCTGGTGAAAGACACAAACTTGAATCGCTGTAAAAAGCCCACACAGTATGAGCAGAGGCCCTGTGACAGGAGAGGCATGGACTTGTTTATCACGGAAGAGCACAAAGGCCTAAGTGGATGTTAAGGGAAGAAGGGAGCTTCCATCTGTGGAGGTAGAAGGAATTTCCTAGCAAGCCTCAGAGCTTTCTTGTGGCTGGAGGTGCTGCTGACACTCACATGCACACACGCGCGCGCGCGTGCGCACACACACACACACACACACACACACACACACACACACACACACACACGTCGGCAGAGGACGCTGGATGCTTCAACTTCTCTCTACACACCCTGCTCCTTCCCCTGCTGCAGTGGCTCAGGCTTGTGGCTGGGGACACTCCAGACAGCCAGCTTTTCCAAGATTCCACTGGAGTCTTGAGCAGAGGGTGACACAGGATCTGTTCTTTCACTGAGGGTGACGACCTTTGTCAGCATATTGAACACCACCCCCTACTCCCATCATGCTTTGGTGACCCCTGGAGTAGGTGGTGGGAGGCTTCTTGGCCAGTCTGTGGGAGGGTAGGGTGAAATATTAACTTGCCTCAGAGTCACAGACCAGAGTGGCCTCGAGTTCCCCCATGCCCAAGCCACTGTCCCTCTTAGGCCACAGCTCCCTGGGCTTCCCACCTGACTGCAGCTCTAACTTATGGGTAAAATTTGACCAGAGAAGGTCATTAACTGCCTGGAGCAGCACAGCAAAGAAGAATAGCTTTCCTAGAAGCTTGAGGTGCCTTGATTGGTCCCCCAAAATACTGAGGTAAAGTCGCCTCAATCTCAGGCTATTTCTGTCCTCTGCTGTGTGAACACATTAACAATTACTCCCCCACCCTGCCCACTCTGTCCCTGCTTCTCCTGGTCACACATTTGAGCACCACTTACACACCTTCAGGCCCTTGTGGTCAGCCTGCCCTACCCCGTCCTCCAACCCTGAGGGTACGGCCTGGCTGGAAATGGGACTGGGGCTCTCCTCTGCTCCTGAGGCAGTCAGTCACAGAACACACACAAAGCACATCCCCACAAGAGCAGCCTGCAGTGAGGACCAGATCTGTGTCAGTGTGACAGGGTTCTGCATCTGGGGAACTGGGGTCCAGAACCCCCAAGGACCAGAGTCCTGCTGAGCTGGCCAGGGAGGGTGCTGTGGAGGAGAGTGGGTGTCTGCAGCAATCTCTTCAGGCAGCTGCTCAGGGCTGCCCAAGCTCAAGTGGCTCTAGGCTTCCAGGGTGGGGCAGGGGTGGCTGCCTCCCTCATCTAGTGAAGCCTGCACCATGAGGTGGAGAGGCACCGCGCTGTCCTTGCTAAGTGAGGTTGAGAGCATTGGTCTGGGCTCAGAGGGGGAGCCAAGGCCTGAGGTCCCTGCCCAGAGTTGCCCTTTATGAGTTCACAGGGACTTGGGTATAGAGAGGCTCCCCAGGATTCTGGGGAACCACCAAGCCAAGCACATGGCCCGAATGCAAGATATTTTTCACTTATTAATAGTTTTAAAATTTCATGTATATATGGTTCTGCCTAAATGTATGTCTGTGGTACCACATGGGTGCAGTGCCTCCTGAGGCCAGGAAAGGGTGTCAGTTAAATTATCTATTTATTTTTGAGACAGGCTCTTCCTATGTAGCCCCGGCAGGCCTTGAACTTACTGTGTAGACCAGCCTAGCCTCAAATCCACCAACGTCCACTTTAAAAAGTGACATGCATGGACTGGAGAGATGGCACTGGAAGGGCACTGACTGCTCTTCCAGAGGTCCTGAGTTCAATTCCCAGCACCCACATGATGGCTGACAGCCATCTGTAATGAGATGTAATCCTCTTTTGTCCTGTAGGGATGCATGTACGCAGAACACTCTATGTATAATAAATTAAAAAATCTTTTAAAAAGTGACTTTTAGTTAGTGTGTGGTGGTGGTGGGGTGCCATGGTGTGTGCTGTAGAGGCCAGAGGACAATTTTTGGGGTCGGCTCGGCTCGGCTCTCTCCTTTCACTGTCCATACAGAGAATGGAAGTCAGATCCTCAGGCTCAGCGCCAAGCACCTCCACCCACTGAGCCATCTCCTCAGGTCTTTCCTATTCTTCTTTAATTTTTAAATTATATTTGACTTTCGTACCTTAGGTGGGAGTTCACGTGCATACCTGTGTTAATGTCTGTGGGTATCCATGCCACAGCGCAGACATCAGGGGGCAATGTTGCAGTAGGGTCACGCCTTCTATCGAGTGGGTAACAGGGATTGAACACAAGTCCTCAGCATTGGTGTGGCAAGCCATCTCACAAGCCCTATTTTCTAAATTGAAGCATTCTTTCTTTTCTTTCTTTCTTTTTTTTTTTTGTTTTTTGTTTGTTTGTTTTTTTGAGACAAGGTTTCTCTGTGGCTTTGGAGCCTATCCTGGCACTTGCTCTGGAGACCAGGCTGGCCTCAAACTCACAGAGATCCGCCTGCCTCTGCCTCCTGAGTGCTGGGATTCAAGGCATGCACCACCAACGCCCGGCAAATTGAAACATTCTTAAAATTAAAACGAAAAGCATTTTTGAGAGCAGGTCTAATTATGTAGACCAGGCTAGCCTCAAACTCATAGAGATCCACATGCCTCTGCCTTTTGAATGCTGGGATCAAAGGTGTACACATTGCCTACCAGTGGTGGTGCCTTTAATCCCAGCACTTGGGAGGCAGAGGCAGGCGGATCTCTGAGGTTGAGGCCAGCCTGGACTCCAGAGCCAGTGCCAGGATAGCCAGGGCTACAGTGACACCATGTATTGAAAAATAAAAACAAAAAACAAACCCATCCTCTCCCTCCAAAAAAGTTGTGTGCGTATGGCTTAAACATTTCTTTTTCAGACATGATCTCACTGTGTAGCCCAGGATGTGTGGGAACTCATGGCAATGCTCCTGCCTCAGTCTCCCAAGTGCTGGGACTTCAAGTGTGCCCTGCTTCCTTGAGACCCTTGCCCTGGCAACGAGCCCAGCCTCTGGGAGATCTGGGGAAGGGTTCCTGGAGGAGGCGGCTGGTGAGGCTGGGAGAGAGTGAGCCTCAGGGGCTGAGGGAGGCAGCAACTGGCCATGGGCAGGACATGGGGACACAGGGCTTGGGTAGCCATGGGGAGGGTGTGGGTTTTCTATTCTGGCCAAAAGCGCTGGGAAGGTTGGGAGAGGGAACCAGCAGCCCAGGGATATCCTAGGATATCCTAGGAATCCTACCTAGGATAGGGTCTAGAAAGGACCAGCACACCACACGGGGATCTGATGAAAGTCTACTCCAGGTTGTTCCCGCCTGAGGCTGCTCCCCACCCAGGCCAGAGCACCCTCTTCCCGGGGCCTCACCCCCTCTCCCTCCGCTGGGCTGCCTCACCCCCTCTCCCTCCCTGTGCTGCTGAGGACCCAACGTCTGGTCTGGCCTCTCCAACGCTGAGCAGGACTGCAGATGGAACTTTGACCTCACACATGCTTCCTGAAGCTCTACCACCGGGGTCTGCTCCGTGCTGCCCAACTCAGGTCTCTCCTAAAATTGTTGGCGAATGAGTGACCAGGACTCATCATAAGTCCTGGTCACACCCACCACCCTCTCCGTTTTCAAACCGCATTCTAAAGGCCTGCAGGTGGAGCTCTGATGAGCTTAGGAACCCAGAGAGTTCCTGGTCACACCCTCCAAGGAACATCTTAGGGCGTGTTTCGCATCTAGTGTGTATAAGGCTCTGGACAGCACACACACAAAAATCCCGAATAATGTATTTCCAGAATAAAATACAGAACCCGAGCCCCGCCCCAAGGCCTTCCCTAAGCCCCACATAGGACTTTTCTATGAGCCCCGCCCAGTACCTGAGCCCCACTCTGCCCTCAGCCGAGAATGGGGAGGGCTATCTATAACGGTGGGTATTTTAGTGAGTCCTACAGGGACCAGACCCGGACGGTCCAGAGCAGGCTCGGCCGCTGTCTGTTCGCCCATCCCTACCCGTGGACCCACTCTGGTCCTGAGGCTGTGAGTTTCCCCACTTACTCTTCTGTCTGATGCTAGAGACAGGCCTTTGCGAAGCTCAGGAAGGAGACAGGCCGAGGGTTGAACCGCCCTCTGGTCCCCACCTCCCGCACTGTTCCCAGAAGGCTCGTTTTTTGTGCGGGCCCGCTGAGGTCAGCACTGGACAGCTCCTCGCCATCCAGATTCCGGGCGTGTCAACAGCCCAGAGGCTGTTTTTTGTTTTTGTTTTTGTTTTGTCTTGTTTTGTTTTTCCGAGACAGGGTTTATCCGGGGCTGTCCTGGCACCACCCCCTCTGTATTCCAGGCTGGCCCACAGAGATCAGCCTGCTTCTGCCTCTGCTTCCCGAGTGCAGCACCACCACTCAGCCAAAGTTTTGTTTTGTTTTGTTTTGTTTTGTTTTGGGGGGGGGGTGTAGGGTTGAGGAGATAGCTCCGCAAGTGCCTGCCTGAGTTCAGTCCTGGGGTCCACAGGATGGAAGGACACAACCAACTCTTGATAGTTGCCCTCTGACCTCTACTTGTAGGCCATGGTGTGTATGTGCTGCCCACAAATAAATCGATAAAAAATTAACTGCAATAAAACCATAATACCTCCCATACATACACGTGTGGTCTGAGGCCCAAGGGTTTCTCTGCACCCAGGGAAGCTGGGCTGAGGTGCGGTTCTCAGTGCTGGTCCTAGTGAGAGGTCTGCGATGCTCAGAGTCCCCTGGCAGGCAATAACCCTGCACGAGGCGCTTGCTCTTGTCTTGCTGTCTCCTTAGCGAGTCCTGGAGCCAGTGGATTCTGGAGCAGTCCCTGCCAGCCCCCTAGGTGAGGGTGTGATCCACAGACGTTTCTCAGGGACCCTGCTGCTGCCTCCATTGTACAGCTGCCTGGGGTCCTCAGGAGAGGCAGAGTCTGGAGCCCATGTGGTTTTCACCACTGGAACTCGAGGGACAGAGAGAAACCAGAGCCCAGCTCAGAGCAGGTGAGGAGCCAGGTGTGCCCGAGGAGGCAGAGTGCTAGTGCTGCCCCAGGCCCTCAAAGTTAGTTTGGGTATGCCTACTGTGTTCCAGGACTGGGGAAGAGGCAGCCATGCTCAGGCTGACAGCAGAAGTTAGTCAAGGCGAGCCAGATAAACGTGCCTAGCAGGTGGTAGAGAATATGCAGTTTGGCTGAAAGAACCTGGGGCTGGGAGGCAGAGGATGGATGTCACAAGACCTCTAGGGGTACAGTTGGTGGGACATTTTAGGGCAACAATTTGACCATATAGGCTTTTTAAAAGATCTCCAAGCCAGATGGGTATGGTTGCCCAGGTCTGTACTCTCAGCACTGGAGAGACTGAAGCTGGAAAATGGTGAGTTGCCATCCAGTTTGGGCCACAGTCTTCAAAAAGGAAGAAAGAAAGAAAGAAAGAAAGAAAGAAAGGAATCTCTGGGCTGGCATGGTGGAAGGAGAGAGCCTATCCATGTAGACCCGATCCTCACAACTATGGAATGCGTGTGTGCCTGCTTGCCCAATAAATAAATAAATAAATAAATAAATGTCATTTTAAAATTTAAAACCCTGTAACCCTGTCCTGATTAGGGTTTCTATTGCTGTGATGAAACACCATGGCCAAAAAGCAACTTGGGGAGAAAAAGGTTTATTTGGCTTATGCTTCCACAGCACTGTTCATCATGGAAGGCAGTCAGGACAGGAACTCACACAGGGCAGGCACCTCCAGTCAGAAGCTGATGCAGAGGCCATGGAGGGTGCTGCTTACTGGCTTGTTTTCCCTGGCTTGCTCAGCTGCTTTCTTGTAGAACCCAGGACCTCCAGCCCAGGGGTGGAACCTCCCACAATGGGTTGAGCCCTCCCATATCCATCACTAATTAAGAAAATGTCCCACTGGCTTGCCTACAGTCTGATTTTTTTTTTTTTTTTGAGACAGGATTTCTGTGTAGCTTTGTAGACCAGGCTGGCCTGGAACTCACAGAGATCCACCTGGAGTGCTGGGATTAAAGGCATGCGCCACCAACACCCAGCTCTACAGCCTGATCTTAAGGAGACATTTTCTCAACTGAGACTCCTTCCTCTCAGATGACTCCAGCTTGCGTCAAGTCGACATAAAACCATCCAGGACAAAGTGCTATAGGGCCGGGGCTGGAGTTCAGGTGGTAAAGGGCTTGTGTAGCTTGTATGAAGCCAGCACCGTATAAACCAGGTATGATGAAGGCAGACGGAGCAAGAGTTCAAGGGCAGCCTCAGCTCAGGGGCTGCTGGGCAGAACTGACACTCAGGCTGGTGTGGAAACAGACGGGGCTGGGGTGGGCAGAATCTGAGTTGCAGCACCAGTGTGAGGAACAAGATGGGAGCTCAGCCTATCATTGTGGGCACTAATGTGTCACAGTGGTTTTGATTTCCCCTGCCGAGCCTCCCACTGTATAATGTAGAAAACAGGGTTTGTGGCAATTTAGCACTGTCCAGTGAGGACTGAGTGGAAGGCAGGACTGAGGGACAAAGTGGGGCTTTAAACCTTCAAGGAGAGTGAAACGTAGTGCACAGCTTTAATCCCATCACCTCAGAAGTAGAGGCAGGAGGATGTCTGTGAGTTCCAAACCAGCCTGAATTACAAAGTGAGATCCTTAGCCACTGTTCCATTGCTGAGAAGAGACACCATGACCAAGGTAACTTTTTTTGTTGTTGGTTTTGTTTTGTTTTGTTTTGTTTTTTCTTTTTGTTTTTCGAGACAGGGTTTCTCTGTGGCTTTGGAGGCTGTCCTGGAACTAGCTCTTGTAGAACAGGCTAGTCTCGAACTCACAGTGATCCACCTGCCTCTGCCTCCCGAGTGCTGGGATTAAAGGCGTCGCTACCACCACCCAGCTGACCAAGGTAACTTATAAAAGAATGTATGGCTTACAGTCCGTGATCATCATGGTGGGGAGCGTGCAGCCCGAAGGCAGGCATGGTGCTGGAGCAATAGCTGAGAGCTCACATCTGATCCTTAGGCAGGAGGCAGACAGATGGAGAAAGACTGCCAGGCCTGGGCTTTTTCTTTGTTTTGATCCGCCGGCCTCTGCCTCCTGAGTGCTGGGATTAAAGGCGAGCACCACCAATGCCTGGCCAGGCCTGGGCTTTTTCTTTGTTTTTTGTTTTTTTGTTTGTTTTGTTTTGTTTTGTTTTCCTAGACAGGATTTCTCTATGTAACAGCTCTGGCTGCCCTCAAACTCACAGAGATCCACCTGCCCCTGCCTCTAGCGCTGGGATTAAAGGTATGCACTGTGGGGGACCAAAGTATTTCTGCTATGGAATATTTTGAGATTCAGCCTTGGGTCTCACTAAACATGGAGCACTGGAAAGCTCCTGCCCACTAGCCCACTAGCAGTTCCATCGACTGGGGACCAAGCACTCAAGCATACAGCATATGAGCCTGTGAGGGAAGTTCTCATTTCAGACCCCACAGACCCTGTCTCAGAATGAAAGCCCAACCAGAGAGGGGGAGGAGAAAGAGGGGGGAAAGGAGAGACAGCACAAGACAGAAAGAGGGAGAGAGGGAAAGGGAGAACAAGACAGAGAGACTGAGAGAGAGAGCAAGACAGAGAGAGGAAGAGAGAAGGAGAGAGGGAAAAAGAGAGGGGGGAGAGAGAGAGAGAGAGAGAGAGAGAGAGAGAGAGAGAGAGAGCATGCAGAGGGGGCAGAGAGATTTTCTTTCTTTCACCATGTGGGTCTCAGGGACCAAGCTCAGTCCTCAGGCTTAGTGGTAAGTGCCTGCACAGACTAAGCTGCTGCCCTGGGACAGGGACAGTGCTGGAATGGCTTCCATGTTACATACCCTCATAACAGCTCCTGAGGCCTATTCTTGCCAGTCGCTTCCCAGCACAGTACCGTCAAGGGACTTCCACCAAGCCTGAGGCATGGTAGTGTCATCGCCATCTCCTCCCGCTCCACGCCCGTCCGGCCTGCCAGTGCTGTCTACTCACTTACCCTTCTGCTAATTAAGATGGAAAGTGTCCTTGCAGCTCTCTGCCACTCTCCGGGAAATTCCCCCTGAGACTAGGAGGGGTGGTGAGTGGGATCCTGAGTTTTCTAGAACTGGGAGGGGTGAGACTAGATGGAGGTTTGAGGCAGGAATCGCGGTTGCAAGGTGGAGCCCTGGGGTGTCTTGGGGGCCAATGAGATCTCGTGGCCTGCCGAGGGTGTGAGCCTATAAAACCCGGGGGTGTCTGCGGTGTGCTGCTGGCCGCCCTGAGCTCACAGCAAGGTGGGTGTCCAATGTAGCTCTTTAGCTCGGTGGGGTGGGGACGCCCTTAGAGGTCTTAGCACAGCAGGGTGCTCGTGAGAAGTGGCTGGCTTCCCTCTGTCCCCGCGTTAGCTCTTGGGATCTCTGGCCTGTGACTCTGTGTGCGCGTCTGCTCCTTCTGGGATCCCTCTCCTGCCGGCTGGGGCTGGACCTTCGAACCTGCCTGCCTTGTGTCTCCGGGGACCAGACCCTGAATCTAGGCTTCTCGCTCAAGTGCCCGGGTGGGGGCGTCGGTGACGGGTGGGCGCAGCCTCGCGTCTGAGCCCTGCGATCTTCCGCGCCTGGCTTCAGCGCCGCCACCGCGGAGAGGGAGGCTCCGTGGGGTGGGACCCCGGCTCTGTGCACAGCCTCTCCGGGGCCACCCACAGTCTCTTTCCTTTGCTTGGCTTCGGAGGGGCGCATGGAGACCTCGGGTGTCGGCCGCGCAGGGGTCCCCCGGGCCCCGAACCACCTGTGGCGGCAGCCCCGGCGCCCCATCCGCATCCAGCGGCGCTTCCACTCGGACCCGGAGCCCAGCGAGCGGCCTGCGCTCGTGAAGTCCCGGCGCTCATGGCCCAGCTCCTTCCACCGCCGGTAGGTGGTGGGGCAGGGCCTGTCTGAGAAGGCGGGACATGGGGCGGGGCCAGTTTGGGGGGTGCCATCTACTGAGGGGGCGCGACCTGGAGCGAGTGGGCGGGACTGACACGGATGGGTTTGCTCGAGGAGGAAGGGCAGTCTAGTTCCTTACACAAAGTGGGCGGGACCTGGAGGAGATGGGTGGGACCTTATGAAGTGGGCGTGGCCTGTAGTGGGAGGGGCGGGGTGTCAGACTTGGGGAGACACACGTTGGGCGAGGGAAGGTCCTGCCTAGCCTTTAGGAAGGCAGGGTCGGTGGGGCAAGCCTGGAAGAGACGGGCAAGGCATGAGAGCGTGGTCTGCAGACGGCTGAGGGTGTTGAGCGCATGCAGAGGTGTGCATTGGTTGGGTGCAGAAGCATCCTGATCTCTCTGGAGGTGTGGCAGGGGCGGAGCCTGAGGTTTGTGGGCGGGGTCAGTGGGCTGGGGTCTGAGATGAGCAGCCCACACTAGTGTGAAGTGTCCGGGCTCTTTGGCAGGTGGGGTGTGGGCGTGACCTGGAGGCGATGGAGCATATTGTGGAGGGCTGTGGGGCCAGGGCCTTCTGTGGGGGGATGCTGGGCTGGTGGGGTGTGGAAGGGTCAGGGCTACTCCTGGGGATCACATGGGGAGCCTGTGGTATGAGAAGGCACCTTGCCGGAAAAACTGTGTCTAGGTGATGTAGCCTTGGAAGTGGGTGGTGGTGCATGGTTTACTGTGGATCTGGGTGACTCAGGGTGCCCAGTGCCGTGGGCTCCTGGTGTGTCTGTGGCTCCTACAGGACAGCCTGGACAGTGCCCTACCGCCTGTTGTGAGTCTCCTGTCATTTGTGTCTCTGTGGGTCCCCACTCGAGTGTGTCACACAAAGTTGTGTCCCCATCTGAGTTTTTTGGGGGGTGGCCATGTGTGTGTCGGCAGCTGGGTGGGGCTGTCCTTGCTGGGCTTCAGAGGGGAGTGCTGCTCTGGAATGTCTGAAGGTGTTCTGCAAACCCCTCCTAGCATCTAAGTGGCCCTTAGGTTGCTAAGGAAGAATAGGACCCACAGCAATTCACCCATGGCCTGCCACTTGCCTCAGTCTTGAGGGCCAGAACACAGGTCAGTTCTTGCATTTAAGAAGGATTTGGGAGTCAAGGGGTGGTGGTAGCGCACGCCTTTAGTCCCAGGGCTCAGGAGGCAGAGGCAGGTAGATCTCTGTGAGGGGAGGCCAGCCTGGATTGCAGAGTTGCAGGGCAGCCTGATCTACATTGGAAGACATTGAGAAAAGAAGGAAGAGGAGGGGGCAACCCTGGAGGGATGCTTCAGTAGTGTGCTCTCTCCAAGAGGATGTGAGCTCAGGGGTGATCCGACATACTGATCCCACACATCTAATTTTAAAAGTAGTAAGAATAAATTATAGCCAGTCGTGGTGGCACACACCTTTGATCCCAGAACTTGGGGGCAGAGGCAGGCGAATCTCTATGAGTTCGAGGCCAGCCTGGTCTACAGAGCAAGTGCCAGGACAGCCAGGGCTACACAGAGAAACCCTGTCTGGAAAAACAAAATAAACAAAACATAAAAAGGAAAGGAAGAGGAACTGAGGCTGTCTCCGGCTGCACTGGGAGATCACTCACCTACCATGCTTGAAGCCCTGGGCTCCACACACCTTCCTCTCAGCACTGGAACTGGAGGCAAGGGCATCGTCACAGTCATCCGCAGCTGCATAGCCAGTTTAAGGCCAGCCTGGGCTACATGGAACCCTGTCTAAAAAGGAAAAAAGAAAGCAGTGGGGCTTATAAACTCCTGCTTCTAGAACAAGGCATGTGGGATTGTGAGAAACTGGAGAGATTCCACCGTGGAGACAGCAGACAGCATGTGTGTGTGAGAAAGACAGAGAGAGGGAGAGAGAGAGAGAGAGGAGAGAGAGAGGGAGGAGAGAGAGGGAGGAGAGAGAGCCTCCGTGTGTGTGTGTGTGTGTGTGTGTGTGTGTGTGTGTGTGTGTATGAATAGAGAGACAGAAAAGAGGCAGAGAACCTCCCTGTGTGTGTGTGCCGGTATGCATGTTGTGTTTGTGTGAGGCAGCCTCCATGCGTGCGTGCATGTGTGTGTGTGTGAGAGAGAGAGAGAGAGAGCCTCCCTGTGTGTGTGTAAGAGACAGACAGACAGACAGAGACAGCCTCCCTGTGTGTAAGAGAGAGAGAGAGAGACAGACAGACAGACAGACAGAGACAGCCTCCCTGTGTGTAAGAGAGAGAGAGAGAGACAGACAGACAGACAGAGACAGCCTCCCTGTGTGTGTGAGAGAGAGACAGAGCCTCCCTGTGTGTGTGTGTGAGAGAGAGAGAGACAGACAGACAGACAGACAGACAGACAGAGACAGCCTCCTTGTGTGTGTGAGAGAGACAGAGAGACAGAGCCTCCCTGTGTGTGTGTGTATGTGTGTGTGAGAGAGAGAGAGATAGACAGACAGACAGAGACAGCTTCCCTGTGTGTGTGTGAGAGAGACAGAGTCTCCCTGTGTGTGTGTGTGTGCCTGTATGCATGTGTGTTTGTGTGAGACAGCCTCTGTGTGTGTGTGTGTGTGTGTGTGTGTGTGTGTGTGTGTGTGTGTGTGTGTGTGTGTCTCCATCTGTGGCTATGTCTCCAGAACCAGGCACAGTCATTGGTGGGTCTGGGAAGAAGCCCTTGGACAGAACAAGCTCCCAGGTTAAAGTCCAGCCTAGGAAACTTAGACGGCATCCCTTCCCGCTCTGAGAAAGCTGTGTTCATGGAGCATCGAGCACCACACAGCCTGTGACCCTGCTTCTAGCACCCTGGAGAGGCACAGATGGTTCCTTCAGCCTAGGGGACTGGGTCTGCCTTCCCAGGTGACCCAGCAGGGCCTGCTCCACCCCTTCCAATGACTCATGATTTTCCATTTTCAAGAAAGAACAAACACATTTCCTTTGGGCTTCCTGTGGTGTGGGGAGGGGAGACCCCCACCTGGCTTAGCCACTAGTGTGTGTGCTTCACACAGCCATGTGGGAGGGAGGGAGGGGCTCACCCCATGGGAGTCAAGGTCATGGCTGAGAGGCAGACGCTCTGGTCCATTTGAGGCCCCTCACACAGGAAGGTCAGGACACCTTGTTCAAAAAGCATTTATGAAGCACCTACTGCTTACCAGGTATGGATTGAGAACCTACAAAGAGGGGCTCACGGGTGGCTTGGTGGGAGTCCTAGGGTATAAGTCAGGCAGGCCCAGCTGGAAGGTGTGAGCACGGTGTGCTTCAGCAAAGGAGTGAACAAGTGAACCAGGGTGATCAGAGAGAAAGGTGTGCTCGGCACAGGGAGCAGAGGCTGCAGACCTTCAGATGGAAGGGTGTGGCAGGAGACTGGAAGAGGAGACTTCCTGCTTCTTCCAAGTGAGTTGGAATAGGAGCACCTATTCGCTGTCTGGCACTGAGGGTATGGCTGGAAGCAAAGCAGACTGGCCTTACCCTTGTGCGACTTGGGCTGGCTGGATCCTGGAACAGCAGATGGAGATGCTGGAACCCAGGCAGCTAAGAGAACACAGCAGAGGCAGGCTGCACAGATGTGAATTCAAGCTGAGGTTGATGGAGAGCCATAGGAAGGTCCAGAGGAAGGCGGCTCTGCTCTGTTCAGTTTCTTTCTTTCTTTCTTTCTTTCTTTGATGCCAATCCCAGTTATTTATTTATTTATTTATTTATTTATTTATTTATTTATTTATTTATTTGGTTTTTCAAGATAGGGTTTCTCTGTGTAGCTTTGGAGCCTATCCTGGCACTCACTCTGGAGACCAGGCTGGCCTCAAACAGAGATCCTCCTGCCTCTGCCTCCCGAGTGCTGGGATTAAAGGTGTGCGCCACCAACTCTTGGCTCTGTTGTTTCTTTGTTTCTGGGCCTCCTGGTAACAGAGGAGAAAAGTGCTCACCTTGGGGAAAGGGTATTCAAATAGAAAGGAATGAAGGCAGTGGGGTGTTGAGGGCACTAGAGGCTTTGGGACTCCCTAAAGTCACACAGCAATGTGGATTCAGGACAGGATAAGGGCCACTCACCTGTGCCCTCACTTCTAGTCATGGTCCCTTACCTAGCAGGACTGTAACTCTTGAAGCTCGCAGGAGCCAGACTTGGAACATCCAGCCCGGGCTTGTGGCTTCTACTCTGTGGCCATTTCTCTGTATCAAAAGCTACTAATAAGACATGACTGGGACTGGAGAGATGGCTCAGTGGTTAAGAGCACTGACTGTTCTTCCAGAGGTCCTGAGTTCAATTCCCAGCAACCACATGGTGGCTCACAACCACCTTGAATGAGATCTGGTGCCTTCTGCTGGCATGCAGGCAGAAGACTGTATACATAATAAATAAATAAAATCTTTTTAAAAAAGACATGACTGGGGGCTGAAGAGATGGCTCAGCGGTTAAGAGCATTGACTGTTCTTCCAGAGGTCCTGAGTTCAATTCCCAGCAACCACATGGTGACTCACAAACACCTTAAATGAGATCTTGTGCCCTCTGCTGGCATGCGGGCAGGAGACTGTATAGACTGTATACATAATAAATAAATAAAATCTTTAAAAAAAAAAAAGAAAAAAAAAGACATGACTGTTGGAGCCATTAATGAAATACAAATTTGACTCCGTGAATGAAGCAGTCATCCTACAGCCATTAATACAATGTTAATGCTAGGCTGGCTGCTGGGACTGCAGAGGGATGGATAATTAGTTAATGAATTAAATGGAAGAAGCTTGGACACAGGAGTTCGCTGACCTGGGATCCTGCAAATTCACTCTGTCATTCATAGCTATGTGACCTCAGGCAAATGGCCCAACCTCTCTGCCCCTGCCAGCTTTTGGTACCATACAGATCTCATCGTTGTCTTCACTTTCTATTTTCCATGATTTTGAGGGTGGAACTGAATGCCCCTGGGACCACAGTGATCTTCCCTTAGGCCTGGAGTGATGTCAGGACTCCCTGGACCCTGGCTGGAGACCTCTGCTCTCTGGGGAATGGCTATAATTAGCTGGGGCCCAGCAGCCACAGATGGTATTTTCATCTTGGTCTCAGTAAAGTCTGTTCCCAGCAGGTGTCGGGTTGGGGATTCATGGGTTGGAAGGGCTCCCCGGTGTCTGAGCCTCCTCACACATGGGGCCGCATGACCCATCTGAACCGTCACTTAGGTCCCCACTGAAGTCTCACTCCATAGCCATTCACCTTAGATCCCCAGGGTGACTGGAAATCTGGGTGTCATCTTGCTGGGAACACAGAGGACTGGCTAAGCTGCAGGGCGTGGGTCCCCAAACAGCCGTCTGTACCGTCTTAGCCTGCCCATTGGGCATTCTGTGACACGCATGAGCCTCAGTTTCCCCTTTTGTCAAATGCGACTAGATTCTGTGACTCCTGGAGACTTCACAGACCTGTCTCACTGTTGGCGGGTGGGGACATCTGGAGCAGCCCCTGCGGAAGCTCTTCAGGCGGATGTTTGTCGGGGAGACAGCCTAGCTATTGAAATGATCCAGATGCAGGGCCTGGGGAACGTCAGAGCCAATGGGGTCATGCTGGGACCTGGGAGCTGGAGCCGGGCTGCAGTGTTGCCGACCACCGACCAGGGAAGCCCAGTGCCTCATTTTCCCTCTCCTGGTCCAATCTCAGGGGTGTCCTCACCCAAGAATAGATCTGAATCACTGTGGGCTGTGGCAGCCCCTACCTCGGAGATCTCTCCCTACGAAAGGACATCCTTCTCCCATCCTCCACATCACTCTGTGAGACAGGTTCTCACTTTGAAGTCCACAGGTGCCCCAGCGATGGAATGGCAGGTGTGAGGCAGTTCTCAGCCCAGACACCTGCACCAACCCTTAAGCCAGGATTTGGTGGCATACATCTATCTTCCCAGCACTCAGGAGGCTCAGACAGGAGGATTACCATGAGTTTGCAATCAGCCTGGGCTACAGAGTGAGTTCAAAGTCAACTTAGGCAACCTGAGGCCCCGTCTTTAAAAGAAAAAATTAGTAAATAAATATATAACTAAAAATAGAGTTAGCGAACAGAGTAGAGCGTGTGCTGTGCCTCAGTTTCCCCCAGGCGCCAGGGTGGGAGACACACAGCGATGGGAGGGGCCTGGTCCTCGGCTCCGCCCCGAGCATCTAAAAAGGCCCCGATTCCCGGGTCCCGCCTCAGCCCGGCCATGCAGTGCCCCTCTGCGCCTGACTCCCCGCGGGGGTCCCCGCGCGGCTCCCCCGCACTCTTCCGGAAGCTGCTGATGAACCAGAGCATCCGCCTGCAGCGCCGCTTCACGGTGGCCCATCCGCTTTGGTGAGGCGAGCAAGCGGGGTCCGGGACAAGAACCTGGGGGCCAGGCAGGGGCAGCGCAGCCACGCTGGGGCCCGCCGCCCGCCCCTCCTCCTGCCCTGCCCTGCCTCCGTCTCCGCGGGTGACTGTCTGTCTGTGTCTGTCCGTCTGTCCCCTTCACCAGGGCCCCTCTGCGGCTGTGCGGCTCTGCACGTCTCCTCCCGACCCGGTCGACCTAGGGCGCGCGGGGCGGGGACGGGGACGGGCAGGGCCGACCGACGTCCCACCCCTCGGGGACCCTGGTGGTCTTGTGGGGATCGGGGCTGTAGGGTCGGATGGAGGCTTGTGCGAGCTCCGGGCCGGGTCCCTTTCGGGGCTCGACCCCTGCCGGTGCTGAGGAGCGCTGACCCGGCGGGCGTGGCGTGTTCGCGGTCACAGTGCGCGCTGCGGCCAGCCCCGAGCATTCCCGGGGCGGCGACTGCGTGCGCGCTGGCCGAGCGCAGCTCCACACAGCAGTCTAGCGGCTGGACCGCGAGCCCCGGCTCCAGGGTGCGAAGGCAGTGCCCGTCTGGTACCCAAAAGTGAGGCGGGGCCTCTGCAGGTTGGACCCGAAAGCCGGTCTGAGGTTCCTCTGAGGCTCGGTGCCTCAGTTTACCCGTCTGGCCCACGCGCCGTTCCCACAGCCGGAACCCGGACCTCTCCCCGTGCCGTTCGCGTCATGGAACGGCCGCCTGACCCCGCCAACCCCGTCTAAGTTTAGAGCAGAAAGAAAAGCAGCGTCCCGGCCCGCCCGAGGGCTGAATTCGAACCCAGCACCCCGTAGGTGCCCTGCTTCCGTTTTTCCCGTCGTCCCGAAGTGGGACGCGGAAGGGGGCCGCCCCCGCAGGCACTGGGATGACCCCAGGGCGCCCTGAGCCTAGGACAGGGAAGAGGACGAAGCCCCACAGCGACGCCACGAAGCTCGTCCGTTCCTTGCTGCCCTCCCCGCGTCCTCCCCCTCCTCCTCCCCCGAGGGCATCTGGCGGGACCCGGCCGAGGGTGCACGACCCCATCCGAACTGGTCCAAGCGTCCTCGGAAACAGTGGATTGCGCCCTGTGACTCGGGGCAGCCCTCCCGCCCCGTTTCCGCCCCACACTCCTCTCTTTAGAAGTTTGTCTGTCTCCTGAAAGTGTGTGCGCGTCTCAAGCGTGGGAAGCCAGAAGAGGGTGTCGGACCCCCGAGAATGGAGTCACAGTTGGGAGCCCTATGGGGGAGGCGAACCTGCACCCCGCATCCCCTTGACCTCTGACCCCAAGGAGAGGAACAGAGAGGCCCTGGGGTCGCAGAAGGGGGGGGGACTCCACAGGGGGCGCGGTCGGTGGGCGGGGCTTGTGGGGCGGGGCTACACTCCCTAGGCTGCGGTTAAGCAGGACTTGTGGTCTCTGCCAGTTGTCTCTGCAGCAGGAAGAACCCCAGACGGACATGCGGGATGGAGGTGGGAGGCTGCGGGCCCAGGGAGGATGCGACCGACGAACACATGTTCTCTGCCCCCTGACGCTACCTTTCTGTCCCTGCCTTCAGCTTTGACCTGGAAAATGGGTTTGCGAGCAGCCGGGGCCCCCTGGACCCTCAGTCTGGCCGCGTGCTCCAGCCCCCTGGCCAGCACGGCCTGCGGCGCGAGTCCTTCCTGTACCGCTCCGAGAGCGACCATGAGCCTTCACCCAAGGCCGTGTCCCGGAACTCCTCGGTGGCCAGCGACGTGTGAGGCCCCTTCCTCCTTTTAGCAAGTTCTTCCAAGGAACCCTTTAAGTGAGGTTTTGATGTTGAAGCAGGCATTTCCCAGAGCATTACGGTTAATGTCTAGCATATAACAAATACCAATAGTTTGTTGGGGACAGAATAGCACACTAATCTGTGAACAGTAAGGCCAATTAGCAACTGAACAAATACTTGTATTTGAGCTCCCTAGTAGCTGTGATGAAAAGGGAACAATTACTTCTGTCCTGACTCTAAGACCCCTTACTGTCCTTGGGGCTCAGTTTCCCCACTTTAGAAGTGGATAACGTGGAGGACTGGTTGGGGAGGTTGTAGTTTTCTCTGGGAAGCCAGAACCAGAGGGCCCAAGGCAGGAATCATGAGGGGAGGGCTTTGTGAAGCCAGCAGATGTCCTCAGTGGTGGCCTCCCTGCAGGCATGGAGAAGACATGATTGTCACGCCCTTTGCTCAGGTGGGTGTCCTCCGCCCACGCCCCTCTGCCGGGGAACATGCAGGGGGAGCTGGGCCTCCGCTTACAGCTGAACACTGCCTTCGCCACAGGTCCTGGCCAGTCTCAGGACAGTTCGAAGCAATGTGGCCGCCCTTGCCCATGGCCCAGGCAGGTACTGCGGAAGAGGCCTGGAGGCATGGGGTCTTTTGGGGGTGGAGGTAATGGGGGACTGGGAGGGTTGGGCAGGTTTGGAAGGACCTGGCAAGGTGAACCCTCTATGACTTCCCTGTCTGCAGGCAGCCGCTCCTGGGGACCCCTCCCTGTAGCAGCCAGCCTGCCGCCCCCACAGGTATGCTCCCCCACTCACACCATTTGAGTCCTTTCTGCCTGCTCTTGGACTGCGGCTCATTCATCCCCAAAACCACCTTTGCACCCAACTCCCCCCCGCCCCGCCCGCCCACATTACAAACCAGAGAGGATAGCGGCCTGTCTGGGTCACCCAGCCACTCACAGAAGGCTGTGGAACTGTGGCCTTGGGCTCCAGGGGTTGAGGTACGGAGATGGGAACGGCACCGGCTCCTCACTGGGGGTCCTGCCCTGACCCGCCTGGCCTTCAGAAGATGCTGGGCTACAGCTGGCACGGGAGACCCTGGAGGAGCTGGACTGGTGCCTGGAGCAGCTGGAGACACTGCAGACGCGCCGCTCTGTGGGTGAGATGGCATCCAACAAGGTGAGGACACAGCACAGCGCCCCTGCTGGCCCTCCGCCCTGACATCCTCCTTCCTGCTCTCCCTCCTCCCTGACATCCTCCTCCCTGCTCTCCTACCTCCCTGACATCCTCCTCCCTGCTCTCCCTCCTCCCTGACATCCTCCTCCCTGCTCTCCTACCTCCCTGACATCCTCCTCCCTGCTCTCCCTCCTCCCTGACATCCTCCTCCCTGCTCTCCCTCCTCCCTGACATCCTCCTTCCTGCTCTCCCTCCTCCCTGACATCCTCCTCCCTGCTCTCCCTCCTCCCTGACATCCTCCTCCCTGCTCTCCCTCCTCCCTGACATCCTCCTCCCTGCTCTCCCTCCTCCCTGACATCCTCCTCCCTGCTCTCCCTCCTCCCTGACATCCTCCTCCCTGCTCTCCCTCCTCCCTGACATCCTCCTCCCTGCTCTCCCTCCTCCCTGACATCCTCCTTCCTGCTCTCCCTCCTCCCTGACATCCTCCTTCCTGCTCTCCCTCCTCCCTGACATCCTCCTCCCTGCTCTCCCTCCTCCCTGACATCCTCCTCCCTGCTCTCCCTCCTCCCTGACATCCTCCTTCCTGCGCTCCCTCCTCCCTGCTCTCCCTCCTCCCTGCTCTCCCTCCTCCCTGCTCTCCCTCCTCCCTGCTCTCCCTCCTCCCTGACATCCTCCTTCCTGCTCTGCCTCCTCCCTGACATCCTCCTCCCCGCTCTCCCTCCTCCCTTCCCCACAGTTCAAGCGTATGCTCAACCGTGAGTTGACCCATCTGTCGGAAACCAGCCGTTCAGGGAACCAGGTGTCAGAGTACATCTCACAGACCTTCCTGGGTGAGCCGTCTGGGCAAACTGAGAGGGGGGTCTCAGCAGCAGGACTGGAGGACAGTGATGAACAGGGACATTTTGGGAGAGGACATGATAGGTAGCATTCTGAAGCATGGGTAGGAGTTTGGGGACCATGTGAGTCCAGTTACACAGCAAAGCTTACAGATGAGCAGCTGACCAAGGGGGCCCAGTATCAGAAGGAATAATAGGTGGGAGGGATAGGTGGGCTTGGGATGCAGCCAGAACTACCACCTGAGCGGCAAGCTCACCAGCAGTGGGCTGGAGTGTGAGCCACCCGTCTCCTGCAGATCAGCAGGCGGAGGTGGAGCTTCCCAGGCTGCCCAGAGAGGACACAAGGCCCATGTCCCAGATCAGTGCACTGCGTGGGCCCCGACCCACCGGCCTCCCCACAGCTGCGGTCCCCCGCTTTGGGGTCCAGACAGACCAGGAGGGGCAGCTGGCTAAGGTGGGTCTCCCCAGAGCTACAGGCCTCAGTTTCCCTCATTGGACACAGAGCAGCCAGCGTCAGTGGGGCCACTGATGCTGCCTGGTCACTTGTAGGAACTTGAAGACACCAACAAATGGGGACTTGATGTGTTCAAAGTAGCTCAGCTGAGCGGAAACCGGCCTCTCACAGCCATCATGTTCAGCGTCCTCCAGGTGCCTCCCTGCCTTTGCTTTGGGGGTGTCCTCTATGGCTTTGGAGGTACTCACTCTGTAGACCAGGCTGGTCTCGAACTCACAGAGATCTGCCTGTGCTGGGATTAAAGGCATGCACCACCAGCTCCTGCCTGGTTTTATTACGTTTAATAGCTATTTTAGACAAGGCCCAAGGCTGTTCTGGCCTTGAAAAGACCCGGATTGGAACAGTGGGTCCCTGAACTTGCAGGGACAAAGATAGAAGGGATTCAGGGTGGCAACAGCACCCTGGGGAAGGCGCATTGGAGGATGGATAGGAGTCGGGTGAGGTGAGTTGAAGCCAAGGCCCTGAACTGGGGGTCTGTGATGCTCAGGAGCGGGACCTGCTCAAGACATTCCGGATTCCGGCAGACACGCTGCTGGCGTACTTGCTGATGCTGGAGGGTCACTACCACGCCGACGTGGCGTACCACAACAGCGTGCATGCTGCGGACGTGGCACAGTCCGCACACGTGTTGCTCGGCACCCCCGCCCTGGAGGTACCTTGCCCATCGGGGGCAATGGTGGGCGTGGGGTCTCGAGAGTGGTCACCCTCAGGCCTGACGCCCCGGGCCTGCCCAGGCCGTGTTCACAGATCTGGAAGTCTTGGCGGCTATTTTTGCATGCGCCATCCACGACGTGGACCACCCGGGGGTCTCCAACCAGTTCCTCATCAACACCAGTGAGTGAAGTGGCATCCCGAACGGACGTCCTGCGCGCACACTCAGGCCGGGCCCGGGCTTGGATGGCTTTCTTCATGAAGGGCATTAGATTTTGGGCTTCACCGTGTCCTTAGGAGTTGGGCAGTGACGTCCCCTCCCAGCTGTCTCTGGGTGGGGGAGGTCTCGAGGCCCGGCTGTTCCCACAGACTCAGAGCTGGCGCTGATGTACAATGACGTGTCGGTGTTGGAGAATCATCACCTCGCGGTGGGCTTCAAGCTCCTGCAGGCAGAAAACTGCGACATCTTCCGGAACCTCAGCACCAAGCAGAGACTGAGTCTGCGCAGGATGGTTATAGACATGGTGATGTCACAGCGTGCGGCGGGGCCTCTTTCACACAGTGTGGCCACCGGCATGGTGCTATCCGTTGGCCCACTTGATTATCCTGCTCTGTGGGTTGTCGGGGGATTCGGGCTCTCAGATTTCACCATTAGATTCAACAGGCTTTATTAGGTGCCTGTTGTGTGCTTTACCTGGGCCCTTTAGATTTTCCTTTGTTATTATTTGTATTTTTGGAATTCATAATTTCCCTGCCTCCACTTTGTGCCCACAGGCAGGAGGCTTCAGCTAACAGCTGTGCCAGGGCGTGTGTCCATGGGTTCTGATAGCCCCGGGGCGAGTGTCCCCAGAGGGGGTGCCCCCCTCCCCATGCAGAGTGACTCCCCCATGTGTCAGATTGGACCCCCACCTCAGCTCTAACCCTCTAACCCAGCCATAACGCCCCATATTCAGCTGTGCCCCAGGGTCTTTGCATACCTCAGCCTCTCAGTCCTCCCTCTCGCAGCTGGGGACACTGAGGCACAGAAGGTCTCAGAAGCACAGCATCCGAGACTTCATGTCTCCCCAGGTGCTGGCCACAGACATGTCTAAACACATGAGTCTCCTGGCTGATCTCAAGACCATGGTGGAGACTAAGAAGGTGACCAGCCTCGGCGTCCTGCTCCTGGACAACTACTCCGACCGCATTCAGGTGTGTGCGTGGCCCAGAGTTCAATTTCCACTTTAGTTTTCTGAGATAGTCTGTCACTCTGTAGCCCAGGCTGGCTGGGAACTTGTCATCCTCCTGCATCGGCCTCCGGAGTGCTGGGATTGAAGGCATGCACCATCACACCTGGCTCGGCTTCCTCATTTCAGTTAGGCTGCATTTGTGGGGTGATGACTGTTTCTGCCACTTGAACTATCTGGTGGGATGCCTGTCCTTAGCCACGCCCCCCTAGGCCTCAGTTTCCCCACCTGAAAGATGTGGTGCCCTGGGCACTGAGCTTTCCAGAGGTGTGGTGAGATGGGGGTGTGGCTGGGCCCTCCTGAGCCCCCCTGCCCCACCTCCACAGGTCCTACAGAGCCTGGTGCACTGTGCAGACCTCAGCAACCCCACCAAGCCCCTGCAGCTCTACCGCCAGTGGACCAACCGCATCATGGCTGAGTTCTTCCAGCAGGGCGACAGGGAACGAGAGTCGGGCCTGGACATCAGCCCCATGTGTGACAAGCACACTGCCTCTGTGGAGAAATCCCAGGTGTGTGTGCTGTTGTTCGTCCAGCTGGGGAATAGGAGATGGGGAGCCCTGGCTGAACATGACCCCAGAGTGTCCTTGCAGGGATGGGGCCTGTGCTCCACAACAGGGTGGATTCTTTGTTTTTCAAGACAGGGTTTCTCTGTGTAGCTCTGGCTATCCTGGCACTCACTCTGTAGACCAGACTGGTCTTGAACTCACAGAGATCCGCCTGCCTCTGCCTCCCGAGTGCTGGGATTAAACGCGTGCGCCACCATCCCCTCCTAAGGCATATTATTAGTTTGTGGTTTTGAAGATAGTCTCACTTTGTCACAAACCTGGCGTAGAACTCACTGGTTTGAGATCAGCCTGCCTCAGCCTGTTGAGCCATGATGAGTTCTTTCAAGAGGGTTTGAAGGATGGATAAGGGAGAAATGGCACTCCAGGCATAGGACGCCTTGCCGCTGACTGGGAGGCTGAGATTAGATCAATTCTGGCTTCACTGACTTATGTGGCTCCCCCTCCTTCGGTCACCCTCAGGTGGGGTTCATTGACTACATTGCTCACCCACTGTGGGAGACATGGGCTGACCTGGTGCACCCCGACGCTCAGGAGCTGTTGGACACCTTGGAAGACAACAGAGAATGGTATCAGAGTAGGATACCCTGCAGCCCCTCCCACACCATGGGTCAACACTGCTCTGGCCCTGACAAGTTCCAGTTTGAGCTAACCCTGGAGGAGGCAGAGGAGGAGGAGAATGAAGGACAGGCTCAACACTGAACGTCCAGTCCTCACACTCACCTGGCACTTAGCTCCTGTCCTTTGAGACTAGCCCAGACTACAGGGTCTGCCCTGTCCAAAAACAAGATTTTGGGCCAGCCTGTCATGGACCACGAAGTCATGGAGAGGTCCTTTGGGCACCTATAGGTGCTGGTGACTTGTGAAGTGATTCCTGGTAGTGCCAGCTTCTCTTTCCAGCCATCAAAGTGGACAGGCAAGATATGTGCGTAGACAAGTCTTGGGGTCCACTTGGAAGCCTGCAGCTCGGGTCCACTCTGACCACAGGATTGGCTGGAATGGTGCTGGGCCGCTCTGTCCTTCACGCCTCTCTATGCTGCTGCTTCAGTCTGTACTCGTTAGGGTGTGTGCTCTCTGTGCTTTTCATTTGTTTGTTTGGTTTCTTTTTGATGCTTAAGATGGGAGACCAGATTCCCACATGCTCTGTGAGCAGAGTGGCCCCAGCCGCAACGTCACTGTGTCTTTGAGGGCACTACATGTCCTGTCTTCAACAGACCTTTACTGAGGCTCCCAGGAAGGATGCACTTTGTAAATAGAGACCCCCCCCCAGTGAAGTCTAGTGTCTCCTGACACCAGAGGCTGCACAAAACTCTTCATAGATACCAAGAGGCAGATGACCCTCGTAGAAGGCCCCACAGCCCTCTGTCTCCCTATGATCTGCTCACACATTCATTCACTAAACACTGCTGGTGGGATCCATGGAGGTCCTCTCTGTAGTGACCTGGAGATAGGGAGTAACAAACAGTTCTGCAGCCTTCATGGATAAGATCCAACTTTCAAGTCAGTGTGTAGGGCCTCAACATACTCAGCTGTGGGTCCCAGATTCAGGAGGAAGAGGGGGTGGGGTGCTATATGAGCTGCTCCACAAGAGGCTGGGGCCATGGCTTAGGCGTGGAGTCCCTGCCTAGAATCCCCCAGTGAGGGGCTGGGGGCATGGCTCTAAATTAGTAGAGCTTTAGCTACAAGATTAGAACAGGACTTGTCAGGTCCATTCACTTGCAGGAAAACTGAGGAGCAGTTATCCTCATGCCTTCTCAAAGCTCCCATGCAGACAGTGGGCCCTGGTTTCTGGCGACCTTTGTGTACCTTGTGACTGGTTACCTGTTTATTGTAATTTTCTGGCTTTTTGAGACAAGGTCTCCTGTGGCTTATTCTGATGTCCACTTCACTGTGGCAGAGAAAGACACTGAAGTGAGTTTCTTGCCCTCTCTTGACAGGCATTCATCATAGAGCTGTCCCCTTCCCACCTCTGTTCCCTCTGGCCTGTAACTCAGCACCTGACCAGGGACCCCAAGGAGCCAGAGAGGCAGGGCTGCCCAGGGTAAAATTACAGACTTCCTCTGTAAATATTATGGTTCCAGCTATTTGTCCACTGGGGTACCAAACAGTTCTGCAGCCTTCATGGCTAAGATCCAACTTTCAAGCCAGTGTGTAGGGCCTCAACATACTCAGAATGCTTCCTTCTTCTTTCTAGATGTTTTAGGGATGACCTTTAGAGATTTCCTGTTAAACAAAGTAATATGTGTTCACTGCGGGAGAATTTGTAAGTTACACAATAAAGAAAATAAATTAGACCGGGCATTGGAGGCTCACGCCTTTAATCCCAGCACTCGGGAGGCAGAGGCAGGTAGATCTCTGTGAGTTCTAGACCAGCCTGGTCTACAAGAGCAAGTTCCAGGACAGCCTCCAAAGCCAGAGAAACCCTGTCTTGAAAAAAAAGAAAAAAGAAAAAAAGAAAGAAAGAAAAAGAAAAAGAAAAAGAAAATAAACTATTGGGCCAGCAAGACTGCACAGCAAGTCTGGGAGCGTGCCTCCAAGCCTGACGACCTGAGTTCAGTTCCTAGGGCCCTTTTGGTGGAAGGAGAGGACCAACTCCTTCAAGCTGTCCTCTGACCCTACCCCCCCCACAAATGATTATTACTTAAAAGATGTGACAAGCTGGGCAGTGGCACTCTGGAGGCAGAGACAGGCGGATCTCTGAGTTCAAGGCCAGCCTGGTCTTCAGAGCGAGTGCCAGGAGCTGTTACACAGAGAAACCCTGTCTCAAAAACAAAAAAGATGCGACAAATACTCATGTTTCCCTCTCCCTGTGCTTCCATTTTCCTAGGTTTTTAACACACACGGAGTTTCTGAGACAGAGTCTCTGTGTTGCCCTGGCTGTCCTGGAGCTTACTATGTAAACTCTAATTTATAGATAGATCTGTCTGCCTGTGCCTCCCAAGTGCTGCTGGGATTAAAAGTTTCTGCCACCATGCCTGGCTATTCTGAATATATTATGAGACAAAGTCTCACTTTGTGGTCCAGGATGGTGATGAACTCAGGATCTTCCTCAGCCTACCACATGCTCAGATGGTAAAGTGTTCACCTTTCCACCAGCTGAGCTGCAAGCCCTCTGCTCACTGAGCCTCAGCCCCTAGTTTTATTTTGAAATAAAAAAGGCAGTGTGGGCGGCTCTCAGCTCCTCCCAGACTTTATCCCTTGGGAATAAATCCAAGCATGGCTAGGGGCTCCGCAAGCTTGTTCTGCACCCTCAGTTCTCAAACCCATTCCTGGTCCCCACCCTAGCCTCCGCGAGGGCGGGGTGCTGGCCACATAACAGATTGATGGTCATTTTGTATCTGTTGCTCAGAGTCCCCTGCTCCCTGGTGCGTGTGGAGGAGCAGATAAACAAGGTTCTCCCGTGGCCCTGGAGCGAGTGGAGCGTCACAGGTTCCTTGCGGGGGTGGCTGAGCATCCAGGCGACAAGTTATTCTGGTCCTTCTGCGGCGCCTCCGCAGCTGGCCAGCTGGCGGTGCATCTATAAACGGGGCCAGGCCGCATCCCCAGTTCTGCTTCTTGCGGGATGGAGGCGATGAGGACCCTCTGGGCCCAACGGGAGGGACAGGACACCCAGGCTGAGTCCGCCGCTCCCCCATCTAGATTCCCACCTTGGCCCAAAGATTTGCAGGAATGCGTTGTGTTTCATTATAGCCCTAAGTCTGCATTTCTGCGCCTGTGAAGGACGTGGAGTGGCCTCTCTGAACCTTTCTTTGCCTCCTGAGTCTTTTATTGCAATTTTGGGACTCAGGGGTCAGGACCTTTCTGAGCCCTAAATGCGCAGGGAAGCAAGGGATTCTCTGGGGACCCATCCTTTTTTTATTTGTGCAGAACCGGACCCTCTTATTTCTTTGAGACAGGGTTTTATGTAGCCCAAGCAGGCCTCAAGACACTACATAGCTGAGGATGACCTTGGATGCCTGTTCCTTCCTCCCATTCCAGTGTGATACGCCAGGTGGATCTCACCCCGTTATGCTGGGCTGGGGATGGAACCTAGGGTGTTTTGCTGCTATGAGGCTCCCCACAAACTGAAAAATATTCTAGGCCCATTTAAAAAAGAGACTTATTTGGGGCAGTGGTGGTGCAGGCCTTTAATCCTAGCATGTGGGAAGCAGAGGCAGGATGATCTCTGTGAGTTCCAGGACAGCCAGGGCTACACAGAGAAACACTGGCTTTTTTTTTTTTTTTTTTTTCCGAGACAGGGTTTCTCTGTGTACCTTTGGAGCCTATCCTGGCACTTGTTCTGTAGACCAGGCTGGCCTTGAACTCACAGAGATCCGCCTGCGTCTGCCTCCCGAGTGCTGGGGTTAAAGGCGTGCGCCACCAACGCTCGGCGAAACCCTGTCTTGAAAACAAAAGGAGAGAGATTTTTTTTTTATTTTACGTGTATGAGTGTTTTGCCTGCGTGTCCATTTGTGCACACGTGCAGCCCCTTCAGCTCTTTTTTTTTTCTTTCATCATTTTTTAAATTTTACATACCAACTACAGTTTCCCTCCCTTGTCTCCTGCTCCCTCCCTCCACCTCCCCACTACCCCCATCCACCCCTCCTCTGTCTCCAATTAGATGGGGTAAGGTCTCCCATGGAAATCAACAAAGCATGGCACTTCAAGCCGAGCAGGACCAAGCCCCTCCCGCTGTCAGTCTGAACAAGGCATCTACCATAGGAATAGGTTCCAAAGAACCAGATCATGCATCAGGGTCAGGTCCTGGTCCCACCGCTAGGCGCCCCACAAAATACCAAGCTACACAACTGTCATTCAATGCAGAGGGCCTAGGTCAGTCCCATGCCAGCTCCTTGCTGTCTGTCAGGGTCCTTGAGCTCCAAAAAGCTCAGTTCAGCTGTCTTTCTGTTTTTTCATTCATGATCTTGACTCCCGCCCCCTTGCTCAAACAAGCCCTCCTCCCTCTCTTCAACTGGACTCCAGGAGCTCGGCCCAGTGCTTGGCTGTGGATCTCTGCATCTGCTTCCATCGGGTACTGAATGAAGGCTCTCTGATGACAACTGGGACAATCACCAGTCTGATTACAGGGGAAGGCCAGTTCAGGGACCCTCTCCACTACTGCTAGGAGTCTTAGCTGGGGTCATCTTTATGGATTCCCAGGAGTCTCCCTGGCACCTGGTTTCTCTGCAACCCCTCTATCAAGATATCTCCCCAGTCTCTCTCCTGCTCTGTGTGCCCACACCTGGGCCATCCTGATCCCTCAGCCTATTTTTATCTAGAGAGGACTTCACGTAGCACAGGTTGGCCTGGAACTTACTTTGTAGCCAAGGATGATCATGTCCCTTCTAGATAGGCCAAGTATGTAGATGACGGAAATTTGTCACCAGGCATTGCTTCGTGGCGTCTCTCTGGACCCCTATTCTTTATTACAACTACAGACAGCTGAAGATGGGACAGGGCCTCCACAGCTCAGCCCTGTTGATAGGATGCATGTTTTGGTTTTTCGAGACAGGGTTTCTCTGTGGCTTTGGAGCCTATCCTGGCACTCGCTTTGTAGACCAGGCTGGCCTCGAACTCACAGAGATCCTCCTGCCTCTGCCTCCCGAGTGCTGGCACCACCTCCCGGTTACTCCTCTTTTCTTGTTTTGTTTTGTTTTTGAGACGAAGTCTGAGTGTGTATCCCTCTCTATGTAGGCTGGCGTGGAACTCCAGAAGTCCGCCTGCCTCTGCCTTTCCGAGAACTGGGTTTAAAGACTCTTTTTTCTTCTTCAGTGGGTTTTTGAGCCCTGAAATGTGGTGAGCGAGGTGTATACCTGCCATCCCGACACTTGAGAGCTTCGGGAGTTCAAGGTCAGCCTCTGATACCTGGCAATTTCGAGGAGGCCAGACTGCTACATGAGACATTTTCTCAAAACAAAACTAAGCTCCTTGGTGCCGACTGGAAGGAGTCCAGCACGTTTCTGAAGCAGGCGCTGGGGACTTCAAACCACTTTCGCGACTGGGGCTGGGTCTCGGCCTCAGCCTCTCCGCCCTTCAAACACCTAGCAGTCATCATTGGGCCGCTAAGACGTAAGAGAGTGCTGATTGGGTAGCCGACCCGTCGCTCCAGATCACCCACCAATGAGGCCTTCCTGCTTCCTCGGAGCTCCGCCCTCAGAGGCTCACCGGCCCTGCCCCCAGAGCCTGCGCTGGCCAGTGGGACCCCTTGGCTGCCCGCTCGGCCCCTCCCACTGACGTCACGGGCTCGTTTGCATAGAAGTCCCGCCCCTGGCTTTGCAGGACGTCAGCGAGGACTGCAGGGGCCCGAGCCTCCGCCGCCACCTGCAGCCCGCAGCCGCCCCTGGGGCCCGGTCACTAGCGCAGTCGCCAGGGTCTCCGCCGTCGGCGTCGCCTCAGCTCGGAGCGGTCAAGGTGAGCGAGCCCGCGCTTGATGGACAGCTGGGGAAGAAGAGGAGCGCGCGACTCGGGCGTGGTGGCTGTGGGTTTCGCATTCGGCGCCCCCTTCAGCGCCCCTGTAACCTTAATCCTTTCCCCGGCACTGGGGCCCGGCTCTGCGACAGAGGGGGAAGGGAAGGCCAGGCCTTGCGGGAGGCTAGTGCGTGCTCGTGCTCGTGGGCTGAACACGCGTGTGCGCGCCCGCTGGGCATGGGTAGGCTCGCGTGAACTCAGGACGTGCACCGTGCACGGTCGCGGAACCTTGTGCGTGCCTGGTGCGCGTGCGCGGCGTGCGTGGGTCCGAGTTCAAGTATGCGTTCACACGCGTGTGGAGCCAGGCTCGCGCGCGGTGTGTCCTCACCAATGGCCAGTGGTGTTGGGGACTCTGCGTGTGCGGTTGTGCATGGATGCAAGGAGCTATGCACATGCATAGGCTTGCAAACATCACGCGTGTTTGCTTGTTTCTCTCGCTAGCCCCACTCTTTTTGCACACGGCAGGAGTTTGGGTCAGCCTGCCTTGGATGCTTCATTGTGTGTGCATGCGCCAGGGATTTTGTGCATGTGAGCCTGTGTTCACCGGTCTGTCACGTGATGCTGCTATCTCAGGGCCCCAATTCTTCCAGGAGAGGAATAAGGATGAGGGAGCACTGGGGATCCGCGTGTACTCTATGCTCCCATGTTCCTGAGGGGAACAGCAGCGTGGGCAAAACCTCCTTCCTCTTAGGGTAATGAAAAACCGATGGGAAGGTGGGGCCCGCCTCACTCTCCCCCTCAGGGTGCCAGGGACCTGCAGGGGTGTTCCCTTCACAGCCTCCTTGAAACCTTGGGCTTGTCAAGGTCACAGCTGGAGGGCCCATGTGACATTGGGGAGGGGGTCCTGGTGGAAAGAGGGTTTTCCCCGGGCACCGCCTGTGTGCAGCGCCCATCCTGTGCAGGTGTCCTGATGCACCTCTCAGGCCCTCTGCGCCCCGCCCCGCCCCGCCCTCGCAGATGGCGTCAGCCACAGATTCGCGCTATGGGCAGAAGGAGTCCTCCGATCAGAACTTCGACTATATGTTCAAGATCCTGATCATTGGGAACAGCAGCGTGGGCAAAACCTCCTTCCTCTTCCGCTATGCTGATGACTCCTTCACACCGGCCTTCGTCAGCACGGTTGGCATAGACTTCAAGGTCAAAACCATCTACCGCAATGACAAGAGGATCAAACTGCAGATCTGGGTGTGTGGGGCCTGAGGGGAGAAGCCTTCCTGTGCCTGCCGTGTAAGCGGGTGGGGCTCAAACATGAGGTGTTCTCAAGTCCTGCACTGTGGTCCAGTGTGAGGAGGCAGCTGGGTAAGCTCAGCTGCCCAGGATCAGGATGACCCTGAGCTCCTGATCCTCCTGCTTCCACCTCCCTGGTGTGGGGATGATGACAGGCTTCCCATCAAGGAGACATTTTTTGACTTTTTTTTTTATGTAGTCTTGGAACTCATTCTGTAGACCAGGCTGGTCTCGAACTCACAGAGACATGCCTGCCGAGACATGCCTGCCTCTGCCTCCCGAGTTCGGGGATTAAAAACATACACTGGAGACCCATTAAAGTTTTGATAGAACTTACCTCATATCCCACCACAGCAGACCTGGGCAGCATCTGGCTTGGGTCACTCTTGCAGTCATTGTCTTTTTCAAACCTCACATTGTGCTCTCCACAAGGGCATGGAATTGCTTATTCTCTTTCTCTTTTTTTGGGGGGGGGGAAGGCGGGGGGGGGGGTAGGGAGTTGAGACAGGGTTTTTCTGTGTAGCCCTGGCTGTCCTGGAACTTTGACCTCGTACTCAGGGATCCACCTGCCTCTGTTGGGATTAAAGGCCTGCGCCGCCACCACCCAGCAATTTGTTCTTTTCTTCCTTCATCCTTCCTTTCTTTTTTTTTTCCTTTTTAGATTCTTGTTTTCTTAACAGTCCTGTGACTCCCCACTTCTGGCACAGGCTGTGGCACAGGACATTTGGGCAGTACCCAGTTTGTATTTGTTAAATGAATGAGTGATTTTGCTGTGACCCATCTGGGCACAAAGGCCACCCAGCCCCCTTTTCCTGATCCACTGTCTCTGGACCTCAAAGGGGCTGCCTGACCAACCTCCAAACACACTTCCCTTCAGAACGGCTGCTGTGCAGTCTCTCCTGACCACCATCTCTTCTTTCCCCAGGACACAGCAGGGCAAGAGCGCTACCGCACCATCACCACCGCCTATTACCGGGGTGCCATGGGCTTCATCTTAATGTATGACATCACCAACGAGGAGTCCTTCAACGCTGTGCAGGACTGGTGAGCCTCACACCCACTCAGAACGGTGGGACTGGAGGCAGCTGGAGCAGTGGCTCAGCTACCTGCCTGGCTTGGGTAGCCTCGAGTTCTGTCCCCAGCATGTCCAGAAGACAAAGAACAGAGTTGGTTGGGACAAACTACATGGGCTGTTTCTAAGGCTTGGGGTTGTGGAAGGAACACAGCTTGACCAATAAGCTAGACAAAGGCTCCCACTGATCTGTTGCATTTAAATGATCTGTCCTCCCAGGAAATGGGAGGTCAGGTCTGTAGTCCCAGCTACTTGGGAAGCAGAGGCACTTGTCCCTGACTGAGCAGTTGCCTAGCATGTGTGAGAACCTAGATTCCACCCACAGCATCATAAACCAGCTCTGTCACGTCTCTGCATTTAGCATAGTAGATAGAGCATCAGATGTCATCCCAGCATTGGGGAAGCTGAGGCAGGGTAGAGAGGTCCAGGACAACCTGAGCTCATGAGGAAAGCACATCAGTTACTAAGGGGCAGGGGACTTAGTGTCAGGGCTGGATCCTCCAACTTCCTCCTCAGCCTCTGGCTGCCTCCTGCAGGTCGACTCAGATTAAAACTTACTCGTGGGACAATGCCCAGGTGCTGCTGGTGGGGAACAAGTGTGACATGGAGGACGAGCGAGTGGTGTCGTCGGAGCGTGGCCGGCAGCTTGCTGACCACCTGGGTGAGTGTCCGCAGGACTGCAGCCCTCCTCAGACGGGACCAGGGGCCATGACCTTCAATACCCAGAAACCCCACACATCAGGGCACGAGCGTGAATGCAGAGGGTTCATACTTGTAAAGACCAGACACTCTCCAGGAAGCTTCAGCAGTGGGTCTTGGTCACAGAGTTTGCTAGCTCAGTCATGGACTGGCTTCCAGAAGCTGCTGGGCCTGACAACAATCTAAGTTTTCAGACTGGAAAGAGAAACCTGCGTAGAGGAGTGCATGCTGGGAGCCCAGCCATGCTTCCTGGAGCAGGCAAAACTTGCTGGGGTGGGAAGGGTGGTACAAAGTTCTCAAGGTACAGACCAAGGGACAGCCAAACCTATGCAGTTGTGACCGTGGAGTGTGACTGCCCCCTAGAGGAAATGTGTCTCACTGTGTTCTGAGATACCAAGAGATAGGGCCATGGATGTTGAAGCCAAGACAGGTCTGAGTGTGGAGGCTTCTGGACTGGGACTGTATGGGGCCTGGTTGGGTGTTCATGGGAGACTCACCCTCATATGGCCTCCCTGGGATCCCTCCATTCCCCAACACAGGGTTTGAGTTTTTTGAGGCCAGCGCCAAGGACAACATTAATGTCAAGCAGACCTTTGAACGCCTGGTGGATGTGATCTGTGAGAAGATGTCGGAGTCGCTGGATACCGCTGACCCTGCGGTCACAGGCGCCAAGCAGGGCCCACAGCTCACCGACCAACAGGCACCTCCTCACCAGGATTGTGCCTGCTGAGCCACACCCCCACCAGGGGCAAGCCCCCATCCCATCACCCTATTTATTATTGTAGCTATTTATTTATTTATTTATTTATTTATTTATTGAGGACTTCCCTGGACACACCCCATCCCACCCTGTACATAACCCTACCCCTGCTCAGCTGTGGTGTGTTGTGCTCACTGCTTAAGACCTCTCCCTTTTAGTTTTGAAAACCACCCCATCCAGCTGTCGTTGTAAAGAGGGGACCAGATATCACTTGGAAGCAGGCTGGCAGGCTGATGGGAGGTGGCAAGTCCTGCCAGGGCCAAGGCTGGTGGATTGTCATGTGGGCCACTGGGTTGATACAGGCTGGCATCTTGCTTGCCTGGACCTTCTACCCCATGGGATGGGGGATATAGTCACTTTCACTACTTTGGGATATCCCCAAACCTGTTTTGACGTCATGAGTGTCAAACGTGACCCCCCACTTCCTAGAAGTTATGAACACTACACAGTTCAATAAAGCGAATGGACCTTGCTGCGTCTCTGCTGGCCCCGCCCCTACACCGTCAGCCAGCCTTGTGATTAAAGAAAATTTAATGAAATTTCCACATGGCTGCCCAACTTCGAATGAAGTTTTTTGAAGCCAAACCAGACCCCATTCAAAGGCCACGGGGCATGTCCTTGCCTCTGTCACCTGGGATCCAGGGGACCTCGGGTACTGTTTGGCCCAGAGTTGAAACTGCAGATTGACAGAGGACTTCTTGGTCCGACTGAAAAACCTGGCGACAGCTGGTGCTGGGGCTGTTTCACATGGGCAAACTGTCTCCATGGCAGACTCCGAAGGGATAGCTGGTCCAGACTTAGTCAGCCTGGGTTTTGGATGTGGCTCAGAGCTCTGACCTGTTCCAGAACCTCCTATGGGAGTGTGTCCATTGGCCTACTCCTCCGCAGCATTCAAGTTCAGTCCACGCAGCCCGGAGTTGGAAGGGGTTCAGGGGCCTGTGTACAGCAGAGGACAGGTCACACCAGACACAGGGCCAGCCCGCACCATGGAGCCCCTCTCTCCCAGGGGTTGAGCTCACCCAGTACTTCAGGTAGGACAGATACGTGTCCCAGCCCAGTGTCAGCCCGTTGATATAAGTGACTCGGAAATGGGAAGGGATGAAGAGGAAGTTCACCAGCTGAGCGGCTGGCCAAACGCACCAGTCAGCCTGCAGGAAGGCAGGCAGGGCCACCTTAAGAGGGCAGGTGGTTATGAGGGGGCAGGGCTAGGAGGGTGGGTGGGGCCAAAGTGTTGAAGGGGGGTCTGGGAGGTTGAGTAGGGGTGGAGCCACGTTTAGAAGGCCAGCCTGGTCACGCCCACCTTGTAGAAGTCCCAGAATTTGGCCCGCAGCTCCTGGCAGCTCTCCTCCAGCGTCTGGCCTTCCAGGCTGCCAAGGCCTGGGAAGAAGAACATAAAGGCTGAGGTGGTTGCGAGGCAATAAAATTGGCAGGGCTGTGTGTGGGGAGTGGGCTGTATGGGTCAGTAAAGTGACCCAGGAGGAGCACCAGGGAGGGTCAGGGGCAATGACCGGAGTTACTTGAGCAGGTCATCCCAGGACACCAGGGATCATCATCTCATCCATCAATGCAGTCCTCACCGCACCCTCAGGGTTCATTTTCCTGCAGGCTCAACTGACTGCAGCTTTGCACCCTTGCCACTCTGCCTCTCCCCAGCCCTCTTGCTTCCCCGAGTCTATATATAAAAATGCAATATGGTTGTGAACTTAGCCTCGAGAAGCCGAGGCGGGGTTGTCGAGTCTGAGGCCAGCCAGAGCTACAAAGTGAGACCATCCCTGTGTAACAGGTCCCTCTAATTGTCAACGCCACCCAGCCTACAATCGCAGATGAGAATCTCCAGTGTCTACCCATCGCGAGCTCTGAAGGCCACAGTCCCCACCGCTTCCTACCCAGGAAGTACCAGACGCCCAGGATGGGCGAGGCCACCATCTGATCCACCAGAACCTTCTTGATCACGCTCGGAAGGCTTCGGAGGCCCGAGGCAGGGAGGAGGCGGTCCAACCACAGGTACCAGAAGTGCAGGAAGGGGCCCATGCTGCAGCCCACCGCAAACATGCAGGCTGCGGGCGAGAATCAGGGTGCACCCTGCTGGCTGCGGGCCAGGACCCCTGGGGACTCGGCGTGTCCTCCCGGTGGCCGGCGGGTCGCCACGCCCGGTCCTCCCGGCCCCGCTCACCTGAGCGCCGCGCGCTGAAGCTCTGTCCCGGTCGCGCGCGCACCTCCCAGGCCTGACGCGCGCCGTCGCCCGCAGCCATGAGCGTGCCGCAGCCCAGGGTGTTGGTGACGAGCAGCGCGCGGCCCCGGAACAGCGGTCGCCCCGCAGCCAGCGCCTTCCGAGCCCAGCGCCAGCCGCCCGAAGCCATCGCCGCCCGCGCGCACGCCCGAGCCTCCGCCGCTCTCGCCCCGGCCCCGCCCCCCGCGCCCGCCAATCACTCGCCTCGGCGCCGACCACTAATATGCTGCGCTGCAGAACCGCCCCTCTCCACACGCACCAATCAGAAACCCCCAAATCCCGCCTCTCGGAGGCAACAGCCAATCGCCTACCACTCCATCACGGAAACGCGGAAGTCCGCCTAGGCTTTACCAGTTCTCAGCGGACCGATAGACAAGCGGACCTGCACTGGCCAATGGCAGAGCGGGGTCTCGCTAGCTACCCGCAGCGTCCCGCCCCCTGAGCCGAATTGACCAATCGTGGGTCTTGTGTGTCCCGCTGCGCAGGGGCGGGGCCGGACGGAAGTCTCTCGCTTCTTATCCACAAAGCCTCCGGGAGTGGGCGGGGCGAGGGGGTGTGCGCAGGGCTGCGGAGCTCGCCCTTGGCGTGACCTCTCCCGTGCGCCCGCACTGTGGTCTGAAGACGCCGGTGCAGCACGCGGGCGCCGGGCGTCACGTAGCCCGGGACGGCCCTGAGCTCGTGTCCCACCGCCGTGCCGGGGCTGTGGACTGATGAGCAGTCATGAGTTCCTGTGTCCTTACCGCCTTCATTGCCCCTCCGCTTGTCACTGTGACCACCACCGTGCAGTTTTCGGGTGCTCAGCCTGGGCTTCTAGCTCCCGGACGCTGGCCCCTTCCCCTGCTCCATCCTCCCAGCCTCACCCCCTACCCACCGGGTCCATCCGGGCTCCGTGGAAGGAAGGACAGGTTTGGCTCTGCGTTCCCGGGTAGGGGATTGCCAGCATCCAAGGACCGTGTCACTTCAATTCCGCCACCCACACAGGATCTACAGTCACGGTCTAGAGCAGCGGTTCTCTGCCTTCCGACCCTGTAATACAGTCCTTCCTGTTGAGGTGACTCCCAACCATAAACTTATTTCATTGATACTTCTTAACTGATTTTACTACTGTTATGATAGTAATGTGTCTCTCATATTTGAGTCTAAGGGGTCATGACCCAGTGTGAGAACCACTGGGCTGTAACTGGTAATTAATGTGGGTGGCATGACCCCCTGCGCTGGTGTTCTGGAAGAACTAGAAAGGAAAGTGGGCAGAGCCCCAGCATCCACAGACCTGTTTCCTGACTGTGGGTGCTGCCTGGCCCCAACTTTGCCCCAGGATGGACTACACAGGATGACCCAGCACAGTCCCTTCCTTAAGTGGCTTTTGTATTTTGTCACATGACAAATGAAAAAGTAACTCGCATTTGGGGGCTTTTCAGATGAGGCATGAACTCCAGGGTCCCCGGGGCACAGCTCAGGGACAGACTGTGTGCTGAGCACCAGTGGAGTCCAGGGTTATACACCCACATTCAAAACATAAACATGCCGGTAGGTGGTGGCACGCCTTTGATCCCAATGCCTGGAAAGCAAGGACAGGCAGATTTCTGTGAGTTCGAGGCCAGCCTGGTCTGCTGATTGAGTTCCAGCTTGAAAAACCAGCAAAACAAACGAAAAATACAAAGTGGTGGCGGCGGCGGCGGCTGCACACACCTTTAATCCCAGCACTCGGGAGGCAGAGGCAGGAGGACCTCTGTGAGTTCGAGACCAGCCTGGTTTACAGAGCGAGTGCCAGGACAACTAGAGCTGTTACACAAATAAACCCTGTTTCAACAAACAAAAAACCCACAACCCAAACCAAAAACCAACCAGCCAAACAAACGAAACCTCACAAACTAAAACTCCAGGAAAAATGAATCACAGCAACTTATTTATTCAAACAATTTAAATTTAGCACCATTTGAAAGCAAGGCAAGATTCTTGAACACGTAGAGGAGTATTTTTTTTGTTTTTGTTTTCAAAACAGGGTTTCTCTGTGTAGCTTTGGAGGATGTCCTGGAACTCGCTCTTATACACCAGGCTGGTCTGGAACTCACAGAGATGCGCCTGCCTCTGCCTCCCAAGTGCTGGGATTAAAGGTATGAGCCACCACCGACCGGCATGTGGAGGAGTTTCGAGTATGTTTTGTGGGATGTGTACAAGTTTGCTTGTTGATGGGCGGTATCTCTTTAGGGCTCCGGATTTGAAAAGGCTGAGCACCTGGGCTCTTGTTTTTCTTGTGACAGTGACCTTCACTTATAGCAAACCTTCCTGGGGGGGTCTGCCATGGAGGAACAGATGTCTGGTTTCTCCACTCCCTGGAGGGGGTGAAAGGCTTGGAAGTTGGTACCCTTCTGGGAGACTCCACTCCCCCCAACCTCCAACCCCCGTTGGTGCCCAGCTCACCTGGTACAGCTGACAGACAGTGCTCAGGAGCTGGCTGGGGTCCTTCAGAGGTTTCTGCAAGCCACAAAAGACATAGTTAAACACAGGTGGGAAGACCCATGAGCTTGGGAGTACAGTACTGGAGTGCTGAGGCAGGAGGACCACTGATAGTTCCAGGGCAATCTCAGCTGATTTGTCACTGCAGTGTTAGGGCATAAAAACTTGTGTGAGCAGAGGCCAGAGCTCAATGTTCAATATGGGTGTCGTTTTTTAATTTTTTTGTCTTATTTTTTCTTTTTTGGTTTTTGTAGTCTTTTTTTTTCTAATTAAATTATCTTAAGCTGGGTGGTGGCGCACGCCTTTAACTCGGGAGGCAGAGGCAGGTGGATCTCTGTGAACTGGAGGCCAGTCTCATCTAGAGATAGTTCCAGGACAGCTAGGGCTGTTACACAGAGAAAACAACAACAAAACTATTGTTTTTAGGGTTATTTGTCTTATTTCATGTGTAGAGGTGTTTTGCCCCCACGTCTGGGCACCATGTTTGTGCAGTACCAACGGAGGCCAGAAGAGGGCGCTGGATCTCCCTGGGACTGGAGGTACAGATATGAGCCACTGTGTGGTGCCTATGGTAATAAACCAGGGTCCTCTGCAAGAGCAGCGGCACTCTGAACCCCTGAGCTGGCTCTCCAAGCCCCTCATGTGGCGTCTTCCAGTCACGATTACATGCACAGGCCACCACAGTCAACTTTTTCACACCGGCATGGGGATTCGAACTCAGAGCCTTGAGCTCGTAGGACACTTTACTAACTGCACAATGGAGGTCCTTACCTCATTGACCAGGACCCAGGGCACATACTCATGGGGCGGCTGCAGGGCCTCGGTGAGCTGGGCGTTGGCGTGCATGAGCTGCGTGCCACGCTCCCCCGTGGCACACTCCATGATGCTGTCTGGGGACACCTCTGGAGCATATACCTGCAGGCACTGGGGGGGAGGGGGATGTGCGGCTTTGTTCAGTTCCCCTTGTTATCTCGCCAACAGTCCGAAGGGCCCTGGACAAGCCATTTCCTCATCGCCCAGAGCGGGTTGATGGGTGGGGCTTCTGATGCTGAGGCCCAGGGTGCGCGTGCCTCGCTGGTATCTCATTACCTCGGAGCCTTCCTACTCCTTCCCAGGGTCTCACCCTCCAGGAGGATGGGGTGGAGTTATTTCCCACAATACCCTGGGAAGTAAGAGCCCCTGGCTTGTCTCCTGTCATACTGTCTGTCCCATGTCTGCTCACAGTCCTAAGGTTTCCAAGCGAGAGGTGGGAGCCCCAGGAGGGCAGTCACCTCCCTGCCTCCCCCCAGCCCCGTGGCTGGCCTCCCAGCCCTGCAGCTCACCGGCCCTAGTTTCTTCTCCATGTCCTGCATCTCTTCCACACAGACGATGGTCAGCAAGGCCGCCTCCTTTTCCAGCTTATCCAGCAGACAGGCCTTGCAGAGAGAGACGGCAGCGGTGGGCACACTGCAGTACTCAGTGTCCGGACCCCCCTCCCCGCTCCCTCCACCGCACTGAGCTGCAGCTCACCTCCACCTTGTTCAGCCTGCACTCCAGCTCCCCATGCTGACACGTGAACTCCCAGGTGCCACTGACATTTCTTTCCTGCAAGGCGCCGAAGGATGAGCGTCCCTGTCCCCGTCCCCCCACGCCCCTTCTGCCTCGGTTTCCCCGTTTCCTGCGCACCTGCGCGTTCCCGTAGGGTACCAGCGTGACGTTGATAATTTCCATAACCATCAACCAGGTCGGGAACAGATCTCGGACCAGGAAGTATCGACAAGCTCCGCAAAGGGATTCATAATAGAGGCTGACATTGACCGGCGGTGCAGGGGGCAACGGGCGCGGCCCGAGCAGGCACAGATCGTGGGCCTGGAGGGAGAGAGGCGTCCGGTGAGGTGCAGACCCCGGGCCCCGGCGCCCCCCGCCGAGACGCTCATGGTGGCTCAGTCTAGGGCCAGTGGGGACCAGACAGCGTGCGGTCTCCCGCTGGGCCACGCCCAGGGCCCCCAGAGGCTTGCTGGAGTCTACCTCGCATTCCGCAATCACAGTTTATCTGCAAAACGGAAACTGGCTGGCTTGCAAACAGTAGGTCCTCAGCAAGTGCACAATCCTGGCTAGTTCAGTAAGCGCTAAAACATGCATATTTCTAGCTGTACACGGTGGCTCATGACTCACAGCACCAGGGAGGCAGACGCAGGAGTTTGAGGCCAGCCTGGTTTTACAGAATGAGTTCCAGGACAGCCAGGGCTACACTGTGAAACCCTGGCTCGCCAAAAAACAAAATCAAAACAACCACAAAATAAGAATAAGAAAGTAAATGAAAAATAAGACATGCATAATTGTAGTTACTGTTCTCAGCCCTGTTTGGCAACGCACACCCTGAAGTCAAATGCATGCTCATTTTTTTTTTCTTTTTGTAATTTTGCGCACCAGAGCTGAAACGAGGCCTTTCACCCATGGAAACTACTCTTCCTCTCCAGTGACCCAGGGAAACTTCACCCTGTTCGAGGCCCGACTAGACACAGGAGGTGCCTAGTGCGTGCAGACTTCCGGTTCCGGGGAGGTCGGGAGGCGAGCCGGAGTTTGATCAAGGTGCTCGGCGTGCGGGGCATGTGTTTGCTCCGTGTCAGGAGCACGCCAGCCCTCCCGTCCTCGGCTGGAACGCACATAGTAAGCAGCAAGAATTGCGTGAGGGTGGAGACGGGCCAGTGGCTCAACAGGTCTGGAGCAGAAACCGCCCCCTCCCGCCTACCCTCAACTCTTGGCTCAGATGTATACTGTAGGTGGTTAATAAATGCTCAGGCGAGGTGGAAGGGGATAGCTGTGTGTCTCAGACCTGCGATGGGGAAGCGAAAAGGCTTGGCCGCGGCCAGTCCCCAGATGGGGGTTGGGGAATGTCCCTGGCTGACAGCGTTCCTTGGGGTTCCCCGGGTGAGTTTGCCGAGTGCGGAGAAGTCGCCTGACCCTCCGTCCCCTCCCGCACGTCGCGGTCCCTACCTTGCAGGTGGCCGCAGCCTCGGAGGACGCTTGCAGCGGAGACACTCTGGCTGCTCTGGGGGCCTCGGGTAGAAGCAGCAGCAGAAGGGGCAGCAATGGCAGGAACAGAGACCGGGGCATGGCCGCGGAGGAAAAGGTAGGCACGACTGCTGGCTGGGCCTTGGAGGTGGGAGACTTTAAGCAGGCGGAGGCCCCGCCCCCTGAGACCACGCCCCTCCCGGGCTCCTACCCCAGGGCCTCCTTTCCAGCAGGCTCTACCCCAGCCAGGTGTTGCACCCCAAATCACGAGGCCACAGGGCCCTCCCTCCAGTGTTCCCTCCTCCTGGGGCCAGCATGTCCTGTCACACCACATGAGGCTTTTGGATCAGGGATGGGGCGGGGGGGGGGGGGCGGGGGTCTCCAGACACGGACCGGCTGAGGGACAGGAGGCAGAGTACTTGCCTTCTTCCCTCTACCTTAGCAGAGATGGGGGAGTGACACCCTTGTCATTAATTCCTGCCCCGCCACCCCAGGCCGGGCCAAATCAGCCCCAGCACATCCCCCCACCTCCGCTGATTCAGGCTGGACCCAGGACAGAAGCCAGCTCAGGCAGGCCAACTTCCCTAAGGTCCCGGGCCCTGACTTGGGGTGGGGGATGCAGCTGGGGGGACTTCCTTCAGGCAAGACCCCTGGCACTGCAGAGCCTCGCGGGGAGGGTGGGCGGGCTATGCCTGGACTCTGCCTCTTTCCACCAGATTCTGTAAATGGGCCACCAGAAGGGCTCACAGGTAACCTAGGTTGGGACCGGAGCCTCTGCACCAAGTCAAGATGAAATCTGGACGCCAGAGACCTTGGGGCAGTGACAGGCCACAGAACAGCAGCGGCAGCAGGAAATGTTCCAGCCTGGCTGGTAACTGAAGCCCCAGGCTGAAGCCGGAGACTCAGGACAGGGTCCGGTCCAGTTCTGGGGAGACCCTGGTTTTCTGTGAGGAAGGAGGCAGCAGACTGCTGAGGTAATGGCGACTCCCTGAATTCCACAGCTGATGAGCAGCCACAGGCTCTAACCAAGACTGGGCCTTCTTGAACCTCAGTGTGAGCAGGGGCAGCCCCTCACCGGGGCTCTCTAGAGAAGGGCTCTGCAGAAGCGCGTGGGGGGGGGGGGAATCTCTGGGACTGTGAGGCAAACACCCATATGGGACTGGGTCCCAGGCGGGCTGTCCGTTCACTTGTCCTCGCTGAGACCAAAGGTGCTTCTGGACAATCGGACACAGGCTGGGGCAGAGTACTCCGGAGCGTTAAGTCTTGATGTGTACCCACCCCAGGGCAGAGCTATTAGGGCTTTGTTTTCGCTAATGAGCACAGGCAGGCCCTTAGGGACTTGCTCAACAGGTGTGCAGGCTCGACATGGCCTCACCTCATCACTCAGGGAGACCGGGGACATGAGACACCCTCTTGGATGGCCTGAAAGGTTGTTGACACCTCTCTTCCCGACAGGGAAGTGGATCGTGTGGGCGTGCTTAGGCGCAGCGGGCACCTGCTTGAGCAGAGTCAAACTTGTGGGTGACCCAGCAGTCTGGAGCAGTGGCACTCGGATCTGGGGTCCCGAGTATGGGGCAGAGACTGACTTACAGCACTGTGCTCTGTGATCCTGGATGAGGTCTTAACCTCTCTGGTGCTGAGGGAGAAAAGGACGCGTGGTAATGAAAATGATAGGTGCCTATAGTGTGACCCCAGGCAGGCCACAGTCTGTGGCTCACGAGGGCCAAGAATCCCAGTCCCCGGGCTGGAGAGACGGCTCAGAACTAAGAGCACTGACTGCTCTTCCAGAGGTCCTGAGTTCAATTCCCAGCAACCACATGATGGCTCACAGCTCTCCGTTATGAGATCTGGTGCCCTCTTCTGGTGTGCAAGCATACATGTAAGCAGAACACTGTATACATAATAAATAAAATCTTAAAAAAAAAAAAAAAGAATCCCAGTCCCCAAAGACACTCAGCCAACAGGTACAATGTTTCATATTCGCAATAAATGTACCGTACAAAACCCGCTGCCCGTCAGTACTGGGCAGGTGTGGGGTCCAAGGGCAGTGACACCAGGGTCCTTGTCCCAAAGGAGAGGAGATTGCACAGTCGGGAGAACAGCGCAGGGCCTGGGCATGGCCAGGCGGTGGCTGGAGTTCTAATTGTGCCTTCTGGGGTGGGGTGGGGGTGGGGGTGGGGTGAACTCAGCAGCTGTGGGGTAACCCCCTGCGGCTGGTTTCACTTCAACCTTTAGAGGGGAAGTTGGGGTCCGCGGGGCGGGTCCCGCCCGGCCCCGAGTGTCCAAGCTGAGTTCCTGGAAACTGCCCAGCGGAGTTCCTTCCTGCCCCAGCCCCAGGAGCTATGGCTTAAAAATCCTCAGGGCGCCCAGACGAAGGCTCCCCCCACAGCCTCTGTAAACATGGCAGGCACAGTCGGGAGGGACAGGGGTGTGGACGAGGCAGGGGCTCTCAGCGGGCCGTGGGTGGGCCAGGCCCGGGGGCGCGCACAGGGTGCGCGAGGGTGACCGTGAGCGCATCATTGTGCTGCACGAGGGAGGCGTGCTGGTAGTGCAGCACCAGCTCCTTCAGTGACGCGTACAGGTTGTAGGGCTCCGCGAAGCCGAAGCCTGTGGCCGTGCGGTAGATGACACAGTGCTTGGTGTCGCCATCCACCCTGCAGGCAGACAGTGAGTGGCTCAGAGGGGAGGCCGTGCCCCCTCCCCACCCCACCCCACCCTCCTGCCTGGCTAGGTAGGGCCCAGCACACAGTGGGTGGTCAATGCACACTCAGTGAATGCCCCACCCGACCCCAACCAGGCACTTACACCACGGAGCATGCGTAACAGCCTCGCTGGCTGCTCTCCCGGATGAGGAAGGTCCCGTCCCGTTTGCCACTCAGCATCTCCTCTGCCTGTGTGCGGTTGATCTTGCCCACGTACCACGTGCGCTCCTCGTGGTGGGGGAGGGCGTCCTCATCCTCCATCAGTGAATACTGGCTGTGGGGCGAAGCAGGGAGGGGGCGCTGGTCACTCATCCCCCACCGCCTGGCAAGCTCACACGAATGCCCCTCTCCTTGCCCCTGCAGGTGTCACTCACTCCTCAGTCTCGTTCTTGATCCCCAGCCACTCGTTGATCTTCCTCTGTCGGGCACCTTTCTGGGTGAGCCACCTGACAGGGGAGAGGTAGGTGAGCGCCTGTCTGCAGGGGAAACTAAGGCAAACTGGAGTGGGCTCTGAGTGCAGTATCTCCGGCTGCCTGTAGAGGGCATCGGTGCTTTCCCAGCTCGGGAGGCGGGGGCAGCAATGTTGCGTACGGGCGCCCCCTGCTGCGTGGGAGCGGGAGCGCAACGCCACTCACACGAGGTACTGGTCCCGGATCTTGCGCAGCTGCATGAGGTCCGGCTTGAGGCTGTTCATGCGCTTGTCGATCTCACGGTTGTCCGAGGCCTGCGCCCGCAGGTCCTGTTCCAGTTTTGTGCGGCTCTCATGGATTTCTGCGATGCGTGACTTGAGCCGCTCAGAGTTTAGCAAGATCCTGAGGGGAGGGGCCTGGTAAACTCCTACACTCCCTCCAAAGCCCACTTCCACTCACCACCAACCTGCTGCCTTCCTCTCCCTCCTGCATTGCTCCTCCACCGCAATGGGCACAGGAGCCCTCGAGCCTCTGCATCTCCTCCTCATTGCCCCGCCTACGCACCTCTGCATCTCCTTCTCATTGCCCTCTCGCCGGAAGCGCTCCAAATACTCCTTGCTGCACTTTTCCTGCGTCTGGCCCTGTTCTTCGAAGATCTTGATGGTCTCATTGAAGGCCTCTATGGCTGTGCGCTTCATCTGAAGCTCCTGGGGATGGACTCATCTCAGTAACTGCAGAACTCCCTTAAAGGCCCTCATTGGCTGGCAGTGAAGGATGACTGTTCCAACTGTGTCCTTCACGGGGAGCAACATTTTTCTAGTGCTGGCTACCGGCACTACATGAACTCCTACTCAGCCTTCAAAACTCCACTCTCCAGATCCATCCTTCACTCAGGTCCTTTCCTGGGAACCCTGAGCATCCACCACTGGGAGGGAACGGTGTCTAGCACTAGGTACACGTGGAGAACTATCCTGTTCTCCCCCTCTAACCACCCCCCAGCTCAATCCCTACATGTGTAGAGCCCAGGCACCTGGGAGGTCCGTGTGTATTCCTCATACAGCTGATCGTATTCGCGGCTCTTGTCCTGGTACTGCTGGTGGTAGACCTTGAGCTGGGCACCCACAGCCTCCACACTGTCCTCCTTCACCACCTGGTCCTGGGACCCAGGACACACCATCAGTGTTTTTGCTCCAAAACCCAGGCCCAACCCATCCGTCATGCTGCCCCCAGGGCAGAAGGCACCTGCTGGTACTTGGACACAGGGTAGAGCAGGCGTGTGTCCAGCTTGGCGTTGTACTGGGCCAGCGACTCGTGGCGGTAGTGGGAAATGAGCTCCACCACGGAGCAGAAGGTGAGGGGCTCGGAGAAGCCGTAGTGGCCATCCCGGTGGAAGACTTTGATCAGCTTGTTGTTCCCGCCTTTCCTGCATGTGGGGGTGGGGTCAGCATCATGGGTGGCCCCAAACCCCTGGCCTCCCACTGCCTGGGCTCTGGCCCCACCTGAGGGTGAGCGTGTACTCTCCTTGGATCTTGCTGGATGCATCTCGGACCAAGAATGTGCCATCGGGCGTGTCCCGGAGTCTCTCATTCACCTCTTCCCTGAGGAGCACCGGCAGGGAGTCACTGACCGGGCCTGCCCACCCCCCACATGCACTCAGGCAGCCCACCCTCCACCGAAGCAAAGTACCTGGAGATGTCCCCCCAGTACCACTCTGCATCCTGAAGCGAGGGCGGGTTCCCTCCATTAGCCAGAGCTGTGGGGGCCGGCTTTGCCTTAGAGGGTTTGGGTGGCAGTGCTGGGAACAGGAAAACATGCATGTATTACGCACCAAGTGCATACTGCACCTGCAGAAAACACGAGCCCGCTAAGTACTGGCTGAATGGGATGAACTGTCCCCCCCCCCCCCCGGGTCAGGAGCGAGAGGCCTGTCAGTCACCTGGGGGGGCGGCATCCTGCTCATCCACGTGTTCCTGCAGCAGCCTCTCCAACAGCAGCACTGGGAAGCCTGGCCCAGGCTCACTCCTAGGGGGAAGTGGAGGCGTCAAGGCCTGGGAGTGACAGCTGCGCCTCGCACTCCATCCCACATGTATGGCAGGTGCGGAGGGTAACAGTTGGCGGTGTGAGAAGACAGGTGTGGTGAGCATGTGCAATCGGTGCCCATGTGTGCTCACCGTGAGGAAAAACACAAGGAAGCCTATAACGTCACAGCTGCTGGTGCAGACTTGACACGCTCTGCTTGTAGCACTCACTCTAGCCCCCAGATGCTGGAGCCTAGGTCCCCCCACCCAGCAGGGTTCCACCTCACAGAGAAAGTCCTGCCCATATACAGAACTGCACCCCTACATGCAGGCCCCAGCCCCCATCTTTGGCTCAACCCCAGCCTTCTGTCCCCACAAAGCAGCCCCCCCACCCCACAGTTAGAGCCACACCTATGTGCCTTTGACCACACCTACCCAGCCCCTTGCTGTCAAGGGTCCAGTCCACTCACCCATCAGTGTCACCCCCTGGCGGAGGTGTGCGCAGTAGGAGCGGCCCAAAGGCGCTGGCCAGCGAGTGGACAGCTGTGGCCTGCACAGGTGCTCTGCGGGCCACACGGCCCAGGTGCTGCAGCAGGAACCGCAGTGTGAGCGCATGGTGCAGTGGCAGCATTGGGGGTTCCAGCACTGGCCCCACGGGCCCTGCAGCCTCTGCAGGCAGAGAGCTGGTCAGCCAGGCCAGGGACCACCCACCTACCCCCACCCACGCCTCCCAGGCTTTACCCCGCAGTGCCCGGTGTGCCTCTGCTGCAGCCTCAGGAGTCACCACAGGTGTAGGCAGCGCCAGCAGGAAGCCCTTAACAGCATCGTACAAGGCGTTTCGATCCCACTGCTCCACATCACTCAGGGACCAGTCTGCAGGTGAGGGCGGGCGAGGCATTACAGTCCAGCCTGGTGCATGTGCCCACCCTTCCCATCAGCAGAGGGAAGCAAGCAGAGCCCTGACCTGTCCGAGGTGCGGGCAGCTCCGGCCGACTATAGCATTCACTGTCCAGCCCTGGGTAAAGGGGACCCATGAGACCGACCACCTTTGTCACATGGGCCCCAGGCCACCTCCCCACTGGGCCTCCCTCACCCCTTCCCACAGCATACAGGCTCAGCCTCCTCCCATGTACAGACCAGGATGGCCCTGGGTAGGAATGGGCTTCGACCTCAGACAAACAGAATGCTAGGCCACAGTCAGCCTGCACCTCACCTGCTTGCTCAATGGCCTCTACCAGCTTCACCAGAATGGGCGGAGCAGGGTCAGGTGGGGAGAACTGCTCTGCCAGGTCTGCCAGTGTGAGGCCTGGAAGGAGGGGACAGGACATGAGCCCCCATCCCCTCTATGCCTGCTGGAGTCAGCGTGGGTGGCTGCAGATGGCGGAGGCCCAGCTTGTGAACCTGGGGCCACAAGGAGGGCTGAATTAGTGGGAAATGATTTCTCAAGTTACCACAAGGAATCTACAAATCCAGGAACAGTTGGTGAGGCACCCCCCCCTTGTGATCGAGGCGTGGGGGCAGACACCCAGCACTCAGGTGTCAGAGGCAGAATCACCAGTTCCAAGCTAGCCTGGCCTACACAGAACCTTTCTCCAAAAACAAAAAAGTGGCAACAGAGACACTGTTGTACTCAAGCTGGGAAGCAGAGACCAGCCCTTTCCACCACTTTAAATGCCTCTATGGTTGGACCCATGTGGTTTCGCAGTGATTCTGTGACAGCCACTGAAACTCTACTGTGGCCTACTGTGCAACCCAGCACAGGGCTCTGGGTTTAAACTCCAAGGGAAACAATCAGAGGGTAGTTGTTTTAGGCTTTATTTCTGAGACAGGGTCTCAATATATAGACCAGGTTGGCCTGGAACTCACAAAGATATGCCTGCCTCTGCCTTCTACATACATGTTGGATATAAAGGCCTGGGCCACCACATCTGACTCTGTTTTGAAGGAGGGTCCTGCTAGGTAGCCCACATGGACCTCAAAACTGTAGCAATTCTCTCCTGGGTCTCCCAGTGCTGGCAATGACAGGCACCACACCCCGGATTCCTACCCTCCCCCACCCAGCCCAGTCCCCTCCAGGAGCCTGGGTCCCCTAAGGGCCTTTTGTGTACAGGTGTCCTGCCACGGCAAGGATCTGCTTGCTCCTACCATCTGGATTGGCTCTGGCCCTCGGCAGGGACGCCCTGGCACAAAGCAGAGACAAGCCAGGGCCTGCGGGGCTTCTCTGAGTGGAGCTGGCCCAGCTGTATGTAAAATGAAAGAACAACTCCCCCCACAAACTGGCAGGCAGGTGGAGAGAGGAGGTGGGCAGCACCCTGCCGACAGGGGAGGAGGGGCATGGTAGCTCAGGACCACAGTGCGGTACACAGGTAAAGGCCTCACCCCCTGTGAGAGAAGCAGGGCGAGCTGAGGGAGCTGGCTGAGCATTTCCAGGTGGCTCTTCAGGGCCTGGAGGTGGGACCTTTGCTGGTAGGGAAACTGAGGCTGCAGAGAGCTGATCTCAAGCCCTGAAGGTTTGAGGGTAAGGCGGGGCATGTGAGGTGGCTGGACCCTGGCCAGCCTGGGGAGGGAGGCGGCTGTTACTGGGGCAGCCACAGGCTCTGGCTGCGAGCCCGGATGGGCTGGGGCCCTGCAGCTCTCAGGCCCAGGCCTGGGCTCTGGGGACGCCAGATGCTGTGTGGCCTGAGCCAACCTCCCAGAGTTCAGCTGTGCTGCAGATCCACCCCAAGCAAAGGACTCCAGCCATGCACTGTTTGCATTGAACACAAGTTCTCCACAAGCAGCCCCAGAACTCTCCAAGATCCTCCTGCCTCAGCCTCCCCAATGCTGGGATCACTGGCACTTGCCACCATGTCTGGCTGCCTGAGTGTCTTCAACAGGCCTGTGGGGCCCTTGCCTCCCACTGTGCCGTACACCATGACCAGACTTCCCACATTCTCTGGGATTATGGCCACTTTTGAGGCTGAGAGGCTCCCATGGAGAACATGGTCTGTGGTGTGAAGGAGGCCTCTGTGTTCTACACACTCACTCTCAAGTTCCCTTCTTCACTCCTTGCTGGCTGCTTTGTGAACTTGCCTCAGGGCCTTTGCACTGGCTGTGCATGCTGCCCGAGGGAGGGCCTCCACCCTCAGCAACTCACCACAGTTGTCACCAGGGTGACATACCCTCACTTCCTGAACAAGAGCCTGACCATACAGCCTTCCCACCAATTCACTGGGGAGAAGGCCTGAGGTCTGAAGGGACAGGGTCCTTTTCTACGGTGTCTGCTCACCTGACTCAGAGGGCCCATCCAAGGGCCTGGCGGGCAATGGACGGGGGCCTCGTGGGCGAGGTCCTGGTCGAGCCAGAGCCACAGGCCCTAGGAACTCCACATACGTTCCAGGGAAGTCCCCTCGCTGCCGGGTGCGCTCATTGAAGCCAGGCATCCAGCCCACGTTGTGTGGACAGCGCTCCCCTCCATCTGCCACGCCCAGTGCCTGCAGAGCCACACGGCTCACCACCAGTAGGTCTCCAGGCAGTAGCTCCAGGTCCTCAGGCCGCTCCCGGCGGAATGGGTACACAGCCCTGTACTGGAAGCCCTCACTGCCCGCCATGGCTGGGCCTGGTAGGGTCTGGACAGTCACGTGGCTCCCGAGGCCCCATGGGCTGGAGCAGCCTGTGTGGTAGACTTGCAGACCTCTACTTCCGGAAGTCAGAGGCGACCTCAGGGGCCGCTCATGTCTAGCTGGCCATTACTAAAAGCCACTTGTCAGAGTCCACCATTTAGTCACCTGTTGGAGGATGTCCCTGGTCTTTTCTCAAGTCACTCAGCTTGTGTACCACATCAGATGGCCAGGCTGGGGCAAGTAGATCACTCTGTCATGAGTTGGGACATGGGTGTCCAAGCTTGCTGGCTCTTCAGTGTATGCCTGACACCAGATGAGGAAACCCAGACCACAGGCCGCTACCATGCTCAGCCAGGGACATCATCCTAGAGGACATGGATAAGGCAGAGTGAGCCCTGCCAGAATTTCCCAGCGACCTTGGGGCTGGTCCCTGTACTGCTCTGAGTACCAGTTCCCCCATCTGCAGAGGGCACACTAACATGCTTCCTTCGTGGTTGCTGGGTGCTGAATGCTTCTGTGTCTCCACCAGGGATGGGGACACAGACTTAGCGGTCCCTGGAGGACCCCACTGAGCTAAGGTTCAACAGAAGATGCACCCAAGCTCAAGATCAAGCGAGGGACAAAGGCAGAGGCCACATGGTTTGTTAGACTCAAGGCAGGAATGGTCCCTAGAGGATAACAGGAATTTGGGGGACCCCAAGGAGGGGTTGAGCCAGCTGAGCAGTGGGCATAGCCTAGCAAGAGCTGAGGCCTGAGTGAGTGTCCAAAGAAAGAAGCAGGGTGCAAGGGTGTCCCAGCTTGCCTTAATCTGGGGCCCTCTGGTGATTCGAGAGGGGAGGTGCCAGGAAGAACCATGGGCACCGTGGTGCCACAGCAGGATGGGGACAGAAGCTGGACACCAACCACCACGGCAGATGGCAGGGCAGTGGCCTAGCCTGGGTCCCCATTCCAGCCTGCAGTTCGGTCCTCTGTGCATCCTGCTGGGGGACTGAGGGTGACAGGTCCTCGTGTGGGGATAGGGCAGTCCATGTACAGACAGCCTGGTCCCTGCAAAGGTCTGCCGGTGGAAGTCTCCTGCCTAGGATGCACAGTGGCTTTCAGAAAAGTGCCAAGGGGAGGGTCTGGGTTTCATCCCCACATCTTGGGGATCAGGGGCAGGTGTCCTAGCGGGGTTCGGGGCTTAATGGTCCTTGGGTACCCGGCGTGACTCATTGTCTGGACCCTTGTGGCCGGCATGCTACAGGGTAGGGAAACTGAGGGTCGGAGAGGCGTCTCCTGAGGGAGCCTCTCGTCCGCCCCCGCGCCAAGCACGTCTGCACACGAAAGGGGGGGGGGGTGCCGAGGAACCCCAGAGGCAAAAGGCCGGGCCCAGGGTGCACCCAGTCTACGAGCTCACGCACCAGAGTGGCTGGACCCTCGTGCACCCCAACGCCCCCCGGGACGCCGGAAGTGGCCGGAGCACGGGTCGTGCCCCGAAGCTCCCCGCCCCGGTGCGGGTGGGGACCTCCTGGCCTTGGAGACACCGTCTCCACCCCGCAGGCTGCACCGCTCCACGTTCGGCCTGGAGCCCGGTTCTGCGCGCCCCCCCAAGCTCCTCGTGTCCCCGCCGCCGCCATCGACTCACCGAGTCACGGCCGCCGTCGCCACCACCACTGCCGCCGCTGCCGCCGTCGCCGCAGCCGCGGGATCCCTGCGTCAGCCGCCGTCGCTGCCGAGCTTCCGAGGCGCCGGGCCCGCCCCCGGGCGGAAATAGCCGAGCGCATTCGGGCCGGGAGGGCGGCCCTTCCCCCACCCCATACCGAGGTGGAGCCCGAGGACCGAGGTACGCGGGTATGCTTCCGGAAACAGCCGAACGTACTCCCGCGGGAATGGACGACTGCCGTTAGCCACGAGACAGCCGAGGGTGCCCGGAAATAGCCGAGAGCAGCCGAGTCGGGAGAGCGCTCGAGGGGCTGTAGGGCTCGCGGTCGGGCGGTAGAGGGGAACGGAAACAGGGTCGGAGACGCTTTCGCTCCGAAACCGGACTCGGAGGGCCGGACTCAGCGGGACCGAGCCGCCCGAGCCGTTCGCAAGAGACGAACTGCTGCGGCGGGTTTGCTTTTCACCAAGCTGGGGAGCGGCACCACCGCGGGGCGCGTCTGGGAAGAGCCGAGCGTCTCAAACACAGGTCTTAGAGGGCGGCACTTGCAGGCCGCCAACCGCCTCCGGAAATTGCCGAAGCTCGCCCGGTAACCGGGGGAGTTAGGCGGCCGGTGGAAGGGGAAGGCGTTCCCATGGCAACCATCGGCGTCCGGAAACAACCGAAGCGTCTCCGGCCCAACACGCGCGAGAACGCGCGGCGGACCGAGGCCCGGAAGCACGATTGTTTCCGGAAATAGCGGCTGGTGCTGGCAGATGGCGTGGCCGAGGGCAATTATTAGCGGGAGCACCGGAAAGAGTCGAGCCTTTTCGGCTCATTTCAGAAAGAGTACTTATTTTCTCGCCCAGCACAAAGACTGAGGTTGCGGCGAGAGCTCGCGGTTAAGGGTGCTCGCTGCTCTTGCAGAGGACCTGGGCTGTTTCCTTTAAATACCAGCCGCTTGTAAGTGCAGGACCTCTGCGACTGGGACTTAAGAGAAAATACAGAAAGATGAGCTTACTCATTGAAGAATTTAGTTTATTTGTTTGGCTTTTCGAGACAGGGATTCTCTGTGTAGCTTTGGAGGCTGTCCTGGAACTTGCGCTGGGGACCAGGCTGGCCTCGAAGTCACAGAGACCCGCCTGCCTCTGCCTCCCGAGTGCTGGGATTAAAGGCGTGAGCCACCAACAACGCCCAGCTTTGGTTTTTTTTTTTTTTTTTTTTTTTTTTTTTTTTTTTTTTTTTCTGCAGCTCTGGGCGATGAAGCTCGAACTACAAAACTAAACAAACCCACATGGAGTTTATTGAGGAAGGGAGCTAAGCGGGGTAGGTTGTTGGCCAACTGGGAACAGAGATGGAAGGGGAAAGGAAGAGAAAAGAGGTAAAGAGACAGAGGACAGGAGAGAAGGGGGAGACAGGAAAAGCCCGGTCTGCCCCAGGGGAACAGCAGGAAAGAGCAGAAAGAGATGAGGGACAAAAAGACCAGTAAGTGAGCCAGTTCTGTCTTTTAAGGGGTCCTTTGCACCTGTGTGCAAACTCCACGGACCCCTGGCTGACCAGGGTACTGCCTGAGTGCATTCTGCCAGGTGACAGACCAGCATGATATCTGAGTCCTTACAGTTGTTTTGTTTGTAATTCTTATTTGTGCCTGGGTGTTTTGCTTGCATGTATGTCTCTGCACCATGAGTACCTGGTGCCAGTGGAAGTCAGAAGAGGGAATCAGACCACCTGGAGCTGTCGTTACGGGTGGCTAGCTGTGAGCCACCATGCGCGTGATGGGAATCAACCTGGTCCTCTCCAAGAGCAGCCAAGTGCTTCAGCCATCTCTTCAACGATATTTTACTTGAGAGTCTTGTTATGAGCCCAGAATGCATTTGAGCTCATGACCCTTCTGCTTCAGCCCCTCCCCAGTGTTAGGATTATGGTATATACTTTATTATGTTTAGTTTTATTTTAGAGGTGGGATTTTTGTCTTCATTGCCCTGGCTGGTCTGGAACTCAGCCTTCTAGGTAGCTGGGATGCAGCCTGGCTTGGATTAAGTGCTTAAGCAAACTCCTGTATAGCCTGTGAAAACTACCTCAGATATTGTCTCCACAGTTGTTCCCTATATCCTATCTGCTTCCCAGCCACTCACAAATGCACACAACAGGATTTGATGTCATCACGAGTTTTTATTCAATGCCAGCTCCAGGATGGGCGGAGGGCTAGTCATGCACAGCCTTGGTCTCCCAGCAGGCAGTGCTGGCTGGGAGTCAGGGAGGGTGCAGAGCAGGTTTGAATGTCTGGGAATCCCCCTCACAGAGTGGGCAGAGCTGCATGTCTGGCAACCTACTAGATCACACAGCATCATGGGGGATAACCTGGGCTATCCCATGACCATGCTCACAGCAGAGCCAGGCAGATCCTGTCACTGGGTCATTGTAGGACAAGCCTCTGGCCTCAGCTGCTCGGGTCACACAAAAAGCTGGGGAGAAGGGGGGGGGTCCAGCAGCACTCAGTGCTCAAGTCACAGGTTAGTCTTGTAAACACAGCAGCCCAGGCACAGAATGGGAAAGACATTCCCCCAGAAGCACACAGCAAAGCTGAAGTTTCAGGCCTCTCAACTAGCAGAAGGAGGCTGTGACAACCAGGTAGATGTCATGGGCCTGGATCGCGTGGTGGCACTCTGTCTACAAGTTGTGGTGTAGGGCGTCAGGCGTGGTCCTCACCAGCTAGACAAGTGCTGTTCCAGCCTTGCAGGGGACACATTTCTTTCCCACCTTAACGGTGCCCTTAGGTTTGTCAGTTGAGTCCTCCACAGTGCATGGGCTGTTCCATCTCAATCAGGTGAACTCTTATTTCATCAAACCCCTGGTTCCCACGCCTCTTCTAAGCTGAAGCATGCAGGATCAGAGAGGCAGAATGTAGAAGATAGTCTGGGCTACCCAAACAAAGGATGCAGCCCACCATGGAACTGGTGGTCCTGTTTCAGCCTCCATAGTTCTGTGATCACAAGCATGTGCCAACACACCCAGCTCCCAAATCCTGTCCACACTGGGCTGGGGCAGTGTTTGTGCCCTGGAGTGGGCCTTGGGCTGGGACTAAAAGAAGGGGACACACACATAACACACACTTGGAAAGGACAGGGGACACACTAGAAAACACAGAAGTTGCCCAGAGTGCTCTGCCTTGGCCCAGAGAACAGGGTCTGCAGGCTGTGCCCAAGGGGCCGAGGCCAAGACAGGGACAGCCACCTCCACCAGGGCGGCCAGCCTGTATATTGCTTATAAAAAGTAATAAATAGTTGAGAGGGCCTGCTATTTACAAGTCACAGGCACCCCCATCCCAGTTCTTCTGGGTAGGGGAGCACCCTCCAGCCACGTGTCCCAGGCTGATGGCCACTCCCCATCCAGGTGTGACTGTGGAAATGACAGCTCCATGAGGAACTGTGGCCAGGGATGGCAGTTAGTCTTTTGTGGCTGGCCCTGGGGTTCCAGGAGTGGCCTCTGCACCCTGCACAGCGATCTTGGGCACCGCTCGAGGCGGTCCAGGCTCCTCATCGAAGCTCACCTCCTGCACTGCCTCCTGCTTTTTGAAGGAGTCCCTGCGCTCAGAGAGGTGCAGCCTCCTCATGACAACCAGCTCAGCCTCGGTCCCCCGGCCACGCCATCCTCCATCCCCCTCCAGCCGCTCACTGGTGCCCAGGCCCAGCTTGTCAGCAGACTGGCCTCTGCGCAGCCTAGGGGACCTCACTGGTATGGGGATGTGCCCTGGTAGGGGTGATGGCGAGCGTGGCGGGGGCGTGGGCACCGGTGGGCAGGCCAGCGGAGATGGTGGAATACTGCTGGTGGACTTGCGGCGGCCGCTCTTGTGACGAGGTGGCCCAAGCTTGGCTGCCAGGCCATGCAGTGAGCTGGGACGGGTGTGGCCGGTGGCAGGGGAGTCAGGGCTGCTGGAGCTTGGGGATACACTGGGTGGGGACGCTGTGTCTGTGGGCAACAACACTGGTCAGGGTCTGAACTGACCAAACTGTGGAGAGCCCATGCCCCGCCCCCAGAGGGGAGTGCCCTTGACCTAGATCTAGTGAACTACCCATCCATCAAAGCCAGGCCTCATTTAACCCCTCCTCCTCCCAGAAGCCACCTTTGCCTCCTAACTTGACCAAAGCTTCCTCAAAGCTTTGTCTGAACCTTAAATATTGTTTGTGGACAATATGAGGCCATTAAACCATCCCTCAGCTCAAGCACACACCTGAGCTCCCTACTGATTCCTGTCACATAGATGGATATGAATATATTCATATTCAGATGCAGAGTCTCAGGAAGCCCAGGCTAGCCTAAAATTTGCTATGTAGACCAGGCTGGCCTGCAACTCTTCACCTAATTGTCTCCTAAGAGCTGGGATGAAGGACAACAGCTACCAGGCCGTTGTTACATTTGCCTTGTAAATTGCCACTCTGGCTGAGAGTCCACCCACCTGTGGGGGCATCGGGTGCAGGGCTGCGGCAGGGAGTGGTGGGGCTGGGGGACAGGCTGTGAGTGGGCGATCCAGGGAGGCTCTCGCTGGAGGACAGAGAGTGATGGAGGCCCGACGAGAAGCTACGGCTGGTGTGGAGCACAGAAGATGGCTTGGAGATCCTCTTAAAGAGAGACTTCCGCCTGGGGACACACATGGTGATGGTGAGGGAGGCTGAGCCAGCTGTGGGAGTCTGGGCCCCACCGCTCACCATGCTCACCGGTCCTGGGTTTCGCGCCTGCGGCTGCGCTTGTTCCTGCGGGCCATGCGGCCCTTGGCTGTGTTCTTCCGCGCAGGCCCCACCTTGATGGAGGTGTTCTCCAGGGCCGTGGTACGTAGGGAGATCTTGTTGCCACTCTGTGTGAGGGGGCACCAGTCACCCGAAAGTCTCCCAGGGATGGGGCACCTGCGGCTGCAAAAGCCCATGGGGTGGGGGCTGCAGCCAAGGTGTGCAGTGGGCACGTGCTTGGGCCAGGGGTCCACGGGTCGCACCTTCAGTAGCAGCTCTACCACGTCCATGTGCACCAGCCCCAGAACCGACTCCCCGTTGATGTGCGTGATGAGGTCACCTGCTCGCAGTCCTGCCTCCTGGGCAGGGCTCCCCTCCTCCACACTCTACAGACAACAGCACAGCTGGTTAGCAGCCCAGGCCTCACCCACAGGACCCCCGCACTTGTGCCTAGCGCTAGTAAGCCTCGGTTTCCCCTAGCTATGGAGCAGGGTGGGGTCCAATCGGACATGGAGAGCATGCTGGTTCCCACAGAGGAGTTCTGGAGAGGTTTGTCAAGGATCAAGCCCAGTCTGTGGGATGAGGCCTCACCCAGACCACATGGTGCACAGTGTATACGTCGCTGTCGCCCATGTAGACGCGAATGGCACGCAGGCTGAAGCCGTACTTCTTGCCTGAGCTGTGGATGACGATGGGGGGCCGCAGGCTGCCACACACGGGTGATGGGTCCCGGCTGGGTGAGGAGTCTCGGGAGGAGGGATTGGAGGACAGCGAGCGGGGTGACAGGGGACTCATGAGGGGACCCCCGCTGCCATCGTCTGTTGGGGGCAGCAGGGACACTGAGCTTGGATCTCTGTCCTGCTACACTGGTCACACCGCCCCCACCCTGGAGCTGGGTGCAAAAGACCAGTTCCAAAACCACCTCCCCACCCCCACCCTGGCCGCAAAGCCAGACACATTACCTGCGGTGATGATGAGGGATAAGGCGGATACCGAGGCCGACTTGGGCACTCGGCTCCCGCCCCCGCCGCCACCAGGGGAGGCCCGGGGCTTCTCAGGCCCAGGGTCCCTTGGACCTCCCAGACGGCGACCTCTGCCCCCATCCAGGGGCCGAGGCGTAGAGTGCCGGGCACCTGTGCTGTTACTTCGAAGACGGGCGTGACTGAGGACAGCAGTATCAGCTGAGGGAACAAATGGGGTCAGTTTGACACCTCCACCTCTCCTCCCCACAACTGTATGAAGCTAGACTTAAGGTCCTGGGAGTATGGGGCCTGTCTTACTATAAACGTCTGTGATTTCTGGAGAAACTTCTACTCCTGTTTCAAAATCCATCTCAAATAGCCCCACTCTAGAAATTTCCGTGAGGGCACCTACCAGAAAGGTTGCAGGGCTTGGGTGTCACTGGAGTGGTGGGGGGTGGAGGGTCAGGCTCCCCCAGGATGAAGACAGGCTTCTTGGGGTCAGCAGGCCCTGAGCCTGCTCCCTCATCTTCAGATGAGAAGGCAAATTTGGGCATCGTGTCCAAGCTGATGGTGTTGAGCGACGGATTGGGACCCCGATCAGGTAGCGGGGAAGACGGCAGACATGAAGAGGCACATGCCCAGGACCGAAGCCTGTTTAAGGGAGAAGCCATGCCACTCAGCCACACCTGCTTGGGGAACTCCTGTTCACCCCTAAAAACCCAGTTTTCAATTCCCACCCTCTAGCCAGCACTGTTTCTATTGAGTCTGGAGTTTGTGTGCGAGCCACATGCGGTCTGGATAGAAAGGGCCCCGAGAGCCAAGGCTGTGCTGTTGTGGACACAGCAGTCTTAGGATGCCAAGGCACAGGGATCCTAACGGCTGGCCCAATGGGTGGCTCCCACGACATCACATTTTGTAATCTGGTTCTCCCTGACTCTTCAACCCACCTACCGGAGGTCAATGCTCAGCCGTCTCCCACTGTCCCCTTCGCTGTTACGCTCCCACCCGTCCTCTCGGTCCTCACTGAAGCTTCTTTCAGCAAAGGTGGGGGTGGGCTGGACGGCCAGGAACTCAGAGCTGCTGTAAACCTGTGAGGGTTTGGTTTTGTTTTAATGGCAGTGATACGGGAAACTGGTGGCACACATTGTCATCTCAGTGCCTGGGACGGCGGGCAGGAGGGTGGACGGCAGAGAAATATCCCGTCTCAAAACACAAACCAAATCAAACAAGCCGGTGGACAGGCTCGGGAGTGCAGGCTGCTGCCCGCCAGCCCCACCTTGCTGAAGCGGTGGGAACAGGAGGAAAACTGCGGTATCTCAGTGGAGGATTCCTCGTCGTTGGTCTCCTCGTCTTCAGAGCCCAAGTGTCGGTAACGTTCAGAGCGCGCTGCGGGAGTGAAGGAAGCAGCTAGGACATCTGGGGACACCTTGGAGGACCCCTGACTAGCAAAGAGTTGGGGGGGGGCAAAGACAGGGTGGGTGGGGTGTGAGGTGCTGGTTTTTACCCCTAGATAAAGGTGACTTACTGTCAAAGTAGCTGGTGTCATCCTCAGCTTCAAGTTGTGGAACAAACTCCGCCTTGTGTCTCAGAAGCCCTGCCCAGTCCAAGGCCAGGAAGAAGGGATGCTGCTTCACCTCGTGGGTGCCCCCTGTAGACATGTTAGCTGAGCCCTGTGTGACCCCCACTCCCCGCCTTCTCTCCCCTGGATGGGGCCAGAACAGACCCATGAATACAGTCAAGAAAACGGTGAGCACCAGACCCAGCTACTTCCTTCAGAGTCTTACACATGTTTCTAGTTAACTCCTATATTCTCTTCAAAACCCCAACTCCAAGCTCCCTCCTCCACAGGGTCTTGAGGGGACCCCCACTGACTTACCAGTTCCCAGCCTCTCCATTGGGCTCTGGCGCAGAAGCCTAGTGATGAGGTCCTGGGCGTCTGCAGGAAGCGCCTCATCTCCCTCTGGCCACAGGATCTCATCTGAGAAGACAGGAGTGACATGACGGCAACAAGTCCCTCCAGCACTGTGGTCGGCCCACCTCCCTCCCCAAGGCAGACCCTCTGCTTAAGACGCACCGCTGACCACCTGTCCAAACAGCTCCTCAGGCGTGTCCCCGAAGAACGGCACACAGCCCACCAAGAACTCGTACAGGATGATGCCCATAGCCCACCAGTCCACTGGCTTCCCGTAGCCCTGGCGGAAGATCACCTCAGGCGCGATGTACTCTGGTGTCCCACACACCTGTGCGGGATGGGGAAATGAGCCCCTCCGACCGAGGTTGGGAAGGTAGCCTTCAGTCTTGCCCCTGGTTTGGGTCGCACCTGCTTATCCACAAACTCTCGGGCATCCTTCTCGATGTGACCTTCATACAGGTTGGTGGCCATGCTCATGAGGCCGATCTTGGACAGGCCGAAGTCCGTCAGCTTGATGTGGCCAAGGGAGGTGATGAGCAGGCTGTGGGCGGGGCCAGGACACTCAGGCTGGGTGGGGAGGCCAGAGCCCTGCATGGTTGCCAGGACAGGCTCAACTCCCCACTGTACATACTGTTTCTGTTTTGTTTTGAGATTGGTTCTCATTAGATAGCCCATGTCCCCCTACAGGGGCTTCAAAATAATCTCTGCCCCCAATGTGGCCAAGGGTAGCCTCAAACTCACTAGGTAGCTCAGGTTAGCCTTAAACTCCTGAATATCCTGCCTCAGTCTCCTGAGTACTGGGATAACACATGTGTGCCACCATGTCCCTTTAAGACCTTATATTTTTATGCACTTTGTGAATACATTTACTGCTTAAAAATAAAATCCCACAGGGCTGGAGAAATGGCTCAGAGGTTAAGAGCACCGACTGCTCTTCCAGAGGTCCTGAGTTCAATTCCCAGAAACCACATGGTGGCTCACAACCACCCGTTATGAGATCTGGTGCCCTCTTCTGGAAGCAGAATGTTGTATACATATTAAATAAAATCTTTAAATATAAAAATAAAAATAAAATCCCACAGCCAGTAGTGGTGGTGCCCATCTTTAATCCCAACACTTGGAGAATCTCTGTGAGTTCAAGGCCAGCCTGGTCTACAAAGTGAGTTCCAGGACAGGCTCCAAAGCCACAGAGAAACCCTGTCTGGAAAAACGAGCCCCCCAACACCCCCCCCCGCCCCCGAAGCTCAATTTCTTCATTCATGCATGTCTGGGCTACATGAAGTAGCACAGGTGTGTGGCTGCTGTGTATGTGCACCGTCTGAACACTAAACAGCCAGTGCCAAATATATCCGCTGAGCCGAGTGCAAACATTCAGCACCAGGTCCTGAACGTTTCTGCTCACTTCTCCACATGGCAAATACTGAGACACCAGCAATTCCTGCTTCACACACAGACGGTACTGAATGAACGAGTGGCCCTCACAGAATAGGTGCTCAACATGTGTTTATCTTCCCTGCATTTCTGTCAGTCAGCAGGGTCTCCCCTGAGGCCTCACCCCACCCCTAAAGGCACAGCCCCACCCATAGCCCCGCCCCACCCTTGGCCCCACCCCACCAGCACGCAGCTCCTCCCTCCTGCGGGCTCTTACTTGTCAGGCTTGAGGTCCCGGTGCACGATGCCATAGTTGTGCAGATACTCCAGCGCCAGTACGGTCTCTGCGAAGTACATGCGCGCCATGTCCACAGGCAGCGGGCCCATGTTCTTCAGAAGGGTGGCACAGTCGCCGCCTGCACCGGGGACACGGGTCAGGCTTGGGCCCCGCCCAGGCTGCTGAGGTCATCGTGGGGCGAGGTCTACAGGCTCTGCTCGGCAGGGTTGAGCTCTAATGTGGCCCTCTGCACACAGCCGGTGCCTACTAACCGCAAGCTCTTTCCCTGGCCCAGTGGCCTTCTTACCTGCTGAAGCCCCCCACCCTGGCTGGCCACCATCCTGAGCCCTCCAGGGACCCCCACAGCAGTGCCCGGGGGAGGGGTGGGGTAGGGGCGTGGCGGCCCGGGGGCCGCACCTTCCACATACTCCATGACCATGCAGAGGTGGCGGCGGGTCTCAAAGGAGCAGAACATGCCGACCACGAAGGGGTTCTCAGCGAAGGTGAGGATGTCTCGCTCCACGAACACCTGCTGGATCTGGTTGCGCAGGATCAGATTCTGCTTGTTGATCTTCTTGATGGCGAAGCGCTGGCGCGTGTCCCGGTGGCGCACCAGGTAGACGGCCCTGTGCACAGGAGCCGGACGCTGGGCAGTCGTCCATAGGTACCGAGGCCCACACCGCATCAGGGGACCCAGGACTCACCCATAGGCTCCATTGCTGATGAGCTTGACGGTCTCAAAGTCGCTCTCACACGGCTTCCTCCGGGATGCACCACCCAGGCCGCGGCTCTACACACGGGAGGGAGAGCTCAGGGTCTCACCATAGCAAAGCTGTCCCTTAGTCTAAGCTGCTGTCTCACTGACCACCGCCACTCACTCTTTGTCCAAACTTGTCAAGCCAGTGTGAAAGTTTCTTAGATGTATATTTGGTTTTTTGCCCCCACAGAGCCTGCTTCCTGGCAAACTCCTATACATCCTTCAAGACCCACCTTTTCAGTGCCCTTTCCAGCCCGCCCCATACATGGGAGACCTCTATGATGGGGCAGTTCCACTGCAGCCACACCCTCGAAATCACACCTGTTTATCAAGCATCTACTACTTCAGCGAACACACCCTCTTCCAGACACTCAGGAAAGGATAAAACACGACTACCTCAGCTTGTAACTCACCTCAGGGTATCCGGGAGCTGGGGGCTGATCTTCATCAAGGTCATTCAGGGGCGGGATCTCTGTCAAAGGATGCAAGATTTTTTTTTTCTTTTTAAACAGTATTCCACTATGTAGCCCAATAGCAAGAACTATAGAATCTTCTAGAAAGGCCATGACTTGGGATTTTAACGCTCCAGATATTCCTTGCTCCAGGGGTTGGCAGACACAGACAGCAGGCTCTAGTGAGTCTCAGTGAGCGTTAGTCACCCCATGATGGCAGGGTCAGTGTCTTGGGGAAGCAGAATGTGGTGGAGACCCGGAGGCACAGGGAACCCTGGGTTCGAATCCAGGTCCTCTGTACTCTGGGCGCCCCTCACCTTCCAGGGGGTCCTTGGCCAGGCCCAGCTGGCGGATGATGTAGCGCGGCAGGTCAGTCTTCACACCTTGGTCCTCGCGGGCCTGGCCCTCTGCGGCCTCCAGCAGATGGTAGAATTCCTCTGGGTCGAACTCCTGGAGAGGAGAGGCCGTGAACCCCCGCACCCTCACGGATCCCCAGAGCCCCAGGGCCCCCGGTGGCGGCTTACCAGGCACTCCAGCAGCCGCGCAGGCCTCGAGATGATGATGAGCAGCTTGCGGACGAGCTGCACAATGAAGCCCACCTCGGCGCTGTCAGACCGCTCGTGAGCCTGCAAGGTACCAAGGTACGCCTGGTGAGGCCACGCCCACAGAGGAAGCCCGGCCCATGAGTGGGCGGGGCCATACCCACATCCAGATAGGGAGCTCCTCGGGTTCTGAAAACCCCGCCCAAAAGGCATGTTACCCAAACACACTCCACCCCATGGGCGTGGCCCTCTGCCAACCCCGCCCCCACGCACATCCTGCAGCAGGCGCTCTAGTTTTTCCTGCATCTCCAGGAAATAACGGGAGGTGACCAGGGCCTCGCCCGACTTGGCTAGGCAGTCCCGTGCCAGCTCCACAATCTGGTGGTGGATGAAGCCCAGGACACCGTCAGCCAGTGCCAGGCGGTTTCCAGGGGCGAATGCCGCCAGGAAGTCCTGCAGCCGGCCCTCCATCTGTGCAGTGGCCTGTGGGAGGACGCAGGTGAGTGGCAGGGGCAGAGACGGTTGGGAGGTGAGGCGAGAACAGAAGTGGATCAAATAGGGGCGGGGCCAGTCCAGGGCATGGCCCCGGGCAGGCAGGCAAAGGGTGTGTGTGGCAGGGGCAGCTGACAGACATACACGCGGGGCTAGTAGGGCCGGGGTTGCAGTGTCTGACAGACAGTGAGACAGGTCATTCAGTAGCAGGGTTGGGGTGACCAACAGAAGAGGAATGGCCTCATCGGAGGCCAGGGCCTTGTCAGTGGTCAGGGTTCTGGTGAGTGACAGGAGGCGGGCCTGGCTGGTGGACCAGACTGGCAGAGGGTGGCAGCTGCGGGGTGCAGGGGCGTGCAGCACACCTTGGGGAAGCGCTCCCGGTACACGTGATTCATCATCACAATCTCATTGTCGAAGGTCCCCGATGTACGTCCAGGGCTGAAAGAGTGACAGGAGGGTGAGGGACACTGAAGGGCCCTGACTGGTGGAGCGGTCCCAGCCCAAGCCTACCTGAGGCTGCGTGAGCGTGGGCGCAGGCGTGGGGACCGGCCTCCTCCATCCTCGTCCACCACGCTCTCTGAGCTGCGGAAGTGCTTGGACAGGAAGCGCAGCTCGTCCGCTGTGGGCTGGAAGGGAAGCTGGTGTAGACGCTCTCGGGAAGATGAGCTTGACTGGGGAAAGGAAGAAGGTCGGGGTCACAGCAAACTCAGTACCCCAGCATTGCACCCTGCCACACCCAGCTGAGGCTGTCTCAGCCCACTGCGAGCCCTCCTGGCCTAGAGTGGGAGCCCCATTCCCACACGATGCAAAAGGGTGTGTGACTGCCCCAGTCTACCCCATCCACCTGCCCAGGGCAGCTGTCAGTACCGACAAGGTGGAGCTGGGAGTGTTGGTCCCATAGCCGGAGGACGGGAGAGAAGCAAGTGACCATCTTCTGCCATCAGCCCTGGAGAGAGACAGGGACAGATGGAGGGACAGCCTGGCTCTGTGCTGGGCGGGATTTGCAGCACACTGTACATCTCCATTTCCGGATCAAGGAGCCCATTGACAGCCAGGGTCAGTGCACATATTCTTCAGACATTGCCTCCAGGAAGCCCACCCTGATACCTGCACCACCCAAGCTTTGGCCTGTCAGTTGCTGTTTCCAGGGGATCCCAGTCCCCAACAACTCCTTGGACACTCCGAAAGGTAGGCTTCAGCCCTCAGGCACTGCCTCAGGTCCTAGCACAGGGTGCTTCCTCAATACTTGTTGGCAAAATTGAAGGCCCTGGGCACACCATGTCAGCCTTTGGTTAGTGAACAGTGTGGCTGTTAGAGTTAGTGATTTCTGAGTATGGCTGTAACCCCCTTTTCCTTCACAGGACTCAGAATTACCTGTCAGCATTAGAGAAGTGGCTGTAGAGCCACGTGTTTGCCAGGGCAGAAGCCACAGGGAGAGACCACCATCCCTGTGACGAGGCCAGGACACTCACCTCCGGGCAAAGGGGAAGTTGATGCCTGCTGCAGCAGAGATGTTTCGAGGACTATCCAAGGGGCTGTTACCTGCTGAGGGGAGGGGAAGAGTGAGTCAGGATGGAGCCAGGACCCAGCCACCCGCCTGGGTCCCCCCACTCACCTGTTGGGACAGATAATGGTGACAGAGGCCTGGAAACAGTAGGTGAGGGTGTTCCCACAACTAGGCTCTTCCGGTTGCCACTGCGACAGCTGTGGAGGGAATGACAAGCTAGATGGTCAGCTCCAGGGACCCGGGAACCACGTGCCCAGCTGGGAGTGCACACAGGCTGGCTAGAAGTTGGGTTAGACTAACCACTGCCTCCCCTCGGTGGGTCCCTTTAAGGGTCTTTAGCAGAGGGTTCTAGACCCACTGGGGTCACCCCTAAGCAATCTTCCCTTTTTGTTTGTTTTTGTTTTTTTCTTTTTGTTTTTTGAGACAGGGTTTCTCTGTAGATTTGGAGCCTATCCTGGCACTCACTCTGGAGACCAGGCTGGCCTTGAACTCACAGAGATCCTCCTGCCTCTGCCTACCGAGTGCTGGGATTAAAGGCGTGTGCCACCAACACCCAACTTGTTTTTGTTTTTCAAAAAGGGTTTTTCTGTGTAGCTCTGGCTGTCCTAGAACTCATTCTGTAGACCAGGCTGGCCTTGAACTCAGATGTCAGCCTGCCTCCTGAGTTTGGGATTAAAGAAGTGTGTCACCACAGCCAGAGGCTGGCCTTGGGACGTAGAGATAACTCTCTGCCTCGTCTGCTGGGATGGCACGTGGGACATACCCTGTTTCAATCTTCCCTTCCATCCTTGCTACCACTGACAACATGGTGGGAGAAGCCCATCCAGCCCATGGGACACTGGCACATGACCAAGACACACTGACACACTCCAGCTTTTTTCCATCCCAGCCCTGACCCTGCACCTTACACTATGATACCTGCCAGGTACACTGAAATTCAGGAGGGACAGACAGGTGATGCCCTTGAGCCCATGGTTGTGGGAAGCAGGTTCCTCCCATGTTCCTGAAGCCAATGTCCTCACCTTCCCGAGATCCCACCAAAGAGCTACCTACTTCCTGGTGTGGTGGCACACTCCTTTCTTGAATCCCAAATTCTCTGTAAGTTGGAGGCCAGCCTGAGCTACATACAAACAACCAAAAGATAATTTAACCCAATGAAAAAACCCAAAGTCGCCGGGCGTTGTTGGGGCACGCCTTTAATCCCAGCACTGGGGAGGCAGAGGCAGGTGGATCTCTGTGAGTTCGAGACCAGCCTGGTCTACAAGAGCTAGTTCCAGGATAGGCTCCAAAGCCACAGAGAAACCCTGTCTCGAAAAACCAAAAAACAACAACAATTAAAAAAAAAAAACCAAAAAACCCAAAGTCAGCATGGTGACTCTCAGGCTGAATTTTCCATGTTCTAACTTCTGCCCACCTCTTTCCTCCTCAGGCGCCATGTCCCTTTTGGTCATCTTCCCTGACCCCCCCACCGGCCTAGGCCTCTGGCCCCTTCTGCCTGCTGGGCTTCCATGTTGGCAGAGCTGGAGCCACTAGGTTCCTGCCCTCCTCCCAGCCCCCTACAGTCACCCAGCAACAGTGGCTCTGACAGACGACAAGGAGAGCAGCCCACACAGCCCTCCGCCAACACAGCTCTGCAGAAGTGTCAGAGAGGGAGCGACAGGCAGGGTCTGAAGGAGGCAGGGAGGGTTTTGGGTGATGAGGGGCACAGCTGCAGGCCAAGACAGCAGGTATCAAAGCAGCAAAGGGAATAGACAAGAGAGGGGCAGGGAGCTGAGCCAAGCTAGTGTGCCTCTGTTTCCCTATCAGGACACTCAGAGGGTTCACAAAACCAGCACACCCTGTGAAACTGGCCTTAGGGGACACATACTCTCAGAGCCTGGCTGCAGGAGGCCACGCCCCCAGAGTCAGCTAAGCTACAGGTGTGGAAGGTAGCAGTAGTGGGGACCCACCAACTGTGCCTGCTCCCCACACAGGGACGCCAGGACTGTGATATCAAGCATGGAAGGAATTACCCCCTAGACTGAGTGTGGGTGCAGAAGCGGAACCCAAAGGTCCCTGAAGCACTTCCTGCGCCCCCCCCTCTGCACACGACACACACAGGCAGCCACACCCTCTCCCTGCCCCCCAGCTGCCCCCACTCCTGCAAGGGTGGCCAATGAGATTGATTGGTTCCTCTCCCTCATGCTTACAGGCAAGGCCTTGAAAACAACCATTTTGAACACCTCGGGTAATCTGGATCATCCCACCTGAGTACAGATTAAATGCCAACTGTTTACACAGCTCTTTGTATGCCAGCTCTAATAGGCCCACAAGCCATGCAGGGCACTGTAGTATCTCCGGGCAGAATCGAAGCTTTGCATATAGCACTCAGGGTCCTTGCAACTCAGACTTTGCCTGTCTAGACCGACCCAAACACAGAGAAACCAGCGCACAGAGATGTTGGGGAACTGCTTGGGGGGGGGGGTCACACAGCATGGTAGCAGCTACACTGCAATTTGAACCTGGCTCTGGTTGAGGCGTCACCTCTCACTTGGCCTCTTTACCTTGTAGAGGAGACCCAGGGCCGAGGAGAAGCCTTGGCTGCAAACCCACCACCCACTTGTGAGCCTGGGCCACGAGTATTTGCATCTGCGCCAATGCTTCTGCAGAGCGTCCAGCACAGAGCGCTTCATCCCAAATCCCTCGCTTTGCGCAGCCCGATTCCAGGGTTCGAATCCCGGGGTCCCCAGCTCGACCCTGCACTCCGAGCAGCCCCTACCTTTTGGAACGCTGTAGCAGCGCACCCTTAGCCAAGCGGCTGCGGTGTCCTGGAGCCGCCACCGCCGTCCAGTAGCTGGGGTCCGACATGTTGCCGCCCCGGCGCGCCGGGGCCTCGGCCGGACCGGCTGGATTCGGCCAGAGCCCCGAGGAGCGGCCCGGCGGCCGGGGGCTACCAGGAGCGCGCGAGGAGGCGAGGAGGAAGCGCGGCCGGGCCCGCCCAGCCGAGGGGGCGGAGCGAGAGGGGCGTGGCGTCGCTATGGAGGAGGGCGGTGGGGCGGGGCGTTGCCAGGGCCCGCCACTAAGGAGCCTCCGTTACTATGGCTCTGCCGGAAGCGCTGGGATGGAGCTGAGTTAGAACCCTCATGCGGCGCCCGGCGTCGCGCGGACCTTGACGGATTTGCGGGGCGTTGCTAGGGCTCTGGAGTGCATGTGGACGTTGCTATGGGCCCCAGCCAGCATCACAGGCTGGACTTTGCTAGGATTCTGAGCAGAGGGGGCGGGGTTACCTGGCCGTTGCTAGGGCTTGCGTAGAGAGGGCGGGGCGTTGCTATTGACCTCAGCAGCCCAGACAGAATGTTGCTAGGCTCTAGGCACCGGGGAGAGGGGCTCTAGGATGAGGGTAGGACGTTGCTATGGACCTCAGCAGCACAGGCAGGACGTTGCTAGGGTTCTGAGCAGAAGGGGCGGGGTTACTCTCTGGGAGGTGAGGGCGGAGCTTTGCTAGGCCCGCTGCAATCACCGGGGCGTTGCTTTGGCATTTGCCAGGGGAGGCCGGGCGTTGCTAAGGCCTGGATGGCGGGGTGGGTAGGCGGCGGCACTCGCGCTGGTGCGGCGGGTCTGTCGGTGTCCCTGGGCTATCAACCCTGTCCGGCGCTGCCCCTTTCCCTTCCCGGTCCGTAAAATGCCTGCGGTGAACGCGGCGTGGTGACAACAAACCTTGCGTACATACACGAAAGCCATTACCAAAGGCGAAAAGTCGCGAACACTTAGATACCAAAAGGGATAAGTCCTTCTCCCCCAGGTCCTAGTGGAGGTCATTCTGATCGCACTCGGCTACCTGGACCATTAGACATTTCGCATACCGGCCTTGCTGGATTTGAAGACCAAACCCCATATCTGGGACAAGAAGATAGCCAAGGAAACTGAGGCACAGGTCCCCAGGGTGTTCCCATTCCATCTCTCTTCTCACGTCACCCCCAGGCACTGTCACATCAAGTGTCCTCCACCCTTATTGGCTGGAGCACAAACCCATATACTCACTCACTCATTCACTGGATAAACACCTACAGTTTGGCTGCCTCTGGGACACCTGGGGTGACCTCAAGGGGGGGGTGGTTCTTAGTTTCATATGGGAAACAGAGAATAAACAGGAAACAAAAGAAGAATTTCAAAGAGTAACTTCAAAGAAAGAGGGGCTGTAGCCCGCTGGGTGAGTGTTTGCCTAGTATGGAGGAGGCCCTGGCTCCATCCCCAGCATCTTAGCACACTTGGAAGGTGGCACACACCTGTCATCACAGGACTTGGGAGGGAAGACTAGAGCTGACCACACAGGCTGCATTAAGGTTCTGGTTTATTGAAAGAGCAATAGGGAGTCATGGGTGGTGTGTGAGATGCCCCATGTCTGTCCTGGAAAGCAAAGACCTTTTAGAGGAGGGGGTGGGGGGCTGAAGACTCCAATAAGAAGCTGGGTGGTTTCCAGGAACCAAAGCTGAGGATCACATCGGGGTAGGCCCGGAGAGAAGTGAATGGGGGAGAGCAGGTGTTTTGAGTTCCAAGGAAAGGCCCTGCAGGGGCCAGGTGTGACAGAGGATTACAATGGCTACTTGTGATTCTGGGTATCAGGTCTAATCCCCTACAAAAGGCTCAAAACCTCCTGACTCTGGGGACCCAAATGGGGATAGAGCCCTGGGTTTCATAGGCACACCTCATACACAGCTATTCCCTGACACCTGTCCTTAATCCCAAAGCCCTTGCCACTCCACACCTCCACTGACCTGGAACCCCATCTCTCAGCCCCTTGGCCTCCCACTCTAGAGAATTTGGCAATGGTGATCCAGAGTGCCTGCCTGGAGGGAGAGGCTGAGTGTACAGGACTCCCTGCTCACACTCCCTAGTCGGCTCCCTATTGCTCTCCCAGCAGAGCTCCTGTCCTAATACCACCTGTGACCAGGCCTACCTGTCTGCTGCTACTTCAGCTTAAATGGCAAAAGTCGAGGTGTGTTTTACTCATGCCAACCCATCCTGTCACCTCTTTCCACATAAGCCACAGGGCTCAGCCACTGTCCCTCAGCCCCATATCCTGTGCTCCACAGGTAAATCTTCATTCCATCTGTGCTTGGCCTCCAAAGCCCTGGGGCCGTCTCTGTGTCCTAGAGGGCCAACTCGAGATGGCTTTCCACCCTGAAGGACAACAGGGCACCTCTACCTGCTTCCCATTCATCCACACCAGAGCCTACATTCTTGCCCTGAGCATACAGTGTGAGCAGAAAGATTCAGGTCAAGCCTTTGAGGGTCTCAAAATTCTGAAGGAAATGAACACTCAGTAATCACACAGGAAGATGAAAGTTCACTGGGCAGGGTGTACTCCTTCCACCAACACTGACTGAGGCAGGGAGATTATGAAAGTTCGAGGTCAGGCTAGCCTACAACCTACGTAGTACAAAACAAAAATAAAAACAAACAAACAAACAAAATAAAAACCACTGTCTCACCCTGTAGTGGTGCACGCCATTAATCCCCGTGCTCAGGAGGCAGAGACGGGTAGATCTCTGTGAATTGGAGACCAGCCTGGTCTACAAGAGCTAGTTCTAGAAAAGCCTCCAAAGCCACAGAGAAATACTGTCTCAAAAAACAAAAACAAAAACGAAGGACCAGAGGTGTGCCTCAAGGGTAGACCCCTACCTAGGATCCCCCAGTGAGGGGCTGGGGGTGTGGCTCAAAGGTGGAGCTTTTGCCTAGCATCTAAGAAATGAAAAAACAAAACAAAACAAAACCATGGAAATCAGCCCTGATGGGGGCTGGTTTATGGAAGGATGGAGTGCACATGGAAAGCTTCCATTCTGCAGATGTGATGGAGGCCTTCAAACATGAAAAGAAGTGTGTGTGTGGGGGGGGGCTGGAGAGATGGCTCAGAGGTTAAGAGCACTGCCTGCTCTTCCAGAAATTCTGAGTTCAATTCCCAGCAACCACATGGTGGCTCACAGCCATCTATAATGAGGTCTGGTGCCCTCCTCTGGCCTGCAGAGATATATGCAAGCAAATACTGTATACATAATAAATATTTTTTAAAAAAAGAAATGGGGGAGGGGTCATGAAGAGATGGCTCAGTGGTTAAGAGCACTGGCTGCTCTTCCAGAGGTCCTGAGTTCAATCCCCAGCACCCACATGGTGGCTCACAACCATCTGTAGTGAGATCTGGCGCCATCTTCTGGGGTGCAGGGATACATGCAGACAGAACAGTGTATACGTAATAAATAATCATAAAAGAAAAAAAGCCATCAGAACTCTGAACAGCAGTGACAAGTGAGGAGACGTGGGTGGGTTGCACATGATCTCAGAACTTAGGGATTATGGGACACAGGGGGACGGTCTTCTCATAGTTCCTGGATCAAAGGGGCTCTTTCATACTGAGGTATAAATGGTTGTCAAACAAATTAGATCCATCCTGTTCAAGTATAGTGTGGAATGAAACTGAGGCCTTGTGTGGCTGCAGGCAAAGTGGTTCTGCTGCCCTCTGGTGGTGACTGTGGCTACCTAAACCCTGTTCAGTCACAAGTATCCCCCACCCAGGGTCCCTCCCTCTTACCTGCCCTCCCCTGGGTTTGAGCCAAGGACTCAGAGATGCCTCTGGCTTCCCACTGCCTCCCAGGGTGCCCCTGGGCCTCTTCCACCTACTCTACAGTAAGTGTGGCCACAACATTCCCTGCCTCCCACTGGGCAAACCCAACCAGTTCTGGGCACTGATTTCCTCCAGATGCCGCAGTCCCCACCCTGCCACGGGACCAACGCACACTCAGACCTAGTTGTCTGGGGCTAATCTTGACCTAGCTCTGTTCCCAACTCCCAATCCACAGTCACCTCCCCAAGGGGTCAGCGTTGGAACGTATCTCATTAGCCGTCCATCTGTTTCTGGCCATCTCCTCCAGCTAACTGCGAACCCTATTATTGTTGACAACTATGGACTTTTTACCTGGCATGCTGGTAGGTGCCTAGAAAATGTTTGCTGAGTGAATAAGGGTAACCCTGTTAATTGTCTGGACTTCAGTGTGGACTCCATAGTATTATGTGTCTTCCCCATTCAAAATCAAGAGACTGCTAAACAGCTCGTTCATACTAAGGTGTAAATGGCTCCCATGTAAGCCAAGAAGACTTACTTTCAGAGGGGTTGGCCTCGGAAACCAGCCCAGCAATCTAGGGTGGCACTGACTCTCGGTAGGGTGTGGGGGCCAAGCTGGCCCCCAGACTTATGGAATCATACCAGGCCTGCCTCATTTCCTCAGCTGGGAAACATGGTCAGAGTAGAGCCGCCTGTTTGGGTCTAGTGCAGCCTGGCTGGCCTTGCGTGTGACCAGAGGGAGGCGTTTCCAGCGGGTCCCCGAGGTCACAACCTAGCAGGGCCCTGGGAATCCAGCACCTGTCTCGGGGAGTCGCTGGGCTCAAGTTCTGGCGTCGCCTTGGACACTTGCCCAGCTGCAGCCTGGAGCTGCGGGGTCCAGAGCCCGCCGGGGAGGGCGCGCGTGCGGGGCGGCGCCACTCACCTCCAGGGCTGCAGGCCCAGTGACGGGCTGCACGGGCTGCACGGGCTGCCGGGGCTCAGCAGGCACGGGCTCTGGCTGCTCGGTGACAGACTGCAAGACAGAGGCGGGCGGTGACCCCGCGGGCTCCCGGGAACCACGCCGCGGGGCTCGGACCACGTTACTCACTCGAGCGTCAGCGCGGGGATCAGCAATTTCTCCCTGCGGGACTTCATGGCGGCGCCGCGGGAACCGACGCCCGGTGGCACCGGGCGCGAGCAGACGCGCTGGGACTACGGACCGAGGAACGCGCACACCGGCGGCTGTGGGGGCGGGGCCATGGGGCGGGGCCGGGGACGGAGGGGCGGGGAAGAAGGTGGGCTGAGGGGCGGGGCAATGATGCTGCTGGGCGGGACTAAAGGCCAGGGAGGAGCTGGTGGGAGCGGAGTTCGATGTGTGGGTGGGGCTATAGGTTGGGGCGGGGTTGTGGGAGGGGCTACCCGTGAGGAGCCGGGCTTCTAGGGGCGGAGGAATGCGAGTGGGGCGGGACATTTGCTGTGTAGGTAAGGGTGAGGGGCGGAGCTATCTGAGGAAGGGCGGGGCTTCCGGGGAGAAAAGCGTACTCTAAAGAGGGCGGGGCCAGGTTTCGCTCCGCTGGGCGCGGCTTGCGGCCGGTGGGGCCGGGCCCCCCAGGGAGCGCGATGAGCAGACACTCGAGGCCCGCGCCTCTGGGTGGGCGTGGCCTCTGGACCGGCTCTTGGGACGCCTCAGAACTGTTTGGGGGTGGGGACAGAGGCGGAGCCTCTCTCAGAGGGGCGGGGCTGAGCAACAAGCGACTTAGTGCGTGCGCAATCCGGCCCGCGGGACCCGCGGCTAACGGGGACTGCAGTCCCCCACTCCTTGGCGGGTCCAGTGCCCGCATCGGAAGGGAAGGCCACCTGCTGGGCTCTGCCGACAGGGACCTCCCGCCCGGATCACATCGGCGGGTAGCCTCCCGTCGCCCTACCCCACAGCCCGGGGCCGAGGAGGTGCAGCACGGCAGCGGGGCTGCCTGCTTCCCCAGGACTCGGCCCTCACTGTGCCTTGAGGTCGTGCGCTGCACTCCCCCCACCCCGTCCCTCACGACGCTCTCCGGGCAAGGTCCGGCCCCGCCCCAGCCCACACACTGCGCATGACCTGGCTCTCAGACCTCGAGTCTCCTCCTCTACCTCACCCGGTCCCCTCCACTGCCAAGGCTGGTACCACCCCAGTACCTCTGCCCACGCCGGCCCCTCTGGGATGCTACTGTCTCCACATCGACCACCCCACCCCGCCGCTCCTCCTCACCTCCTCCAAGTGACCCCCACGCCTCTCTGTCTCTTTCTGTTTAATTTCCCCTGAGCGCACACACTTAAAGGTTTGTGTCCCCCATTAAGAACCCCAGCTGCAGAGGGGCTGGACCGTCTCCTTCCCGTTTCTCCAATAGGGAGGGCCCAGAACCAAAAACCTGGAGCTTCTCAGTGTCCACCTGAGGCACATGCAGTATGCCAAGCTGAAGTGTCCAGAGCTGTTGCTGTCAGTGAACAGGAGGCAAGCTCCACCCCCGGGCTTTGTTTATCTATCTGTAAACCCAGGACACACAGAACAAACTGTTCTTTGAGCCCCGGATCTCCCCAAATGATGCCAACACCACGGATTCTGTTGGCGGGAGACGAAAGGAAGCAAGTCCCTGTCACCAGGGTATGCAAGTCCATTCCAAAGTACTTGGGTTAGAATCACTTTTCTCCCAGTGCTGAGGATCAGATCTTTTTCTTTTCTTTTAACGATTTATTTATTTATTATGTATACAGTATTCTGCCTGCATGTATGCCTGCAGGGCAGAGGAGGGCACCAGATCTCATTACCATGTGGTTTCTGGGAATTGAACTCAGAACCTCTGGAAGAGGAGGCAGTGCTCTTAAAGGCTGAGCCATCTCTGCAGCCCCAAATCTTTCTTCTTTTTCCACATTTATTTATTTATTTATTTATTGAAATGGATTTCATCTCTGAACACACCTGGAAGTCAGAGAACAAATTGTGGGACTGCACTTGGGTGCAGAGCAAGACAGTCAATTGCCTTACCCACTAAGCAAACTCTAGGGCCTATGACTTTCTAATCTGCTACAGTGGAGTTACACCCCGCAGATAATGGCAGGGTCTCATGTGGCCCAGTCCAACTTGGAACTGTCAGTCTTCCTGTCTCAGCCTCCTGGACGCTGTTGGGATCACAGGCCGGTGCCACCACACTATGCTTGGCCTGGATCCCAAGCTGGGAAGTGTTCTTTTACAGAATAAAGGTGGGGAGAGGCTCAGCCCCTAAAGTGATTGCTCTGCAGCATGCATTCCAGAGTTCCGATCCCTAGAGCCCATGGGGTGCTGGAGGCCCACCTAATTTAATCCCAGCCTAGGAAGGTAGAGATGGCAAATTCCCAGAGCACAGGTTCTGGGTTGGATTGAGAGGCCCTGCCTCAAAGAACCAGGTGGAAGACCATTTTTTGTTTGGTTGGTTGGTTTTTGTCTTGTGAGCACACACACATGAAAATTGCAAAAGAAAAGGCAATGATGTAGTTGTATTAATCATTGAATAAGTTACTCACCCGCGTCCCCGGCGAGGAAGACTCAGCTCCTTCTGAAATGAGACAAAGAAAGTGGGGTTAGCCCAGGAAGTCTCCACCCACTGCACACCAACACCAGTCTCCCGAAACCCAAACACACCACCTGCCTCGTCTCCCTGCCTTAGGGTCCTCACACCAATGGTGGTCTGCCACGCATTGTCCACAGCTTAGTCCTTACTCCTATCTGAGTATCCCTCATGGAACATAAATGAAGCCAGCAAAATGACTCAGCTGTAAAGGCACTTTCTGCCAAACCTGACCACCTGAGTTCAATCCCTAGGACCCACCCAATGGAAGGAGAGAACTGAGTCCCAATTTCCTCAGATCTCCTGAGGTGTTTGTACACACACACACACACAGAGGCACACACGCACACGCACGCATGCGTGCACACACAAACACACATACGCAAACTCACACACACACAAACACACACAAACAGACATAAACACATATACACACACGTGCGCACATGCCCACAATAAATGAATAAATGTAATAAAAGTAATGAAAGGAGCAGGGAGGTAGGAGGCAGAGGCAGGTGGATCTCTGTGAGTTCAAGGCCAGACTGGTCTACAGAGCGAGTGCCAGGAGAGCCAGAGCTACACAGAGAAACCCTGTCTAAAAAAACAAACAAATTGGTCTGCACCGACTCTGGCTGCCTCTACTACATACAAGGCAGAAGAGAAACCTGGTCTTGGGGTCCACTGGGACCAGAGTCCCTCCTGAGCACACACACACGGGAAATCTGTGTTTTTCTCTGTGTGTGTTTCTGTCATGGCACATGTGTGACAACTTTCGAGAATGTATTTTCCTTTTTCAGTGTGGGTCCCTGGGGAAGGAGACAGCCTGCCAGGAGGCTTGATTGACTGGGTCATGCTGACTCTGGCTTTGTTTTTGAGACAGACTGTATGTAGCCCAGGGTGGGTTGGAACTCGTGGTGATTCTCCTGCCTCAGATTCTCCACTGTTGAGAAGACAGGGTCTGCCACCAACTGCACATCAGGGAGGTTTTTCCTCTTTAATTTTGAGAGAGCTGTTGGAATCTCATAATTCCCAGACCTCCGTGAAGGGCTTGCTACTGCTTTAGAGATAACGGGACCTTACTGTAGGCTGCCCTGGCTCCTGTTACTGTTTAAACCAGCACTGGCCAAAGAAGAAACTGCCCATATTGTGTCTCATTTGCCGAGCATCTACTGTACAGGTTGGGAAACTGAGGCAGAGACCGAGTGGGAGACCTGGGAAATGGACTTTCCAGACGCCCCCAGTCTAACAGACAAATGCATTGGGGCGGCCACTTTGGGGACGTGAACTATTTTTACAGTGGTGGGCTCCAAGCTACCCACACCCCAAGTTTTCCATGGCAACCAAAGGCGTCATCCACAGCCAATTGGAGGGGGGCGGAAACTGCCAGGCGCTGGACCTCTGGGAGGCCTGGGGTTGGCCAGAGGAGGGGAAGGGAAGGGCCCCTATTGTGCTCGCATCTCTTGTGTGTCTGTCTCCTCTCTCATCGTCTAGCTCCCCCACTAGCAAGCCAGAAACAGAATTTAAACTCGGAGGTTCAGCCTGGTGCTGGGGATGCTGCTGTGTGGTGTCCGTCAACAGCCCAACCTCTCTGTGCCCCAGTTAACTCATTTAGAAAACAAACAGCAGGTCCCACATCAGCGACGATGAGAAGTTTAAACGCATCCCCACGATACAAAAGGACTCCAGGCGGGGCTGGGGTGCTGCCAGGCCCCGGAAAGCTCCCCGGAAGTGGGCCCACGGCATCCCGCTCCATCTGCTTCCCGCGGCCCCCTCGCCAGCTGCTCCCGCGCAGCAGCTCCCACACGGACGCCCCGCTACTGGCTGGTGTTTATTTGTCTTGAGGCCTCTCTCTGCAGCGCAGGCTGGTGGCCTGGAACTCGACATCCTCCTGCCTCAGCCTCCAGAGTGCTGGGGTCACGGGCAGATGTCACTTTCTTTGGCCCTCTGTGACCGCTGTTTTTGTTGTTGTAGCCCTGGCTGGCCTCGAACTCCTGATCCTCCTGTCTCATCCCCTCCTGAATGCTAGGATAGTGTACGCTACACTTGGTTTAAGCCGTGCTTGGGATGCAGTCCAAGGGCTTCATGCACGGTAGGCAAGCACTCCACCCACTGAGCCACCACACTCCACCCACTGAGCCACCACACTCTACCCACTGAGCCACCACACTCCACCCACTGAGCCACCACACTCCACCCACTGAGCCACCACACTCCACCCACTGAACTACAAGCACTCTATGGGTCTGCCCTTTAAATACTGTGTTGAGAGGTTCCTCGTGGATTGGAGTGCTGTCCAGTTTGGAGGAACCAGAGCTGGTCGTGAAGCACAGGAGCCAGGGTCAGTAGTCTGCACGGAACTCAGAGTTGCCCATTTTATATCTGGGAAAGGCCAGGGCTTGGGGCCCACTGGGACCCCAGAGTCTACCCTCAGAAGTTTCTTGTCTGATAGGGATTTGGCTCTGTAGTCCCCGCAGGCCTTAAAACTATCCTCCTGCTATCCTCCTGCCTCAGCTTCCCAATTCCTGGGATGATAGGCATACACCGTCACCATTAGCAAAGATTCACTTCAAGGCTAAGTAGGCCTGGTTGGGGGAAGCAGTTACCCCCATATTGGCTATCCCGTGGCACTGGAGAGCGAGAGCATTGCCTGTCTTCTAGTTACCCCAGAGGCTGCAGGGGGGCAGCCTGGCCTACACTGTGAGCAGTAGCGACCAGAGCACACAGCCTGGGCTCTTTCCCCAGTGTCATCAACCAGGCCTTTTTGTATGCACTTGGGTGATGGAGACTGAAGGATTAGGAGTTCAGGGCCAGCCTTGGCTTCCTCCAGAACTTATGAATGGACCCTTTGAGCCCCCCAGCAGGGTTCAGCCTCCGAGCATTCTGATTGGCTATCATGGATGCCTGCCCTCTGATTGGCTGAGGCTCTAGACAGTTCAGGCATGAATTTCGGATTACAGATGTGTACCTCCGCGTCAACTTACTTTCTTGCTCACAGATGTCAATTTACAGAGGGCGCCACCTTGCAGCTCAGGCTAACCCAGAGCTGATCCTGTAGCCCAGCGTGGAGTTCTAGAATAGGGTTGTTATTATATCCTAGTCTGGCTTTCATTCCAGTGTCCTTTAAGCCCTCTTGTCTCCTGTTAGCGGGCAGTCCCGTGCTCCGGCACCTTCCACAGCTCCCCACTGCCCTGGCACCCAAATTTAGCTTGTTTGTTCGTTTATTTACTCTCTCTCTCTCTCTCTCTCTCTCTCTCTCTCTCTCTCTCTGTGTGTGTGTGTGTGTGTGTGTGTGTGTGTGTGTGTGTGTGTGTGTCCGCATGCCTCAGATCATGCGTGGATGTCAGAGGAAAACCAGGGCTCTCCTTCTACCATGTCCACTCCAGAGAGTGGACTCCAGAGAGTGGACTCGGTTGTCAGGCTTGGTTGAAAGCACATTTACCCTTGGAGCCTTCTCGCCAGCCCCACTCACCCTTACTCTGTATCTGAGACATGGGTTTCTCGGCATCGTTTTGCTGTTTGTGTTTTGCTGATCTCATGGAGCCCAGGCTGTCCTTGAACTCCCGGACCCTCCTGCCTCAGCATCCTGAGGGCTGAGATTAAAGGTGTGCGCCATCCTGCCTGGTTGCAGACTTTAGCTCCACTTACAGCACCTCTCCCGGCACTGCGGCCTCTGGACCTTTGCACCTGCCGAGCTCTCTCCGCTCCCTGAAGCTCACCCATGGACGCCTGGCCCTGAGAACCGCTATACTTCTCCGGGCCTCAGTTTTCCTGTGTGTAACGTGGGACCTGTCATCTGGAAATATTTACCCCCCACGTGGAACAGGTCCCGCTTGTTGACGTCAGCCGCGCCCCCATTTGCTCACCCGGAGGCGGCTCTCTATTTTAAGAGGCTGAGGGCGGGCTCGCATCTAACTGGGGCCCAGGCGACACCCGTGGCGCACCAGCCCCGCCCCCACTCCCGCCTTCCCGCCCGGGTCTCGGCTCCTAGGCTTCCTCCGGGGACCCGCCCCACTGCCCCCTCTCAGCAGCTTTACTTAATCTTCACTTCCCCAAACTCCCCTGCCCTGTGCCCGCCCGGCCTCCCGCGGCCCGGGCCACCGTGTCCACCTGCACTAGCCAAAGCTGAGGCTACGCACACAGCCGGCGCTCAATAGATGCAGGGCACTCGGTGGTGTGCGGTTCCCCACCGCAAACCTGTTGGCCGCTTAGGCGTTCGTGTCGTCCCAGTCTCAGAATCTACCAGCAAACCTTTTTGAGTTTAGCAGATGTTACAGACGGGGAAACTGAGGCCCAGGGAGGCCAGGGGCGTCGTCTCCCAGAGTCTCAAAACCGAGAGTGCGCCGGACTTGCATTCGCTCTTACTTCCCCCTGGCCAAACGCAGTAAATCGGGAAACTGGGGCTCGCAGAAGCCACCACTCGCGCACACCCTGCAGACCCTTCATTGTCACACAGATCTGTGACCCTGGAGAGATGGAATCCCAACTGGGCATCCTCGGGGTAGGGGGTGGCTTCCCTAGCAAGAGCCTCAGTTTCCCCATCAGTGGAAAAGACCGGAGGCTGGGGACTGGCTGCTAGCAGCCACGCTGGCCGGCGGCTGGGCTCCGTCCACCTCAGAGGCTGCACACACGGGAGCTCGACGGCCTCCGGCGGGTGTGGCGAGAGGACCCTGGAGCTCCTTCTCCCCACTCCAGAGGCCTGGCCTCAGTTTCCCCATCCGTCTAACGGAGACACCTCCCTTCCCATGGTGCGCAAAACGCTCTGGGCAGCAGGTGGGCAGAGGGCGCAATCTGACGCTCCCCGGCCTTCCTCACTCCCTGCCTCAGTTTCCCCGCCCCGAAGGCTCTGTCCGCGCTCCCGCCCGCGCCTGGACTCACCTGGAGCCCGCGGCGCCGCAGGAGGCTCGGCTCGTCCATGGTTGAGTGTCCCCGGGGCTGGCCCCGCCTTCAGCCCCGCCCCCGCCCACTGGGCCCGCCCCCGAACATCATTGGTCCTGTCGGTCAGCTGATGCCCGATGGCCCTGCCCCTCGGGCCCTGGGCATTTTGCAACTCCACTAGCCTTATTCTGCAGATCGCAAAGCTGCGAGCTGAGGCTACACAGCAGGACCTGCGTGCAGGTCGCTCACCTCGACACAAAAGCAATTCCCCAAGACTCCATCTTTAAGAAAAAGTTGGGTTTTGCGTTTTTTTTTCTTTTTTTAAAAACCGGGCGGTGGTGGCGCACACCTTTAATCCCAGCACTAGGGAGGCAGAGACAGGCAGAGCTCTGTGAGTTCGAGACCAGCCTGGTCTACAGAGTGAGTTCCAGGACAGGCTCCAAAGCCACAGAGAAACACTGTCTCAAAAAAAAAAATCAAAAACAAACAAACAAGCAAACAAAAACCCTTTTAAATTGTTTTTATTCATAAACGACGCGTGCTTGTGTGCTTGTTAAATGAACAAGGTTTGTTCCTCGAAAACTTTTCATCCTTCGACACCCTGGATGATTGCTCCCTCAGGGCTTCAGGCTCTCTTGAGCACAGGAAGCTATGTCACTCCCTGGTGACCATGGGGACATTCAGTGATGTCTTTTGATATGGTTTCAGAGCCCTTGTGACCTGTTCCTTCCTGCTCACCGCCCCCAGATATGTAATGTCTCTGAAAGTGGGGCTCCCCTGAGCCTCCATGGGCAGCAGCTGGGAGGGGCCAGGAGGAGGAGGAGGAGGAAGAAGCATACTGTGACCTCAATAAGGGGAGCCCCAGCCCTCCAGTGTGCCTGAGCTCTCCCTGCTTCTCACACCCCCATGGCTCCCTATTCCTCCCCCACCAGGCAAAGCCCTCAGCTTGTCACTTGAAGTGTGACAAGGGCTGAAGACTGGGCTGGCCACATCAAGCACACACCATAGGTGTCCTGTTGCTGTTCACAGCCTGGCCCACCATCAGAAGCAGCTCACTGGGGAAACTGAGGCAGGTGTATGTGTGTGTGTGTATGTGTGTGTGTGTGTAGGCAGCATTGGCAGGGACAGGGAAGGACCAAAAGACCCACGTCTGGCCCCAGTGGGGCTCCTTGAATCCATCTCTTTGCTTCCAGCTGGAACCTCTGGACTCAGTTTCCCCATCTGTGACATAGAGCAAGCCATGGCGGTCTTTCTGAGAGCACGGGCTATATTGAGACAATTAGAGGAGTGAAGCCCTCTAATCTTCCACAAACTTCCCTCCCTTGCTGGCTGGCCTAGAACTCATGGCCATCCTCCTGCCTCAGCCTCCCAAGTATGTCAGTGCATCTGTGTTGTCCTAGCTCTCTGCTCCATCTATTTGACTCTACCCCTCCCCCCCCCAGCCTCCCCTGCACCGCTCCCTTCCAGCGCCTTTGGAGTCAAGTCTATGTGGGGTCACGCGGTAGGAGTGTCACCGTGCCAGGGCCGAGACACAGCCTCATTGTCCCAGCGGCACTGACCTCATAGCCTTCAGGGAGCTTGACCCTGGGCCAGGCGGGCCAGCTGTGCTGGGGACATGGCTCCTCACGCAAGGGGCCCCTCCCAAAGCACCATGAGCTTGTTCACATGGGCCTCAGTTTCTCCAAAAGATCTGTCTCACTTATCTGAGCCCTGGAAATCAGGGGGTGTTTAACCCAAGACAGGGTTTCTCTGTGTTGCCCTGGCAGTCCTGGAACTCACTCTGAAGACCAGGCTGGCCTCAAACTCAGAGATCCACCTGCCTCTGCCTCCGGAATGCTGGGATTAAAGGCGTGCGCCACCACTGCCCGGCAAATTCTTTCTTTTGAAACAGTCTATATAGTATTGGCTGCCCAGAAATCCATGGTCATCCCCCTGTCTCAACCTTTTAGGTACTGGGAAAAGGACTTTAAAATGAAACCTACAGGCTGGGGCTCAGTTTCTAGGCCTCTGCTTAGCATTCAGGAAGCCCAGCACCCCAATAAACTAGGTTAGCATTCAGGAAGCCCAGCACCCCAATATACTAGGTGTATCTGTGACACTTGTCACCCTAGCATTGGGGCGGTGGAGGCAAGAGAATCAGGAGTTTAAGGTCAGCCTCAGCTACCTCAGCTTCATAGTGAGTTCAAGTCCAGCCTGATCTACATGAGACCATGCCAAAAAAAAAAGACCCCCCCAGGCTGACTTATCTTGGGGTGGGTAGTCGTGGGGGTGGGGTGAGGGGGCTGACTTCCTGGCTTTCACTTTCACTTTGACTGGCAGGGGAGGCAATGAGTTTTTCTCCCCCCCCTTTTCATTTTCTTTCCTTTCTCAGTGTCTGCTTGTTCCGGGGTAGAGACAGGGTAGCTGGGCCCCTTCAGCGGCGCAGAAGTTCTTGGGGCTTCACAACTCCTTGTGGACCTAATGGGGCTGCGGGAGACCAGCCAGCCCATCTTCATCGTCCTCCTGCTTTGCCGGCTGGGTGGTGAGTCCTCCCCAGTGCTCCCCCCACATGTCCTGGGTAGGGAGGAAGGAGGGGTCCGTGGAGGGATGCAGGCTCCAGCTCTCTGGGCCGGCTGTCACATGGGGTCTCTGTGGCCATGTTTGCAGGGGTCTCTGGTTTGTGCTTCTCCTCTACTGAGAGTCCTGGTCCATTCCCATTTCCCATCTTCTTAAATAAGATAAGCTCAAAGAATTGCAGGCAGGCACACATAAGGTCGCATGTTCTGCGCACAGTTCACAGCACAAATTCACACGGGATCTGCACAGGCAGGTTGTTGGACACCTCATGGACCAGGCTGGGATGCACCTCCACCATGGCTGCTGTGTGACTCTGGGCAAATTCTATGCCTCTCTGTGCCTCTGCATTCCTCTGTAGACCAGGGATCTGCAGGTTTTTTTTTTTTTTTTTTTTTTTTCCCCGAGACAGGGTTTCTCTGTGGCTTTGGAGGCTGTCCTGGAACTAGCTCTTGTAGACCAGGCTGGTCTCGAACTCAGAGATCCACCTGCCTCTGCCTCCCTAGTGCTGGGATTAAAGGCGTGTGCCACCACCGCCTGGCAGGATCTGCAGTTTGTTGGCCCTCCATTTCAGCTTGATGGAGGGAACAATCGGGGATGGTGACCAGAATGTCACACCAAAAGTGCTGCAGGACTTTGGGGACACCATGTGCTGAGACTCACAGCAAGAGGCAGGGACCCCAGTTTCCTATGGAGGGCCACCTTCAGAGATAGCTGGCTGGTGATAGCAAAGAGGGGACAGCATGGCCAGGAAAGATGGCTCAGGCTTCAGGGCTGGGGTCACCAGAGAGAACAGGAAGGGTGCACCTGTCAACCTCAAAATCCAGAAGACTCCCAGAGCTGGGGTGACCCTTGCTTGTGGTGTCCTACACTCTCACAGGGCAGACACTGGTGCCCCAAGCTCCACAGTGAATCTGCTCACAGGACATCACCATCTCCTGGGGACTGTCCCAGCCCTGACTGCCAGCAGCCAAGTGCACTTACTGGGTACCCCAGCCTCCCCCTGCCCTGAGGCGATCTAGGGCAGCACCTGCTCCTGCTCAGAGCCCGTTCCTGCCCCAATGCTATATGACCTGGAGCCACAGAGACCTGAGGGAGCCTAGAATCTGGGGTAGTGAGAGGGCTGAGGAGAGGACCAGCACAGCTCTGGAGGGATAGGTGGTGGGTATGGGGGTGAGTGGGAGGTGGGGGTGGGCAAGGGTGGGTGTGTGGGCAGGTGGGGGTTGGGGTGGGAGGTGCATGTCGGGTGGGTGAGTGGAAGGTCTTCCATTGGCTGTGTTGATGGCAGACAAACACACAGACAGGAAAGGAGGTGGGCAGGGGGTGCTCCTCCCCGTGCCCTCCCCAGGCTCACTGTCCCACTGCTCTGCCTCCTCTGTCATTTTCTCTTGTCTTCCAGTCTCCTGCAGAGCTGACAGCTGCAACTTTGAGAAGCCACCACTGTACCCAGATGGAGCCTCAGGTCTGGCATGGCCCCTCCTAGGCTGAAAGCCACAGCTGGGTTGGCTGCCTCACCTTGTCCCCATGCGTATTCCCATTGTCCTGCTGCCCAACCCTGGGCCCCAGGCTGTTAGGTCCCCAGCACAGCTGGACCCTGCCTGTCCCTTCCAGGCGCCACCCTGAGCACAGTGCCGATGGATCTGTTCCTCACCCCACCCCTGCCACACAGCTGGTCACAGGGTTTAAGTCCCTGTTATTCGCATGGGCCAGTGTTTGGGACAACCACCTGCTACACGTTCTTGCTCTGTCCTTAAGTGGGATATTTTTATTTATTAACGAATTTCACAAAAGGAACTCCAAGAGACAAGTCCCAAATCTACTGTTTAAAAAAAGTACAGAAATCCAACTGTGGAGATGCAAACCTCTTATCCCAGACATTGGAATGCTGAGGCAGGGGGTCAGGAATTCATAGTCATCCTTAGTTAATAAGGTTGTCAGCCTGGGCTTCATGAGACTCAAAAACAAAACAAACTACTGCAAGGAACTAAGTGCAGTTCCCTGAGCAGGTAGGAAGCTGCTGGTGCCCAGTGTTGCCTGCATAAGACCAGCAGGTGCAAAGATCCCTACATGGAAGTCGGTCCAGAAACAGTGCTGGCAGGGCCGATGAGGACAAGCTGGGGCTAGCACAAGGGAAGCTTCCTGCTGGGAGAGCCCCACTTCTCAGACTTCTACAATCTCTCACAGGCGCCTCAGGACCCAGGAACTTGAGTTGCTACAGGGTTTCCGGGGCAGACTATGAATGTTCCTGGCATTACGATGGCTCTGAGGACAATGTCACGCACTTCCTGAGGTGCTGGTGAGGACCTGTCCCCACAACCTCACTTGTCCCCCACACCCCACACAGCCAAGATCCGAGTGTGAGCTCATGATTGACATGACCCCTGACACTCTTTGTCATGTAAGATGTGCATGTCACTACAGAGGTGAGAAAACAACACGCTGGTTCCTAGTCTTGTTTGTTTGTTTTTGTTTTCGAGACAGGGTTTCTCTGTGTAGCCCTGGATGTCCTTTGTAGACCAGGCTGGCCTTGAATTCACAGAGATCCTCCTGCCTCTGCCTCTTGAGTACTGGTATTAAACAATGCCCGGCTCATTTTCTAGCCTTTACTTTAATCTCAAACTCACCTTTGTGGTTCTCTTACCCACTCCCTCGCCCCCACCCTCCTATCCACCCATCTGCCCCACTGACTCATCACTAACCCTCCTCCTGCAGCTTCAGTGGTGGACGCTGCTGCTACTTTCCCGCAGGCCGTTCCAGGACTGTGCAGTTCTCGGAACAGGCTGGTGTCCCTGTGCTGTCTACCGTCACATTCTGGGTGGAGTCTCGGCTCAGCAACTGGACCATGAAGTCTCTGGAGATATCCCTGTACCTGTCTGAGTGGAGTGAGCTCCCTTTCTTACCTGTCCCTCTGTCACCCAGGTCCAGGATGAAGGACTGGGCATTGCAGTGTGACAAGAAAGTCTTGCTGCTTGGGAATAAATAGCTTATCACTGGGCTCTTAGGTTTCTTCTGGTAAAGCCTGATCCTCTGCTCCCCACAGTCCTGGGAGCCCCTCCTGGGAGCTGTGTGTTTTCATGACTCAGTGTGTCTTTGACAGAGTCCTGTCCTGAGTGTGCATGCTGAGGATGTGGGTTGTGGGCAGGTTCTGGGACGGATGTGGGCGGGCTGGTGAGTGGGGCTGTGCACCCTTCCATGGAGACGGGCAGAGTGAACTCCCAGAGGCAGGAAATTAACCAGGGCAGTAAAATGTTCATCTGTCAGGGGGAACATTCTCCTGCAAGATGCTTGTTTTGAGGGGATGGACACACTGAGGAGAGAACCAAGGTTTTCTCCATGTTCTACCTAGAGCTACTCCCCCAGCCACTCACTGGGGGGATCCTAGACGGGGACTCCACCTCTTACCATGCCCCCAGCGTTTTTTTTCTTTAATACTTATGTATTTTTATTTTACATATACGTATGTTTTGCCTGTATGTCTGGTGCCCAGGGAGGGCAAAAGAAGGCATCAGATCCTCTGGAGCTGGAGTTACAGACAGCTGTGGCTGCCATGGGGGTCCTGGGAACTGAAACTGGGTCCTCTCAGGTGCTCTTAATGCCTGAGTTATTTCTCCAGCCCCTAACGCAATCTGTTTTTTAAATTGTTAGACTGGGGACATAGTCCACAGGTAGACATGAGCCTAGCATACATGGAGAGCCGTAAGTTTTCATCCCAGCACAGCATAAATCAGTCATGTGGGTGAACACTTGTGATGCCTGCTCTTGGGAGGCAGGAGGATCATGATGAGTTCAAGGCCAGCCTCAGTTACAAGAGTCCCTGGACTGAAGAAACAAAAACAAAAGCTGAGGAAAAACCCCTGTTCCCCAACTCTGGGTACAGAATGCCAGCCTTAGCTGGGTGGACAGGGGCTCTCACTCTCATCAAGGTGACCCCATGAGTGGTGCTGGGCAAACCTGGACAATTGCACTCAAGTCAGAGGCATGTTCTCCACCCCGACAGTCAAGTTTAACCCTCCTCTGGGAGACATCAAAGCGTCTCGTATAGACGGGCAGTTACGCCTGGATTGGAACATTACCGAAGAGGTTCCAGCTGAGGTGCAGTTCAGGCGCCGGACGCCCACAACTAATTGGACATTGGTGAGTCTGTTTCCCAGATCCAAGGTCACCTTAGCACCGTCAGTGTCACCCAGTCTTCATCCCCAGGGCTGGCAGTTCTGCCTTCCTGCTTGCTCCACAGCCCTGGGATCTGATGGTGAGCTTCCTGCTTGAGCACCCCTCCCCCCAGTGGCTCCCCATTTCCCTCCCTGGACATCCTGCCAGCATCACACTTCCTTGACAAGCACTGGGCTGCCTTTCTTTGCTGGATCCCTGAAGTCCAGCCCCTTGCTAGAGTAGTCAGCCTGCATGAGGCCTAGCCCAGTCAGCTCACACCCACCGGGCATCACAGGCAGTGTGAGGGCCACCTCTTGTTACCCTCAGATTAATTTTCTCCTTTGCTCCCTCCCTCTCTCCTTCTCTTCCTCCCTCCCCCACCCATTCCTCAGCCACTGCAGTCCTATGGTGCCCACCCCTCTATTATCCTACCTGGACCTCAATTTTCCTCACAGATAAACAAACAATGGGTCAGGGGAGCTGGGCCTGGCAGCACCCACCCCTCACCCCAGAGGCTGGAGGGATACTGCAGGCATCAGCTGCACAGTGAAATTCAGGCTCCAAGGGTGAAACAGAAAAGCTCCGACAGCTCATTTCTGGACCACAAAGTTTAAACCTGTCATACACCCAATATCTTTTTAGGGTGACTGTGGACCCCAGGATATCTCTGACTTAGGTATGACTGAAGACATTCATGGCAGCATTTCTGGTAAGCATTGATGGGTCCCCTGCTGGCTACATGCAGGGCCTGTGGCCTGTCCTGTGGCTCAGTATGGGTTTATTCCTATTCTGCAAGCCAGAGTGAGGCGTAAAGAACCAGGGTCACAGTGGAGGGGTGGGGGCAGGGCCTCCTGCAATGAGCAGAAGGGGCTAAAGAGGGACCCAGGGACAGTCAGAGCACACAGTGTTGGTCAGTCCCAGTATACTGACACCATGATCCATGTCCTGTCTCTACCCAGAGTCCTGCCTCTGCCCTTTAGAGGACATGGCCCAGGAGCTCCAGATACGGCGGCGACGGCAGCTCTCCTCGGGGGCTCCTGGAGGCCCCTGGAGTAGTTGGAGTGCTCCTGTGTGTGTTCCACCTGGTGAGGGCCCTGGGTTACAAGCACTAGGAAAGGGTCCACAGAGCCAAGTGTGATGGTACATGCCAGTCATCCCTACGCCAGGATAGCTGAGGCAGGAGGTCTGCGGTTCTGAAGTTAGCCTGGGCACTATAGCAATACTCTCTCAAAAGGAAAAGGGTGTGGCAGGCAGCAAGTTTCATCACCAGGCTGAGGGGTTAGAAACAGAGCCACCAGAGAAGCCTGCATGGCCTCCTACCCTGGCTTCGGCTTATCTCCTTTGTCAGTCTGTGAGGTCTCTGAGACAAAGCCACCTGCCTGGAGCAGGGTGCCATCTCTAGGTGAAGGCCAAAGGTGCTTCACTCTTGTGCTCTGAAAATGGGAGGGGAGGGAGTGGCTCCCAGCCCTGGCTGCAGTCCTTCCCAGTTTTCTGGGCAGTGGCTGCCTCAAGCGCTCAGCCCTTCCCTTTCTCTGCTCTCTTTACAGAACGCTTCCCCCAGCCTGAGGTCAAGTTCCTGGTGGAGCCGCTGGGTCAAGGTGGAAGGCGGCGTCTGACCATGCAATGCCAGGTGACTGGGCCAGCCTGGGTAGGAGGCAGGAGGGGAGGAGAAAGAGACACAGATGAGAGGCAGGAGTGGCCAAAGCCACAGGGTCTGGGGTCAGCTCTGGAGGTTGGCTGGGCATGGTGACCAGCACCTGTCACTCTGGCACAGGGGAGGTGGTCTCAGGAGGAAATGAGTTTAAGGTCATCCTCGGCCAACCTGGGTTACCTGAGACCCCGTCTCTGCCAGTAATGGGGAGCCATGGAGAGGATGTGAGCAGGGGAGGGCACTGTCCCTGGTGTCCTGAGCTCTCCAGGCCATCTTCTGCTCTGCAGACGCCGCAACCAGCTGTCCCTGAGGGCTGCCTGGAAGTCAGGCCTGGTGCTCTGGTGAAGCACTTGGTGCGTGTGCACATGTTGTCCTGCGCGTGCCAGCCTCAGAACCGGAAGACCATGTCCATAGGCAAGCCGCTGAACCTCTCCGGGGCTGCCTACAACTTGGTTGTACTCACCAGGACTCGTTTTGGCCGCAGCCCCTACCAGATGTGGCACCTTCCTGCCCAAGAACTCACAGGTGCCTGGGGCCCAGGGGCAGAACATGAGGGCGGCGGGTTCCTTCGTCATGCACAAAAGAATGAGGTTAAGACAGTGTCCAAGTGAAAGGCGCATCAAAACTTCAGTCATTGAGATCTATGTTTAATGCAGGACTTTAAAACACACAAACTAGCCAAGCGTTGGTGGTGCACGTCTTTAATCCCGGCACTTGGGAGGCAGAGGCAGGTGGATCTCTGTGAGTTTGAGACCAGCCTGATATCCAGAGCGAGTGCCAGGACAGCCAGGGCTACACAGAGAAACCCTGTCTCAAAAAAACAAAAACAAGAACAAAAGACCAGAATCTTATTTGGAAACATGTGGCACCTGTAAAGGATTATCCTGGCATACAGTTGATGCTCAATAAATGCTAGTTGACTCCTCAGAATTAGAGGAGGAGTGTGGGTCTGTGATTCTCACCGACATGCTGGTGACCCTTCGTTCCCATGGACACCCGGGGCTCCTTCCAGAGATGAGAACCTTGAATGTCAGCGTGGAAGGCAACGTGACATCCATGCACTGGGCGGCCCAGGCTCCAGACACCACCTACTGCCTTGAGTGGCAGGCACGGGGCCAGGGCAGGAACCACACCCACTGTACCCTGATTGCACCAGAAGATGAGGACACAGCTGGGATGGGTATGTCACTCTCAGATAAATATGCTCTGTGATAATACATGGCTAGCTCCAACCTCCAGGGTCTGTGCAGACAGGGTGTCTGAAGCCCAGAGAGGTAGCTTCACTTACTCATAGTCACACAGCAGCTGGTCCAGGAAGAGGCTAGAACCCTGATGCTTGGCACCTGCAGCTTTGGCTGGGTTCCTGGGCTGCTCCCTGGGCAGGTCACACCCTGGGCATAATGAATCTCACATGCTATGGTGATTTAAACACTCCCATGTGCCAGGGAAGGTGACAAGTCACAGCTGCTAGTGGTGAGTCAATGAGGGCTGGAGGAGCCGGATGGTCCTGGCAGTGTCCTGTTCTGAGACTTTCTGCTCTGAGCTTGGAGAGGCTGAAGTAGTGGGATGAGGGATCCAGAAGAGGCATACGGGCTTTGAAGCACCAGGAGGAGTTTTCTGGGCAGTCGGTCCCAGAAGACAGCACAACCAGCACAGACTGACCGCTAAGGGCGACCCCACCCTGCTGGTCCTTCCAGTGACCCACAGCTGGAGCTCAGAGCCTGCGCTGGACCAGGAGGAATGTTACCGCGTCACCATCTTCGCCTCCAAGGACCCAGAGAACCCGGTGCTGTGGTACACTGCCCTGTCCAGTTACTACTTTGGGGGTAATGGTGAGTAGCTCTCATCTGTGGGTTTGTGTCCTTGGTGACGTTGGAGTGTTAGGTGACACCAGGGCAGATGGGTGTGGGTGGATCCATGCCAGTGGGTGTGGCCAAGGCTACACTTAAACCGGTGTTGTAGTTAGGAAGGTAGGCGGGGCCAGGGCAGTGGGTGGGGTCATCTGGTGGGCGTGCCCACCGCGGAGGAGGCGGGGCACGGTGGGCGGTCCGAGGTGGGCGGGGCCTCCCCTGGGGCAGCCTCACAGCTGACGGACAGGTTTTGTGCAGCCTCGGCAGCTGGGACCCCGAGCCACGTGTGGGTGAGGAACCACAGCAGAAACGCCGTGTCCGTGGAGTGGGCGCCGTCGCGGCTGAGCGCCTGCCCGGGGGTCCTGACGCGATATGTCGTGCGCTGCGAGGCTGAGGACAGCGAGTGGGCGTCAGGTGGGTGGTGGCGTGGGCGGGAACCGGCTGTGAGACCCGGGCGAGGCAGGGCACACCCCCAACCCTCCCCAGCCAACTGGAGGCCGAGAATTTAAACATGCGAGCCTGTGAGGGCCATTTTCATTTTTTACACGTTTTAACTACGTATTTATTGATTTGTTTACTGTGTATGACAACGTGGTGTCCACGGAGCATGCGTGGGCCAGAGGACAGCTTGTGGGTCTTGCCCTGGGGTCGAACTTTCATCAGGTCGGGCAGTTAAGGCCTTCAGGGAGGACTTATCCAGCCTGCCTGGCTTTTTTATTTTTTGAGTCTCTGTATCCCAGGCTGGCCTGAAACCTACAGCAATCCTCCTGTCTCAGCTTCCCCAGGAAATAGAGGTGAAACCAGGGCGTGCACTGAGCCAACACCCTGTCCTCCGTGACTATTTTGCTACCTCTTAAAGCTCTCGTTTGTCGGTGGTGGTTTTGAGTGTACGGGTATTGCCTGCATTTGTGTCTGATCCCCATGCGTGTGCCTGGTGGCCGCAGATGCTGTCGGGACGGGAAATGGAGTCACCGACAATCGTGAGCTGCCTTGTGGGTGCTGGGAACCGCACCAGGTTCTGATCTCACCCTCAAGCCAAGCTTGGACCCCACAGAGCTGACCCGAGTGTCAGGCTCGCCCCACGGGCCATGAAAGAATCCCTAACCTACGCTGCCTCCCTCCAACAGAGTGGCTCTTGCCACCCACAAAGACCCAAGTGACACTTCAGGGACTGCGCAGTGGCGTGGTGTACAAGGTACAGGTGCGAGCCGACACTGCGCGGCTCCTAGGCTCCTGGAGCCGCCCACAGCGCTTCAGCTTTGGTGAGTGGGACAGCTGCCAGCTGCTAACCCAGCGTGCACTTTGCGGCTCTTCCCATAATGACCTCCGCATCCCCGCGGGGGCAAGGATTCCCTCTGTGGCTTTCCATGGGCCTCAACAGAAAGGACCCGTTGGAATTCCTCTTCTCTGGCCTGCCTGCCTGCAATATTTTATTTCCCCACACACACTTGTCAAACTCCTATTCATCCTTCAAAACCAGGCTGTAAAGTTCTCTCCTCTAGGAAGGTCTCCCTACCTTTCTCTGAGCCACAGTGCCAGAGGAGCCTTGACTCCTTGGGTTTCTCTGTGTGGGTCAAGCTGTGTCTTCCCCGGCCAGGAGGCTCCTGAGGGGTGGGAAGGGGGGAATGGGAGCACCTCCCTCAAGTTGTGCCGCCCCCAGAGGTGCAGATTTCCCGTTTATCCATCATTTTTGCGTCTCTGGGGAGCTTCGCCAGCGTCCTCCTCATGGGCAGCCTCGGATACATCGGTTTGACCAGGTAACTCGGGCTAGGTCACTGTGGAGTGCAAAGTGTGTATCTGCTCTGGCCTTATAGACGGGAAACTAGGGCTCAGGGGGTCGGGAACCGGATCGCGGGGCAGAAATGGGGCCGAACTTGAGTGTGCGGGACTCGGTCCCCACCACACCTTCCACAGCATAACGGGAAGGAAAGGAAAACTCAGAAGTCCCCTCTGACGTGCCGTCTTCGTTCCCAGAGCGGCCTGGCGCTTGTGCCCGCCCCTGCCCACACCGCGTGCCAGCACAGCTGTGGAGTTCCCTGGCAGCCAGGGCGAGCAGGTACGTTTTCAGCTCCCTACTGTTTGATGCCATGCGTGCAGCGGGTAGTGGATGTGGTCCAGGACAGCTCACCCAGACCATCAGGGCGGGCTGGAATCTTCTAGAGTCCTATTACGGAAGCAGAACTTAAATGGCTTCGACAGAAGGGGGACTTGAAACGCAAACGCAGGGCTCTGCTCCTCTCTGTCCTGGCCCCGCCCACACACCGCTCCTCTCTGTCTAGCTCCGCCCACACACCGCTCCTCTCGGTCTAGCTCCGCCCACAACCGCTCCTCTCTGTCCTAGCTCCGCCCACACATCGCTCCTCTCTGTCCTGGCCCCGCCCACACACCGCTCCTCTCTGTCCTAGCTCCGCCCACACACCACTCCTCTCTGTCCTAGCTCCGCCCACACACCGCTCCCCCCTCTCTCTGTCCCGGCCCCGCCCTCACCCCGCCCCGCACCCACACTGCTCCTCCCTGTCCCGGCCCCGCCCTCACCCCGCCCCGCACCCACACCGCTCCTCCCTGTCCCGGCCCCGCCCTCACCCCGCCCCACACCCACACCGCTCCTCCCTGTCCCCCGCTCTGTCCATCCGTCAAGGCTTGGCAGTGGCGCAGCCCGGAGGACTTCCCGGAGGTGTTGTGCCCGCGAGAGACGCTGGTGGTGGAGAAGGCCCGGGACGCCGATGACGGGACAGAGCCACCCCAGGCCGCCCCAGCGCCCGCCCCGGACACCGCGCGGTCCTTGGAGGCCGAGAGACGGGAGAAGGGACGCTCGGAGGCCCAGGGCCTGGGCCTGGAGCACGAGAAACTGCCGCTGCTCCAGGGGGCTGTGGCCCGGGGAGCCTCCGCTCTGGGCGACCTTTGGTGGACCCAGAAGGCTGAGGAGCCAGGGCCACCCCCGCGGCCTTCGGGGCAAGAGGACCGCCGGGTGTAGGCGACACCGACCGCTTCCTCGGCCCCTGAGCCGCAGCCGCTGGTCCGCGAAGGCTGCCCGCTTCGTAGGTGTGGACACTGAGGCTCCAAGGGGAGCACCTTCCCGGAGGCCAGCAGGCCTCAGCTGAGAGCCTCTTCCTTCCTTGTGCTCGCCACGCCTGTAGCCACACAGCCTGCCCCGGGACCCAGGAACGGCCGAGCAGGGCAGGAACTGCCCAGGCGGCTGGGCTTGATGTCCTGGGCAAGGCTGGGCCGGATCACTCGTCCTTTGGGGTCCTTTAGTCTGAGGGGACCTGGTCACAGGCTCAGCTTGCTCCGTGTGCTGAGCTGGGTCCAATCCAGGAGCGGCGGGAGCAGGGGCGGCGTGGCATAGACGCCTGCGGATCAGGGTCCCCGCGGGAGCACTGCACGCCTGCGGATCAGGGTCCCCGCGGGAGCACAGGACGCCTGCGGATCAGGGTCCCCGCGGGAGCATTGGACGCCTGCGGATCAGGGTCCCCGCGGGAGCACAGGACGCCTGCGGATCAGGGTCCCCGCGGGAGCACACGCCTGCGGATCAGGGTCCCCGCGGGAGCACAGGACGCCTGCGGATCAGGGTCCCCGCGGGAGCACGCCTGCGGATCAGGGTCCCCGCGGGAGCACAGGACGCCTGCGGATCAGGGTCCCCGCGGGAGCATGCGGATCAGGGTCCCCGCGGGAGCACTGCACGCCTGCGGATCAGGGTCCCCGCGGGAGCACAGGACGCCTGCGGATCAGGGTCCCCGCGGGAGCATTGGACGCCTGCGGATCAGGGTCCCCGCGGGAGCACAGGACGCCTGCGGATCAGGGTCCCCGCGGGAGCATTGGACGCCTGCGGATCAGGGTCCCCGCGGGAGCACTAAACCTCTGCGGATCAGGATGCCCGCGGGAGCACAGGACGCCTGCGGATCAGGGTCCCCGCGGAAGCACAGGACGCCTGCGGATCAGGGTCCCCGCGGAAGCACAGGACGCCTGCGGATCAGGGTCCCCGCGGGAGCACTAAACCTCTGCGGATCAGGGTCCCCGCGGGAGCACAGGACGCCTGCGAATCAGGGTCCCCGCGGGAGCACTGAGCACTAAATAAACGGCTGAAGCGGCCTCCCCGTGCACTTCCGTCATCCCAGCGCCAGGGAGGCCGCGCAGGACTGGGCAGCGACCTCCGGGGCAGCCTGGGCTACCTGCGTCTGTGTCTGCAGGGCAGTGGGAAGGACAGTTGAGGCGGCCGAGCTCGTGTGCGCGTCCTTAGCTTCTCACGCGGCCGCCAGGGGGCAGCAGCGGCGCGCGGCCGGGAGCAGTGAGCAGCGTCAGCGCCGGCTTCGCTCCGAGTGGCAGGGCCAGGCTTCCCGCAGTTAGGGATCAGCTTCCGAAGGAAGCCGCTGGCTGGGGATGGTCCCGTGCTCGGTCCCCCACTCCGCGGTTCCTGTAGCCCAGGCTGGCCCAAACTCCCAATCATAATCATCCCCACTCAGCCCCTCCAGCTGTTGCGGTTCCTCCTGGGACGGGGAGGGGGGTGAACAGAGGACACTGCTGCGCTTGGGAGAATTTTCCAGCAGCCGTGGAGTCAGCCTGGGGTGGGGGGGACAGGCGAAGTCAGACCAGACCTGGGGGTGGGGAGCCAATCACCTGCATCCGGCCATGCACGGTGACCAAAACTTTCCGTCCTGCCGTTAACAGGAAGTGACCACAGCATCTACTGTCCAAGAGAGACTTCGGCTTGGCTCAGGGGCGCAGCTTGGGATCCCCAGTGAGGGGCTGGGGCGTGGCTCAGGGTGGAGTCCCTGCCTAGAATCCCCCAGTGAGGGGCTGAGGGCGTGGTTCAGGGTGGAGCCCCTGCCTAGAATCCCCCAGTGAGGGGCTGAGGGCGTGGCTCAGGGTGGAGCCCCTGCCTAGAATCCCCCAGTGAGGGGCTGGGGGCGTGGCTCAGGGTGGAGCCCCTGCCTAGAATCCCCCAGTGAGGGGCTGGGGGCGTGGCTCAGGGTGGAGCCCCTGCCTAGAGTTCCCCAGTGAGGGCTGGGGCGTGGCTCAGGGTGGAGCCCCTGCCTAGAATCTCCCAGTGAGGGGCTGGGGGCGTGGCTCAGGGGTGGAGCCCCCTGCCTAGAATCCCAGTGAGGGGCTGGGGGCGTGGCTCAGGGGTGGAGCTCCTGCCTAGAATTCCCCAGTGAGGGCTGGGGCGTGGCTCAGGGCTGCCTGTGTGTCACCGGAAGCCCACAGTCTTGTGCAGGCAAACTCCGAGGCAGCCGTCACACTTAAGTTTAACAGCCTGGAGCCACGCTGGGCGGTGAGAGGGTGCAGTGGGAACCCCGGAGGCCACATGCTGTGGCCGTGACGGCGAGGACGGCCCAGGGCAGCAAGTGTCAGCAAGGCCAGTGGGCCTTGCTTTATTTAAGCTTGGCGGCCTGAGGTGGCCTGGATCCGGTGCTTGTGACATTCCTGTGAGCCGCAGTCCAGGCTAGTTCACCACGCTACTACCTCAGCCTCCAGAGTGCAGGCAGGACTGTTGTAAGCCAACAACACGGCCCCCTGGCCCTCAGTTTCCCTCCCAGGCTGCCTGCTTCCAGTAGCCTGTGTCTCTGCCCTCTGGCCAGGATGGGTGGATTGCCACGGGCTCTGAGGAACGTGTCAGGAACATGCGACCGGGTCACAGAGCAGTCCCGGGGTTGCCGCCTGTGCCCGGCACCGGCGCTCTGGAGCTGTTCAATTTTAGTCATACTGTGTTCACACACCACACACTTGCTCATTTAAAGTTCACAATCCGGTGACATTTAGCACATTCCCTTGGTGCGCACACAGTACTTCTGACTAATTCCAGAACATTCCTGTCCCCTGAGCTGTTCCCGTCTCCCGGCTGTCACGGCTCCGGAGCCCCTGCTCTCATGGGGCCGGGGGCTGGGCCTGTTCTAGACACCCAAGATCTGTGCTGCCTGCTGTCAATCACCGCCTTGTGATTGACAGGCGCCAGCGCCTCCTTCCTTTTCATAGCTGAGTGATGTCCCACTGTGTGCCTAGAGCACACTTTGTCTCTCGGCTCGCGGGCTCCAGTAGCAGTGCCTCCTGGCCGAGGTGCGTCCTGTTGGTCAGGCCTGTGGTGATGGAGCCGGTTGTTCTCCCTGCCGTTTGCTTTCCCTTTCTGCTCTCCTTCCCTTTACTTTTCCTGTCTTGTTGCAGACGGGACCCAGGGTCTCCTTTCTGCCTCTAACATAGAGCCACACCCCCAACCCCTCCCTGGGGGATTCTAGGCAGGGACTGGGGTGGCAGAGTGGCCCCACCCCACCCCTCACCGTGTGTCTCTGCCTCCAGAGTCATCAAAGTTTAATCATGGCCACCATGACAGGGCTCCAGGAGGCCTTACCTAGCCGGTCACCTCTCATACCCGCTGTTCCCAGCATTATGCATGGTGGCCCAGGAAGGAACTGAAACAGTGTGGGGAGGAGGCTAATGGCCGGTCCCCACCTTGGTTTCCATGGAGGTTGATGCTCAGCCCTGCCCAGGCTGGCTGCGATCTGTGCTCTGGCTGCTGACCCAGCTCTGGACCCTCCCTGTGACAGCAACAGCAAATCAGTGGCTTTCTCCCCAGTGTAACAGCACTTCCCTTCTGGGGCCTGGAGGAAGAGGTCATACAGTCAGTCAACAAACCTCTCAAAGAGAGGGCTCAGGCCAGCTCATGGCTTCTCTCAGCCTCGGTTTACCCATTACAGAAATAGGGACATTAACACACTTGGGGTATGTGGGGGGACACAGGGGCCAGGCAGAGGGAGCCACCACTCAGTGCCACTACCGTCCTGGATAGTAGTCCTTGGTGTGGAGTGGGGCTTCTGCCTGCAGGTGCAGCTGTCACCGCACACCTGCCTGTCTGTCTGTCTCACTCTGACTCTCCAGTCCTCTGGGTACCAGGACTCCAAGTCACTCCAAGGAGGCCAGGAGTGGGTGGAGCCACGGAGAGCCTTAAGTGTCTCTCAGTGGCAGCCCTGGATCCCATTCCTGACTGTTGCTCTCTGGGCCTCAGTTTCTCCACCCTGTAAAGAGTGTCAGTGTCTGTGTCTGTGTTGTTGCTGGGAGTAAAGGAGCCTGCCCATGGCTGAGCACAGCAGCCGTGGCTGGCTAGGGGGAGCTGTGTGCACAAAGGTGGAGGTCACAGAAAAACCTGCAAGCTGGCCCGGCACACACACATGCAGGGCTCGCCCCTTGACCTTGTACCCCCACCCCTCCAGGCATCTCCACAGCCCCTGGCTCTCAGAGCTGTTGGCCTCCCTGTGAGCAGGGTTACACAGCTGTCTCTTCATGTTCTCAACCCTCACCGGCAGAACTCCAGTCTCTTCTCTAACACTCCCAGCAACCAACCGCAGCCCAAGTACTGCAGTGACATTTGAGTGTCTCCCTGGCCCCCTCCTGAGTCAAATTCCAACATCTTCCTCTCACATGTCCCCAGTACAGGGAGTCTGAAATCTGTCCATGGGGCACACAGTCGGGGTTTAAATAGTGTGTACCTGAGGAACAGACTGAAGTTGGGTGGCTTCACGTCATCACAGTCAGACAATGGGGCTTTTTGGGTCAGTAGATGAAGAGGGCTTCCTGGTGGAGGTAGCTTTGGGGCCAAGGCTGGATAAGTGGAGGGCGACCGAGGACATCTCTGTGCAAAGGCCCTGGTGTAGGGAGATCTGTAGGCATGGCCACAGGCAGGTGTGTAGGGTCGGGTCCTCCTCTCTGAGAGCAGCAGCTTACCCTGCTAGGGTCTGAGTGCCTAGGGCATTTGATTCCCCCCACCCCAGGGATGGGAGGACTTCTAGGGATTATGAGAGCTTCAGAGACTTCATAGGTGGGGAAACTAAGGCACAGGGCTGAGCCAGTCCTGCTAATCCACCCATCTGTCACTCCCCCTAGCAGCCTGCCTGGTGACTTTCTCATGGGCGGAAACAGTGGCAGCCGGTTTCACAAGTGGCTGCAGGCTGGTATCGGTTTGCAGATGGCACAATGTATCACACCGCCTGGGGTGGCCGGGGGAGGTTGGCTTTACCACTGTGTTCTGGAGGAAACAGGGCACCAGGCCATGGCAAGGGGACAGAGAGGGAGGAGCCTGGGACCAAGCATGAGCCCTCTTCCCAGGCTCAGCTGTGGTTCCCCTGCGCACTACTGTCTCATGTAGTCCAGGCTGACCTGTAACCCACTATGTAGCCCAGGCTGGACTCAAACTCTAGACTAGACCCTCCTGCATCAACTGTGGCAGATGCCCCTGCTGGCTCAGGCTACCAGGACTGCTACCGTCACAGCCACCTCGTGGTGGGGGTTGCTGGGCCTTGGATCTGCAGGGGGTGCTGCTCTCCTTGTTCAGGGGCAGGAAGGATGAGACTCGTTTCTCCCTAGGAACTTGGGGTAGTAGACTCTGAACCAAGGCCGAACTCAGGTAGGCTTTCTGAAGCCTCAAGTCCATCCTGTGCAAAGGTCCTGAGTGGACTTATGAGGACACACTAGGAGCAATGATTCAGAAACTTTTGTCATCACATGGTGGGAACCACTATGTTGTCTGAAGTTTCCTCTTCCAGATCCTCTGGTCCAGCAGCTGTTTCCCCACCATCTTCCCTCGGTGTGAACGCCTGTGCTCTTGTGTGCAGCATAGGAGTTCTTTATGTGTGTTGTATACTGTTCCTTCATTGGCTGAGACAATGTCCGATTTGCTTTCTATTGCTGTGATGAATACCAGGACCAAAAGCAACTTGGGGAGGAAGGGGTTCATTTCATTGTCCATTACGGAGGGAAGCCAGTACCTGGAGACAGGAACTGATGCAAAGGCCTGGAGGGGAGCTCCCATGTCTTGCTCGGCCTGCTTTCTTATAGCTCCTAGGGCCACCTGCCCAGGGATGGTCACACCCACCATGGGCTGGGCCCTCCCCCTTCAATCATCAGTCAAGAAAATGCCCTGCAGACCAATCTGGTGGAGGCATCTTCCCAAATGATTAGCTGGTCTCAAGATGATAAAAACTAACTTACAGCAGATGTCCTCTGGCTTATGGTGGCCTCACATCCTGTCAAAACCATCTAAAGTTGAAAATATTAATGAAAAACGCACACAGAGCCTGGTTCAGCTCCCGGTACCCACACAGCAGCTCACAATCTTCTCTGACTCCAGTCCTGTGGCTCCAGCACCCTCTTCTGGCCTCTCTGCACAGTGCACTCATGTGCCACAGAATTGTAAGACATAAGGCCTTCAGCTGGGGTGTCACACTCACAGCAGGTGTGTTACTTTGCTCTTTATCTTTCCATTTTCTTCAAGGCATCTTGTGATGAACAAAAAGGCCTGTTATTTTTAAGAATTATTTATGCATGTTACCGTGTGTGTGCTTGCACTCATGCCTGTGCGCATGTGGAAGCCAGGGGTGGGGGTGTTGCCTTTCTCTATGGCCCCAACCTTCCTTCTCATTGCATTTTTTACTAATCTACTTGAGGGGCAAGTGCAGAGGTCAGAGGGCAACTTTCTGGAGTCAATTCTCTCCTGCCTGTGGGGCCTGGGGATAGAACTCTGGTGGCCAGGGTTGGCTGCAAACTCTTTTACCCACTGAGCCGCCTTGCCAGCCTCACCTTGGGACAGTGCTTCTCACAGTACTGACCTCTGTGACCCTCCTGGTTGCTCCCAGTGCTGGGGCTACAGACACACCAGCTTTTATTACTTATTTATGGTTTTCAAGACAGAGTTTCTCTGTGTGGCCCTGGCTGTCCTGGAACTCCTAGGTAGACCAGGCTGCCTCAAACTCACAGAGATCCTCCTTGTCCCACTGCCGCCTGGCTTACACTCAGCTTTTAAGTATGTGTTGGGGATTTGAACTCAGGTCCTGACACTCGTACAGCATGGGTTTTTCTCACTGTACTGTCTTCCCAGCCTGACTATCCTTATTCAAATTTGTGTACATTAATCTTTATTTTTTTCTTCAATTTTTTTTTTTGAGACAGTCTTCCTCTAACAAGTCCTGGGACATCAGGCATTGCCTCACACCTGGCCAAAGTCTCTCTGGGTGCTGGTGCCCTCCCCGTTGGGACAGACCCTCTCTACCTTAGGGCAGAATTCCTTAGCTGTGTAGGGGCCTCTGTGGGCCCTGGGTTCTGCTGGTCGGCCAGTGCCTCTCTCCCTGTGGCAATCTCTCTGATGTAACCATGGGCTGTGGAATTGCTCGCTGGGTCCAGTAGGACCAGTCTCACCACCTCACTCCTCCCTGGAAGTGCTGGGCCCTGAGCCACCCTCTGCTCCGTGTTTGAGGATTTTTGTTGTTGTTGACACAGGAGCTTCCCATTATGTAGCCCAGGCTGGCCTCAAATTCACTATGTAGCCCAGGATGACTTTGAACATTGACCTCCCAGCTACTGAGATGCTGACCGTGCCAATTCTTTACTGTTGTTTGAGACAGGGGCTCACTCTGTAGTTCTCTGGCTGATCTGGAGCTCACAGCCATCCCCCTGCCCCGGTCTTCCATATGTCAGGATGACAGGCCTGTGCTTCCATATCTGAGTAGAAAATGTAACTCTTCCTCGTTTGATGATGGCTTTTTCTGGTGATGTAGGAATAAAAACCAAGTCCCCGGCTGGCAATACGGCTGAGTGGGTAAAGGCACTGCTGCCAAGAACCCAGATGATGGGGGGATGACTGTCCTTGACCTCAGCATGTGCTCTGCACTTCTCCCCACAAAGCAAATAAACAAAACCAAAGTGTAATCTAAATACCTTTTAATATTTTAAACAGTCATGTTCCTTCTTCCTCCTCTTTCTCTCACTCATGAGCATCCCAAAGGCCTCAGTTCCCCTCAGCCCTGCAACAACCAAAGCCTTCACCAACACCTCCCAGCCCTCCAGAGCATGGCCACACAGGTCCTGGCCTCCATGTGGGCAGGAGCAGGGTCCATCGTGACTGCCCATGCGAGGCTAACCCGTAGACTGCCTGGCCCTCCAGGCCACAGTGTCCAGCTGGACAGGTCCATTGTGACCACACTGTGCTCCTGGTGTCTCTGGGACAGACTCAGGATCTCTCTGGGCCCCAGCCCAGCCAGGAACCTCAAGGTTATTCTGAACCTTTCAGAGTCACGGAAAATTCCAGACATGGACAGAAGCCAGGAACACACTCTGATCTACCAGCCAGCCACAGTTACCCAGCTGCAGTCATATGCCACATTTGAGATGCAGCCATGCCCCACCTGTCACCATATCCCTCAAACTCTGCACCCTAGGGTTGGGGCCTAGGCTTCATTAGTACACACCTGTTATCCCAGCATGGGGAGGTGGAGGCAGGAGGACCAGGAGTTCAAATCATCCTCAGCTACATTGTGAGTTCCAGGCCAGCCTGGGCTACATGAGACAAACAGAGCTGGGGGAACGGCTGAGGGGCTGAAGGTTTTCTTTGGGAGGGCTGAGTTCGTACCCTATCACTGGTGTTAAGCTAGGGAAGGTGGTGCTCACCCGTCACCCCAGCACAGGGGAAGCCGAGGCAGGAGGACCCTTGGGCTCAATGCTCATTCTGGCTGAATTGCTAAGGTCCTGGTTCAGTGAGAGATCCTGCTTCAAAAAAACAGGGCAGGGGTGATTGAGCGCTACGATGTCAATGTCTGGCCCACACAGATGTTCTACCCAGGGTTTGGGTGCAGGGAGGGGCTCAGCCAGGGCCTGGCATCTGGGGCATCCATTTCCCCATGTACTTGGGGTTGCTCAGGGGCCCCTAACACGGCCCCTGAGGCATACATGGCCCAGGTGTGACTCTCCTCAGCCCACTGTCTCATCTCCCTGTGTAGCCCCATCTCTGCATCTACTTGGACCTGGGTCTGCAGGAGGCCAGTGAAGGATGCTGGACTTGCTCAGAAGAAACAGACTGGATCTCTCTGGCCTGGAGTTTGCTCTGCTCCAAGACTATTCTAGAATATTGGCAATCCCTGGGAGCTGACCATGGGTGGCTGTGCTGGGACATGGCCGTCCATGCTGCCCTGATAATCTCAGAGACACAGTCTCTCAGCAGAGATACCATAGACACGAGCACTGGTGCCTCGGATCAGTCAATCAGGTTAAAATAGACTAGGATGGCAGGAAAATATGCTCAGTCCATCTCCAGGCTTATTTGTCACAGCCTGAAGCATGGCAACTATGCTTAGGTCTGAGCACTTGGCAGGCTGAGGCAGGAGGATTGCCATGAGTTAGAATCCAACCTGGGTTACATACCGAGATTCTGTTGCAATGGTAATGATAATAATTATCATTATTTAATCTCGTTAATAAATTATTACTTAATCCTAGCACCCTGGAGCCAGAGGCAGGCCAATCTCCTTGAGTTTGAGGCCAGTCTGGGCTACATGAGACCCTGTCTCAAAATAAACAAAAAAGTAACAAAACCTAAACAAACAAAAGAGAGAGCAAGTGTGCTGCTGGTCCCCAACTTCATTACCCACTCGGACATAAACCAGAGATTTTATTGCACCCACAGCATGGATACGGAAACAGAGGCTCACCTGCCTCACACCCTCAGTCTGTGTCCGGCAGTGTCCAGTTGCTGGGAGCTCTGCGCATGCCCCGTCAGCAGGTCCCGGTTGCTATGGGGAAGGAGAAGAGCCTTCTGACTGTGACCTCCAGCTTGAGTTTCCTAACCATGAGCTTCTCCTTCTTTACTTATTCATTTTGGGCTCAGTGGATGGAACCTGGGTCTCTGCCCCCAAGTACCACCGAGGCTGGAACACACTCCCCTAGGCCATCCTGGCGTCTACAACCCCGGACCTTTACATGTGCTGGCTGACGGGAGCCCTGTCGCCCCTTTGACAGTCAAGTTCTGAATGTTTCTAAAATTATTTTATTATTTATTTATTTTATGCAGGAGTGGGTAGGGGACTGCATATACCTTGCTGCTCATGTGCGAGTCATGGGACAGCTTGTGGGATTGATTCAGTTCCCTCTTTCCATCATGGGGGTCCCAGGGATCGAACTCAGGTCACCAGGCCGAGCTGCTGATGGGAAGCCCTCAAAGTCCTCAAAGCATGTAAATGCCCTGGGATTGCAGAGGCTGTAATGCTTCCAGCCAGGCCATCTCCGCCAGGCACACTGTCTGCAAACTCACACCTTGATCCAACAAGGCTGAGGCAGGTGGTTGGGAGTTTCCAGGCCAGTCTCAGTTACAAGGTGAAACCCTGTCTCAAACAGGAAAAAAAGCAGAAATAAAGTCTCGTTAATGTGAGATGCAGCCAGCAGGAGACCAGCATTGTGTGGCTTAGCCTCAACTCCTCAACTCATATTTACACTTCACTGAGAAAGTTGAGGCCCAGAGAGGCCCACAATGGCACAGCCAGACGGCAGAAAAGGCTGGACCCTGACAGGGCACCAATGGCTACCTCGAACATGTCCTCTCCACCTGGACTTGGGCATCTGGCAGCCACTCTGGCTGTGCCATGCCAGCAGCAGACTGGGTTTCACCATCAGCACAGGTGTCTGCTGGCACTGCCACGCTGCCTGACTCTGGCACACTCCTGTGACCCAGTCTCTGTAACATCTCGGTTGCTGCTGTCACTTGATGCTTGGTAAACATTGTCCCCACAGGGGCAGCTGCTGCAGGTTCAAGGTGGGATGGGGCTTCTGCCAGGCCAGTGCCAGCTTCTCCTGCTGTGGTGAATTCGGTCACTTTTCAATGTCTCTCAGGCAAACCAACCAGTTCCCACACTGACCCCAGAGCCCAACTCTCTGCAGACTGAGGCAGGAAAATTAACTGTGAGCTCCAGGCAAGCCTACCGCCTCAACAAATAAAACAGCTAGTTATGTGGAGGTCTGTGTGGCTAGTGTGTCTACAGGACTCAGCTAGGTAGGCACATTTGAGAAATGAGGTCCTATTTTCCTTTCTCTATGGTCCCCTGACAGGCCTTGGCCTTAGCAAGGATGGAGGAATAACAATCCACACAAGATACAAAACACCCTGAGCTTGTGCGGTCTCAACCAGGCTGGACAGAGGTGGGGCTGATGAGAGGCTGAGAGGAAGCCAAGCCCAGTATAGTAGAGAAAGAGGTACACATGGGCTTTTGAAGGGTGAGAAGAAGTTTGCCAGCAAGAATGAGGCATCCTGACAGGTGGTGGGTGGCACACACCTTTATCCGAGCACTTGAGGCAGAGGCAGGCGGATCTCTGTGAGTTCAAGGCCAGCCTGGTCTACAAAGAGAGTTCTAGGACAGGATCCAAAGCTACACAGGGAAACCCTGTCTAGAAAAAAACAAAACAAAACAAAGATGGAAGCCCTGAAAGTGATATGGCCGACCTGGATCTGGGGCCTGTGTTTAGGGCCGCCAGGGTTGGTCCCCTCTATTACTAGGAACCAGCAGGGCCGCTGGGAGATGCCCAGGCCTGGGCCAGCCTTCTGAGCAGCCCCTGTGCCCTGTCCCTACCCCCATCGCTTTTTATTTTGCCTATACAGGGAAGAACTTGTGCCTGGAGGGGACTCTGGCATTCCTCCCGCAGTCCAGTACCCTGCAGGGACCCCCTCCCATTCCCCACTCCCACCTGGTCCAGCCCTGACCACAGTGGCCCATCCACTTGTTCAGGGGAGGACTAGATCCAGCGCTGACCTCTGAATTTGCTCTGTGCCAAAGGTGAGGAAACAGCTCTCCCTGGCCTGAAGCTCCATCATCCCAGGGGGTTCTCAGGGCCACCACCCCTCAGTCCCAATTCTATTCACCACCGATGGCTGTCCCCAGCATCTTTGGCTGGAACACCCTCAGCAAACTCCTCTTCATCCATCCAAACCCCAACTCCAATGTCCTCTCCTTTTTGTAGGACCCTCCAGACACAGCTCCTCCCATGGCTCCACCTTGGCTTTGTGTGGCAGGGACTCTGTCCCCATCCAGGCGTCCTGTCCCCTACGGCCTTAGTCATTGGGGAAAATGGGCTTTGCCACCATCCTGATTGCGCCTGCTGAGCCGTGGAGCCAGGAAGTGGGGTGTACCCCCACGGGGCTTTGTGGGCAGGGCTTGGAGTTCCCTCCTGCCCACCCTGGCTGTTAGGAGCCGTGGGCAGTTTTCCTGCAGCGGGATTGCTCTCTTGAGGTCCCTCTCCTTCCCCCACTGGCCGTGACTGGCACCACCCGCCCCAGGCTAGTCACCGCTTCCTCCTCAACATCACAAACAAGGAGGAGGGATCAGGGCTGGGAATCAGTGGGAAGAGCGCTGGCGTGGCATCCAGGAACATGTAAACCATGCCGCCTGTCAAGACAGGTGGAGGCACGGGTATCATGAGTTCAAGGACAGCCTGAGCTACACGAGACTGACTCAAAAGCAAACAAAAATACAAACAAATGGGGTCTGGAGGCCAAGGAGCCGGAGCAACTGCGGCGGAGCAGGTGCAAAGGTCCTGGGGTTGGGGTTGCTCTGCCTTTCGTGAAGATGGAGCAGGAGCTGGGAAGGGACCCTGGAGGCTGCGCTGGCAGGGGGTGGGGACAGGGTGTCCTGTAACCGGAGCCCAGCAGGGCACCCCAGCGCTCCCTGCTCCGGACAGAATGTGCCCTGGGAGACACAGGGAGACGGCGGGCGAGGGCGGCCGCGACTGTGGGTAGATTCCTGAACGGCCGCCTGGCCGGGCCAACTGCCAATGAGCAGAACAAGTGTCTGCGCCCTGCGTGCCTGTCACCCAGGGCCTGGAGAAAGAAAGGGGCACACTGAACCCTGATCGGTCAGATTCAAGGGAATCCAGGGAACAGGTGCAGGGAGGTGACCCCAGAGTCCTGCGGCCACAGGGTGAGGCCTTGAGATGGGAAAGCAGCTGTGGTCCTGGCAGAGGGGGAGGGGCCTGAAGCTGCGCGGCCCCACCCTCCGTCCAGGAACCACGGAGCCAGCTCCTCCCTCAGCTCACCCTGAAAATCTTTCTGTAAGGATTGGGTCCTGTAGCTGAGCTCAGGTGTCCCTATCAGCTGGCTGGGGCCCGAGGAACCGCCCAGGAACTGTCCCTGTGTCCCATCCCAGGACAAACTGACGCTCAGGAGCGAAGCTGGGAGCAGGATCTCATCCCCACATGATGGGGACCCCGCCTTGGCTGCAGACTTTGGGATCTGGTGAAGACTGCTCCCTCCCCACGCCCTAGACACCCTGAGCCTCCACAGTTGTCCAGGGCTCTGGAACCTCTGTGTGACCCCAGGGCCCCACGTCAATGGGCCTGGAACTCACAGAGACCCACCTGCCTCTGCTCTCCGGTGATGGGGTTAAATAATAATTAGTGGAGTCAGTTATCAATGTTATTATTGCTGCAGTCTCACTAGGTAGCCTCCTGCCTCAGCCTTCCGAGTGCTCAGTTGTTTTGAACGTCTGTATTCACAGGCCTTCACCTGCAGACACCACACCCAGGGCTGGAAAATTACAGTCTGAAAACTTTAGAAATGTAAACACAGCAGATGGCAAGAGGTCAGAGATTAAGGGAACTGATGACAGAGGGCCTGGTTTGGTCCCCAGCTCCCAAGAGGGATCAACTGTAGCTCTGGCACCAGGGCCCAAGGCTCCTTTTCTGCCTCCGTGAGCACTGAAACATGTAAAACAACAAACACATCTCAAAAACCAAATAGAACTGGCAACCAGAGTTGGAAGGGTGTGTGAGGAGGCAACAGGTCACAGTGTCAGTCCTTGAACAGGGTCAGAGCTGCACTGGCTTCCAGGAGCCACAGATAAATGAGGAGACAGCTCAGTCTCTCCCGTATTTATTTATTTATTTATTTGTTTGTTTTTTGAGACAGGGTTTCTCTGTGCAGCTTTGAAGCCTATCCTGGAACTCGCTCTGTAGACCAGGCTGGTCTTGAACTCATAGAGATCTGTGCCTCTGCCTCCCGAGTGCTGGGAATAAAGGCGTGCGCCCAACACCCAGCTATTTATTCATTTTTAATGTACAAAGGTGATGGAGTCTTCAGATGTGGCAATGGCAAGTCCCCGGCAAGGCTGTGGTGGGGGGACTGACCCAGATACCCCAGCCACCTGTCCTCCTTTGGTGTCCTCCAGGCTACTGTGTCCTTGTCTGGATCCTGACCCTGAGCAGGCCATATCACACGCACAGACCTGAGCCACCAGTCCTCCAAAGCAGGGACCCTTGGACCCTCAGGTCCCTTAGAGCCTCATGACTTTCCCCTTACATGTCTGTCCCTGGGCTCTCAGTCCTGCTCACCTCACAGTGTGGCCATATTTAAGACGCCTGCACATATGGGCTCCCAATCCTAGGATGGAGGTGGTGGGCGCTATGAGCTCTGACCTTTTCCTCTGTGCTTGTCCTGCTTGCTGAACTCCTGTGCAAACGCCAAGGCCTCAGCTGAAATTCCCTCTGGAAGCTTGCTGCCTCCCCTCTGACTCTGGTTTACCCTGGATTCATGTCTCCCAGACTACAACCCTCTAGGGGAGTCCAGCACTGGTCAAATGCAGAGAACTGGAAGCCGCGGGAAGACACCAGTCCACAGAAATCATGTCCTGCTCCTCAGTCCTGTGCAGTTGAAAGACACTTGGCTTCCTTCAAGACTGTGTTCCTAAAGCAGACAGCTGGACTGCAGTGGCCAGAGAAACGTGCACCTGGTACCGAGGTGTCGATTCCCACACATCAACAGGTCATGCAGCGTGGCCTCCCAGCTTCTGAGGGTGGGTGAGGATCCTCCTGTCAAACAGAGTCCCAGTGAATCACACTGTCCACTCTGCCAACCCCAACTCCTATGTCAGCTCAGGGAACAGGCAGCCAGGGGTCACCAGGAGGGTGCCCTGAACATATGCGTAGCTCATTTTCTATTTGAGACCAGGTCCTGCTATGTAGCCCAGGCTGGCCTGGATCAGGGCTGGGACCAGCCCCTGTCACCACACCCTGCTCACTGACAGATTCATGGCCCACCAAGCACCCTTGAAAAGTAGAGAGGGCACAGCCAGTACCTCAGAGTACAGTGGAGGCGGTCGGTAGCGGAACTCCTGGAGACAGGCAAAGTAGGGCCCGGCCAGGGTCACACCCACATCGTGCAGGAGGGGGAAGGGCCCCTGTGAGGCAGCTGGCAGCTGGCTCTCCCTCACCACCTCTGAGTACTCAGGAGGGGCTGGAAGGGACGGACGAGATGGTGTGTGAGTCTCTGGTGCTGGGCTTCTGGGGAACCATGACTGTGATGTGATTATGACAGAGGACCCTTTTCTCCCTTGGGACAGTTTCACTGTTGCCCAGGCTGCCCTCTTACTTGTAGCAATCCTCCTGCCTCAGCTGGGATCTTGAACTCCTTTTGGTTTTGGCTATTGTTACTTTTGTCTTTTGAAACAGGATCTCAATGCAGAGCAGGCTGCCCTCGAGCGCACACTGACAGGTCCACCTGCTCTGTGCATCCATTGGCTGCCTGGCATTAAAGGAGGCTGGGTCTCCTACAGCCCTGGCTGTCTTCTGAATTATTAAGTAGTAGAGACTAGCCTTGAACTGCCCCCTCAGTCCCCGTTGTGCAGGGGTGATGGGATCAGACCCTGCTTGCATGGAGACCCCTGGACTGGAGGTGGGGGGCCTGGGCTGTGGCTCTGCCCACCCGCATCCTTGGGAGCTGGCTGAGCTCACCCTCTGGTGGTTCCATCCCTGTACACGGGTCCCAGTTCTGCAGGAAGCTGGTGCGGCTGCCCACACTGGCCGAGCGGCTGCCCAGGGGGTGCAGGGGGACTGTGCCAATGACCAGCGGCAGCTCCAGCAGCAGTTTCGAAGACCCTGGGATGTCCACACAGACCTGAGGGGAGCAGTGGCGATGCAGACTGCTGCCCCACCTGTGCCCTCCACCCAGGCCTGAACAATAAGGTGCAGGGGGCTTGCTGAGGTACCTTGAGAGAGTAGTCCACACTGAGCACCCGGCAGTGCAGGATGGATGGGCCCACTGGGGGGATGTGCAGGGCACAACCAGGCCACAGCACACGGCGACCAGGGCCCACGGGCTCCCCGTCCATACTGGCCACCACAGTGCGCTTCTGTTTGCAGGCACCTCGGGCCATGTAAGTTTGTGTCTGTACCAGGGCGGCCCTGGGCTGCACAGCTCGTGTGGAGCCATTGTCAATCTCCGCGAAGATAGGGATGACCTCGCCTGCAGCACAGAGCAGCAGCTTGCCTCAGTTTCCCCTTTGCCAATTCTTCCTGCTCCAGCCACATCCGACCCCACCTGTTACCTGGAGTGTAGCCCTTGCGGTCGATCTTGGCTGAGAGGGATACGAGGCCATGGGTGCAGTACCAGGATCGTGCCACCTTCTCTCGGGCTCCAGCCTGGGGTTCCTGTGGGAACACTACAGGTCACTTTGGGTGCCTGGGCACTAGGAGTTTCTATGTCCGAGGGACCCTTGTCTCAAGAGTAGCTGAGGCAGGGGGATTGGTGCCTGTCCTAGGCCAGCCATCTCTACAAAATGTGACCCTGTCTCAAGAAACAAAAAGTTGAATAAAAAATTAAAAAGAATAGGTGTGGTGGCTTACACCTTTGATCCCAGGAGGCAGATCTCTGTTGGGTGAGGTCAGAGTTACACACAGACACTTTTGTAAAAGTTAAAAAAGAGAAAACAAGAAAGAAACAAGCCAGGCGGTGGTGGCGCACCCCTTTAATCCCAGCAGGTAGGAGGCAGAGGCAGGCAGATCTCTGTGAGTTCGAGACCAGCGTGGTCTCCAGAGCAAGTGCCAGGATAGGCTCCAAAGCTACACAGAGAAACCCTGTCTTGATAAAACAAACAAACAAGAAACTCAAAACCAACTAAACAACAACAACAAAAAAAATTGCAAGCTCTACTGTGCCATATTACCTCAAAGGGGCATCAGAGGCTGGGTGAGGGCAAGACACTTACCCAAAGCCACACCGCAGATGGGTGCCCCCAGGATTTGCACCCAGCCCTAGTAGGTTTCACTGTCACCACTAACTTCTGGCTCCTCTGTTTCAGAGACCACATGGAGCATCCAGGTTGGACCCCACCCTGCCCCCCCACGGGGCAGCCACATACCAACAGGGCAGGTGTGTTTATGTCCACGGGTTCGATGACAGTGAACACCTTCTGGGCACGACGTGCAGGGACCCAGGGCCGGTGCAGGGTGGCTTTGATGGAATAGCGGACGCTGCCGTGTTTGCCCTCGAAGGATGTCACCAGGGAGCTGGGATGGCAAGAGCGGGGTCAGGGTAGGAGGCAGAGGCTTGTAAGTGCGGTGTCCCGAGGGCTCGGGGGTCAGGGGACCGCAGATGCCCAGCGGGGGACGACGGCGGGGCTTACATAGGCAGCTGGAAGCTGAAGGGAAATTCGTGGCGTCCGGCGGGCAGCGTGGCGATGTCCCCCGAGTCTAGGAGCAAGACACGGACTCAGTGGAGGCGGCCCGGGGACGGCCTGCTCGGGGCGCCCGAGGGCTCCCGCCGGTACCTGGCGCGAGCAGCGTGGCGCGGTGGTTCACGACCTCCAGGCGCTCGCTGTAGCTCTGAGTGTACGCGGTGCTGGAGCCCGCGCTGCGGGACTCCGTCCAGTGTGCGCGCGCGCGGCCCCGAGCGCGCAGCCTGAGCGCGCCCACGCGCGCCGCGCCCGCCAGCTCCAGCAGCACCCGGCCCGCCACGGCCTGGCCCCCGTGGAACACCGGCTCGCTGCCGGCGCGCGCCCCGTCCAGCTGTACCACGAAGGCCTTCACCTTGTCGAACAGCATCGCGCTGACGGGCTCGAACCCGCCACCCGGGACACCGAGGGGCTGGGGGCGCCGAGGCTCGAGCCGCACGGCGAACACAGCAGCCCGCGGGACCCAGGACCGCTCCGGACCCGCCGCGGCGGCTCTCTTATATGGCGGGGCGGGGGCGGGGCCTGAGGGAAAGCCGCGCCTACCGGAAGAGGGTCCGTCAAAAGCGCCGCGAGGGGCGTGGCCTGAGACAGAAAGCTGCGCCCCTAAGGAGAGGCTGGGCCAATAGCGCGGCGAAGGAATGGCCTGAGGAGAAAGCCGCGCCTCCCGGAAGAGACCCCCACCAATAACGCGGCGAGGAGGCGGAGCCTGAAAAGCCTGTTTTTGCCGAACTAGGCCAAAGGCTTCTGGAGGGCCGTGGCCTGAGGGAAAGCCGCGCCCCCTGGATTTTGCCAATAGCATGTGAGGGGCGTGGCCCGGGAAACCCGCCCCTTCGGACAGAAGCACTGAGGAGGCGTGGCCTTGGAGAAAGCCCCGCCTACCGGGAAACTTCCTCACTAGCACGGAGGGGCGTGGAGCCTTAGGTCGGCCTCACACAGCCCCAGGGGGCGGTGCTGCCGCGAGGGGCGGCTGCCGAGGGCCTCGCGGGTCAAGAGAGGAGGAGGGAGGGAAACCGAGGCCCGGAGATGGGGACTGCGCCTGGCCTCTGGACAGCAGGCTGGCCTCGAACTCACGGCGGTGAGGCTGCCTCTGCCTCCCGAGTTCTGGCCTTTGAGGCCGGGTCTCGCGCCCGTCTCTCAGCACTGAGCACAGGATGTGGCCGCTCTGACGTCTCGAGGTCAGGGCTGCCCCGTGCCTCAGTCTCCCCTAAGGAGCAGCAGGAAGAGACGCTCCCGGGCTCGGGATCCGCAGTGCCGGGGCGCGTGGACGCGGCGGGCGGGGGACGGCCACACCGCCGCGGGTCTCCAGTCTCCAGCGTGGGAGCCTGAAGGGGGCGGGGCTGGGAGGAAGGGGCGGGGCTGCAGGCCGGAGGGCGGGCGGGGCGGGCGGGGCGGGTCCGTTCCCCCCTTCCCGGAGCGACTGCACCACAGTCAGGCACACTGAGGCCTGGAGCTCAGAGAGGCGACAGCTGGCGCGGGCGCGGGCGCTGCGCTGGGGCGGGGACTGTGCTCCAGGCTGGCGCGTGAGGTGGGAGGGTTCTGAGGACGATGTATAATGGGTGCCCCAGTGGGAGACGTTCCAACCCCACCCACAAACGCCTTCCCGACTCCAGGGAAGGACCCAGAGTAGCACACTACGAGGTAAACTGAGGCAGGGCTCTGGGTGCACGGAGATGACAGGGTTCCTTGAGAATTGGCACCCCACACAGCTGGAGGCTTCCTGGCCCGCCCAGGTGTGTCCCGCGGTGCAACCTCTGTGTCCAGGTTGTCACAGGCCTGAAATGGGGACACAATGCAAGCCTGAGGACTTGACCCAGGATGGGTGGGTGTCCCTGTGGGAAATCCGACCTCTGGGAGCCCTGGCGTTTTTGAGGCTCAAACTACTACGAACTACCTGCCTGCCTCAGGCTCCCCAGTGCTGCGACGACAGATGTACACCCACACCCACGTGTTTCCCACGTGTTGAGACAGGGTCCCGTCATGTAACTCCTGGCAATCCCCCTGCCTCAGCTTCCTGAATGTCTGCCGCACAAGGCGTCCCACTTCCGCGAGCTCACCTGGAAGCAGCACCTGCTGTCCCCCGGGAGGTCTCGGCTGCAGTGAAGTCGCTGGCCACAGCGATCATGCCCACGCTGCGCCCTTCAGTACGCGGGCGCCCGCACCCCCGCAGAGGCGCTGTCCCCGCTCACCGCGTCCGGCATCACGCAGCTGCATGGCCCCGGGCAGGCTTGCCGGGACTTCCCGCCGCTCCAGCGCGGGGCGCGATTCCTCAGGCTGGGGGGACCCCACGCCCCGCCCCACAGCTGCATTTTATACTCTCATTCCGCTCCGCATCACTGCGGCACACCACCTCAGATCCTGCCCCATCCTTTGTATTTGCTGGGACTGAGGGACTCTGTTGTCCTCCACCCCAAATGTCATCACCAAGGAGTCCCAGGTCACCTCCAGCCTTGTTTCTGCTCCCCCGGCCACAGTCTCACTGTGTGGCTAGGGAACTCACAGCAATCCACCGGCCTTCGGCCCCCAAGTGTTAGCATTAAAGACCATCTCCTGTCTTGTTTATTTCTTCGGGCTCTGTTGGACCGCAGCGAGCTAACACTGCTCACAGAGGACAGGATGAGGCCGTATTGCTCAGGCCCTCATGGGCAGTCTCTGGAGGACGCATTCATTGAGCACCTACCTGCTGGCCCTGTGTAGGGTTGGGTTGGGCCTGCTCTCCCGATACAGAGGCCAGCCATGCCCCATTGCAGCAAGGGAGTGGAGCCCAGTTTCCCCAACAGTCCCTCCCCACGAACTACTTGTTGTGGAGTCCAAGCCAGGCCTCTAGGAAGCCAGCCACAGGGCCACTGTCTCCAGAGACATAGTTGGTCCTGATTGCCACCTATCGCTGTCAGGGATCCCAGTGTTCCCCAAGTGGCCAAAGCCTGGAACCCAAGGCCTGGAAGGACCTGGCCATTCTGCTTGCCTGTAGCCCTGGCCTCCCACCACCTCCAAGTCTGACCCTCCCATTAACACTTTATTTGATGTCAGAACCAGCAAGTGGAATCTATCCACCCTTGCTGCGTGGCTGTAGGCAAGGCTCACCTCTGAGCCTGTATCTTACTCCAGTCAGATAGATCCTGAAGAAAAGTCATTGTATAAACTTTAGGCACTCAGTGTGTGAGCACTGACCCCACCATTCGGGAATCCTCCGGCTGGGACACCCACCTCCTTTGGGGAGAAGCTCAGGGTCCCCCTGCCATGTAAACAGAAAGCGGTTGGTGTCTTCTGATTTACTAAGAAACGGCAAGGGACCCCTGCTTGCCCTCCTGGGGCTTAGGACAGCCAGGGGCCCAGCAAGATCCCATAGTCCAGTCTGGGGGAATGAATGCCAGTTCTCTCGGCTCAGCTCCTCACAGGCTTGCAAATCCAGAGGTCCAGAATGAGGAGGAGCTAGCTGTAGCCACATGATGGCCAAGATTTAGCAGTACGGTGACCCGCAGTCAGTCACCCGAAGTCCGACCCCAGGGTGGGCAGCCAGTGGCCTGGTGGGCTCTGAGTGGCTAGGGCCTGGCGACCAGGCCCTGGCCAGGGAGGTGGCAGAGGGCATATGGCTTGGGCGATGAGGCCTGGCAGGGCCTGCAGGGAGGCGCCCAGGGCGTCCAGGCGACTCTCCAGGGCGGCCAGGCGTGCTTCCAACTCCTCCTGCTGGGCCTGCAGCTCGGACACCACTTCATATGCGATGCTTTGCGCCTGCAGAGATGGAGAGACTGACCGAGTGACAAACGCAGGAACCACGGGATGGCTAAGGACGGAGGGCTGCGGACACCAGGGGCCACCAAGAAGATCAAAAGAGCACAGGATAGGAACAGTTTCTGTGAAAGGAGCTAGCCGGGTGTGGCTATGGCCTTGGTCAGCAGGGGGCGCCAGAGGCGCGCGGACCCCGCCGCAGGCGCCGCGCTCACCGCCAGGGCGCGTGCAAACATCGCCATCCAGGCGGCAAGGGCACTGAAGACTAACCCAGCCACTGTCCTCTGGGCTGCCTCACCCTTTGCCTAGGCTGTACCTCACCTGTTCCCACTCTTAAAGAATCCAGGGTGTAACATTTGGAGAAATCTGGCTCAGAGCCCTCTCTCTCTCTCTCTCTTTTTTTTTTTCTTGTTTTTATTGAGACAGGGCATCACCACAGCTGTCCTCGATTCGCTATATAGACCAGACTGGCCTGAAACTCCCAAACTCTGCCTCCCAAGAGCTGGGATTAAAGTTGTGCACCACCAGACCCAGCTTGACTTTTCTTTATTTAGTTTTGGTTTTTCGAAACAGGGTTTCTTTGGCTGTCCTGAGACTCACTCTGTAGACCAGGCTGGCCTCAAACTCACAGAGATCCACCTGCCTCTGCCTCCTGTGTGCTGGGACTACAGGTGTGCACTAGCACACATAGCTTGACTTTTTGTTGTTGTTGTTGTTGATGTTTGTTTTGTTTTTCAAGACAGGATTTCTCTGTATAGCTTTTGGAGCCTGTCCTGGAACTTGTTCTGTAGAGCAGGCTGGCCTAGAACTCACAGAGATCTACCTGCCTCTGTCTCCTGAGTGCTGGGGTTAAAGGCATACACCACTGCCCACCTGGGCCTGACTTCTTTTTTTTTAAAGATTTTATTTATTTATTACGTATACAACATTCTGCTTCCATGTATATCTGCACACCAGAAAAGGGCGCCAGATCTCACAAGGGATGGTTGTGAGCCACCATGTGGTTTCTGGGAATTGAACTCAGGACCTCTGGAAGAGAAGTCAGTGCTCTTAACCTCTGAGCCATCTCTCCAGCCCGACTTTTTATTTTTTTATTTATTCATTTGTATGTATATTTTGAGACAGTCTGAAGGCCACCCTTGAATTCAAAGCAATCATCCCACTGTACCTTCTTAGTATTGGAATGAACAATGTCCAATGAATCACTATGACCTCTGACTAACACCCCTGACCTCTAGAAACTGAGGCAGGAGGATCAGTAGTTCTAAGTTGTCCTTGGCTACAAAGTGAATTCCAGGACAGATTGGGCTACATAACACCCTGTCTCAAAAAACAACAAAAAGAATTTAATAACTTCAGAAAATATTACTGGGTAGAACAGGGCTGTGAGGTAGAGCCCCTGACTAGGATTCCTCCAGTGAGGGGGCTGGGGGTGTGGTTCAGGGGTGGAGCCCTGCCTAGAATCCCCCAGTGAGGGGCTGGGAAAAAGGCCCAGCCAAAGAAACACACCCTGAGCAGAGCTAAGGAGACACACTTTGTCCCTGGAATCAGAGCCAGTGAAAAGAATACACCCTGGCCCTAAAATTAGAGCTAAAAGGCTAAAAAGGACCAATGAAAGAAACACACTTTGGTCCTGAGAGGAGAGCCAAATCTGACCCTAGACCTGTGCAGAAAACTAACCAATCCCTGAGCAGGAGATTTAGCCATTCTGAGCTCAGGGATTGAAATCTGACCAATCCCCACCCTGGAAATCTCCCTGGAAAAACTCCACCCGCTAAGAATCCCTATATAAACCCTGTGTCTGTGCAGTTCTGGCTGCCACTCTCCTGGATTCTTCCCTCCCAATAAATCTCCTGAATGAGGTCTGGGTGAGACCTTCTTTTGTAAGAATGCAGAGAAGTAACAGATTTTTTTCCAGAGCAGAGGTAGCAGATCAGGGCTGTTACACTTTCCCCAGGGAAAGCTTCCCCTAGCCAAGCAGTGTTGTTACACTACACTCCAGGGACCTGAGCAGAACTGTAATAACTTCACTGGGGAAACCCTCTTCTGCCAGAGCAGAGCTGATACACTGGGGAAGCCTTCCCTGGAGCAAGGCTGTAAGCTGTTACACTTACTGTGACCTGTGGTATTCCTTGGCTCTGGAGTGCCAGAATATCTTTCCACCCGAGCTGTAACACTCAGTATTCTTTGGCTCCTGAGTGCCAGAATCCATCCCCATCCCATCTGAGTCACCACAATGCTTACACTGGGGGTGTGGCTCAGGAGTGGAGCCCTGACTAGAATCTCCCAGTCAGGAGCTGTGGCTGTGGTTCAGGGGTGGAGCCCTGACTAGAATCCTAGGCTGTCTGTATATTCAACACTGGATCTGTATGTAGCCTAGGTTATTTCTGACCTCCTAGCCTCAAGGTATCCTCCTGCCTCAGCCTCTGGAGGAGCCAGGACTCTCTGGCTTGTAGTCCTATGTCTGGAATATTAATTGTGAATTTGAACAGAAACACTGGATGCTACATTGTAGGTTCCCACCCTCCTCTGATAGGACACTCTGGTTCCCCCTCCCCTCCTGTCCTGCTCAATGCTCACCTTGGCAAGGTCGGCCAGCGTGTTGGCCTGATCATTCACTTTTCCTTGTTCAATCTTCACACTCCGAAGCCTGGGGAGACAGGGGTGAGGGTGGGTCAGGTTACAGCAGGCTACAAGGCTGAGAGGGGGATGCAGCCACAAGTCTGATCTAGATCAGACCAAGGACTGGACACACCTCACCCTCCGGATGTACATAGTCTCTGCCCACTAGGGACACACCTGTGGTGTGCCTCTCCCCACGGGCATCATGAGTCCCCCAGTCTTCCAATCAGCCCAAGACTTACTTCTGAGCCCTGGCAGGAACCGGCAGAGCAGAGAGAAAGAAAAAACACAAAGCAATTTTAATCCCATGCAGCAACATGCTGAGTGCCACCTACCAGTACCGTCCCCAGGCACTGCCCACCATTCATTCTGCAGCCTGTGAGGGGCAGGTGTCAGGTGCCTTGCCTCCGAGGGCAAGGAAACTGAGGCACCACAGGGGTCAGCACACGGATAGGTCTTGACCCCTTGGCTGCTGGTCAGACATGGTGCCCTTGACCCAGGGAGGGCTGTCCTCCCAGAAGAGGCTGCTGCGTGGATTCCACTCTCCATGACTCATCCTGCAGCTAAATCTCCACAGAGGCTGTGACTGCCTCCTAAGGCCCAGGATCTGACCCTGGAACCCACTGAGCAACATACTACCACAGGCAAAAAATAAAATAAAGGAAAGAGAGGCAGGGTGGCAGACACACACACAGGACACATCCAGGGCAGGGAGCCCATGAGGATGGAGGCTGGGATGCAGACTCTATAGGCCAAGGACCACCAGAGCTGGAAAGATTCAGACCCACACAAATCACATGTGCCCTCTGTGTATTATTTTCAGGACTGTTCATTTCTTGGTTTTATTTATTTGATTTCCCTGGAGCTCAATTACTAGTTCCATTGTGGGGGCTCTCCTACTCAGACCCCTTGCTCATGCTGGTTCCCGAACCTCCTGCCGAAGCCTGGGCTTTGAACCCTCCTTGGCATGGCTGTTCCTGGGATCCGGTCCACACTCCTGCCCCCTCTGAGCCCTAATCCATTTTTTTGTTTTGCTTTGTTTTTGGTTTTGAGACAGGGTTTCTCTGTGCAGCCCTGGCTGTCCTGGAACTCACTGTGTAGACCAGGCTGGCCTGAAACTCACAGAGATCTGTCTGCCTCTGCCTCCCGAGTGCTGGGATTAAAGGCATGCGCCACCACCTAATCCAATCTTGTTTGGCTTCAAAAACTGCTGTAGCAGGTATTCAGGAAAAGACCATGGAGGTACAGGGCTACCAATGTCAGAGTGCCAGTGCCCCAGGGCACAGGTAACTCACACAGAGACTCGTCTACCTGGGCACCCTCATCTACCTCAGCACCCTCCCCCCCCACTTTCCTCTTCTGGAATCTTTACAAACATTCTCGAACATTCCTTGGGGCAGATCTAGGGCACAGCCATGAGCGGCTGCCTGAGAGCCAGGTGCACAGGGAAAGGAGCTGTGAAGTCGCCACACTTACTGATGGATGGCTTGGAGGAACTTACGCTGGTGTTTCCGAACCCGGCCTTGGTCTGGCTTCTTCACTAGCCTGCTGTGTTTGTAGATGAGCCATGTCTCCCTGAGAACATTTGCAGCAGCATTTCTGACCTGGGGAGCAGAAGAGAACAGTTCCTTAGGGTTGTTATCAGATGACTCAAAACTTCTGCAAACTTCTAGAAACCTCTAGAAATCCAAGAACTGCCTGTTGGGGTTCCCTACATTGTGAGCCAGAGGCATGTTTACATGCCTGTATCTAATGTAACACAGGTGTCAGACTGTTAAATACAGAAAATGGGAATGTAGCAACTCCGCACATGCTAGCTTCTTTTACAGCAGTAGGTCTCAATGTGTAGGCTGCAGCCCCTTTGGGAAACACAGATATTTACTTTATGGCATTTACTTTATGATTCCGTAGCAAAATTATAGTTATGAAGTAGCAACAAAAATAATCGTATAGTTGGGGGGTGACCACGATGGATGAGGAACTCTGTTAAAGGGTCACAGCATTAGGAACATTGAAAACTATGTTTTACGGGGTCTCATGTAGCCCAGGCTAGCCTGAAACTCACTGTGCAGCTGAGGATGGCATTGATTGCCTTTGGCTCCTGAGTGCTAGGATGACATGCCTGGTTCACGTGGTGCTGGGTGGGGTCCAGTGCCCTGCGCCTGCCAGACAAACTCTCTGACAACTGGGTTCCAGCCCCTCGTTCACTTTACAGACGAGGAAGCTGAGGCACAGAGAGGGCAATGTGCAGATGCTGAAGGTTGGTTCGTGGCATGGACTTGGTGGAAAGCTGCTGCATGTGGCCCTGTCTCCTCTGAGCTGCAGACGTTGTGCAGCGGGAATCTAGTAGAGTCATTGTATCTAGGGTAAACATTAGAATGTAACAATGTTTCTCGCACAGGAGTAACAGTAAAGTGTATTATATTTGTAGAAGGTACCTAGACCTTGAAGAAACCATGTCGAGAGCAGTGGTTGTTTTCTGTTTTATAGAGGTGTTTTTCTGATGGGTTTTTCCATGTGCTACATGACTTTGGTCACAAGACTACCCAGGCACACTTGGAGGGCTTGCCTTATTGGGCACTGCAAACAGTACACAGTAAGGACGGAAGGCTGTGCGATGTGATCAGAGAACACATAGCTAAACCAAAGGGACTTTGTTGTGAGGAAGTTGTTGTGCCCCAAACACAACCTTTGTGTACAGTCAATAAATATCTTCTGAGGTTCAGTTCACAGAAACTGTTCCTTCCGCTGCCAGAGAGTCTGAATTACGTTCTGGAGTGACTCTCTTTTGAATGTCCCCTGCAACACAGAACACCTAACACACATGGACATGGGGGCTGAGCCTGGCACAGCTTTGGAATGGCTGCTGTGGTGACCTGACAGGAGGTATCTCCCACTGGCTGAGGCCAGCAGGGAGGGACTCACCCGCTTGGAGAGCTGCGTGTCCATCATGAAGTTGTGCACGTGTTTCTCAGCCGTGGTGAGCTCCAACTTCCTGGCCACCACAGCCACCACCAGCGCAGTGCAGCCTGCTCCCTGTGTGGGATGAGGGCATGCCAGTCCCAACACCAGGCACACCCTCCTCCAGGAAGCCCTCCCTGGGTCCTGCCCCTTTGCCCCAGTGGGAGGGGGACATGAAGAGTTACACAGGAAAGAGGGGAAGGGGCTCCACCACAGCCAAACAGGGCACTGCCAATACCCAAGGCCGCCACTGGCACAGGAAGGAGGCAGGAGGCAGGTGCTGAGTCCAGGCAGGGCAGGCAGAGTACAGAGACTGCCTGGTGAGTCCATCTCATTCCTGGTCTTTGAATGGCCCAGAAGCCTCTTTTTGGGGAAAGTCATATTGACAAGATCAAAGCAACTTGTTGGAAAATTCTGTGTGGAATACTACAGAGTCGGGACAAAGAACAGGGGAAAGATCCACACAAGCACAAAGGAACACACATGGGTTGTATTTATTAAAAGGCCAGGCATGGCAGCATCGGATCTAAGGAGAAAATGGTGGGTGCGGGTGAAAAAGACGAAAGTGTGACTGTCTGTGCCCAGAAAGGAAAATGGTGACAGAAGAGTGGAGGAGCGGTAAACCAGGCAGTGTGGCACAGGAGGTGGAGGCAAGAGGATCGATGGAGTTCAGGAGTCTGGACTGCCTGGACCACAGTAAGACTGTCAAAATAGGGGCCTGGGGCGTGACCCAAGCTGCTGGTTAGAATTTTCTCTAAGGAGTTATATACTTTTTTGTTTGTTTTTTTGAGACAGGGTCTCATTATGCAGGCCTGGCTGTCCTGGCACTCACTCTGTAGAGCAGGCTGGCCTGGAATTCAGAGATCCACCTGAGTGCTGGGATTAAAGGTGTGCGCCACCATGCCTGGCAGGAGTCATGCTTTTTTTTTTTTTTTTTTTTTTTTTTTTTTTTTTTGGTTTTTTGAGACAGGGTTTCTCTGTGTAGCTTTGGAGCCTATCCTGGCACTCGCTCTGGAGACCAGGCTGGCCTCGAACTTACAGAGATCTGCCTGCCTCTGCCTCCCAAGTGCTGGGATTAAAGGCATGCGCCACCAACGCCTGGCCAGGAGTCATGCTTTTAAACCTGTGTCCATTAAGGGATTGTGGTTAACCACAGAACTTTCTAGAAGGGGTCTGGCTCATTAGGAAATGTAGTTTTTTATTTCCTCCTGGCACCTCCAGGCTGGAAGGCTTCTGCTTGGGGCTCCAGAAGGGTGGGCCAAAGCCCATCCTTATTTTTCCCTTTCTCCTACTGGGTGGAACTTGGCCAGTAAATTAGCAATGAAGCCTTTTAGGGAGAAAGGGGCTTATGAACTGGGCCTGGCAAGAGCCAGCTGAGGTCTATGTGGTTTGAACCTTTTTTATTTTAGTTATTTTTGTTTCGAGACAGCATCTTGCAAGGTACCCAAAGTAGCATGGAAGCTCCATTCTCCTCTCTCAGCTTCCCAAATGCTGGGATGGCAGGTATGTACCAACATGCCTGGCTGATGACCCTGTTTGTGCAAGAACAGGTCACTGTACTTCAATAAGAACGGTGGCCTGAGGGTCCAGACTGTCAGGGGCTCAACCTGTGACAGTGGTGCACACCTTTAACCCCAGCACTTGGGAAGCAGACACAGGCAGATCTCTGAGTTCTAGGCCAGCCTGGGATACACAGTGAGACCCTGTCTCAAACAAAAAAAGACAAGAAGACCATTGCTCAAATCAGGGAAAAGGGAAGTCGATGTCCCAGGTGGACCAAACCTACCAAAGGTGAGAGCTTTTTCTGCTAAAGTCCCTAGAGAAAAACTTTTAGAGGAGCCAATGAGTCATGCAGGTTCCCTGAAATCATATGTGGGGTCAGCTGGGGCCTCTAGGCATGGTGAGGGGTCCCCAGAATTCACTAAACAAAACCTTGCAGCATGCAGAGCAAGGTAAGGGGTGCGGTCCCTGTCTGTAGGGTTTGTATAGCCAGGGGCTATGCACTTACCATGATGCCAGTGAGCAGACAGACGCCCTTCCCGCAGTAGGTGTGTGGCACCATGTCTCCGTAGCCGATGGACAAGAAGGTGATGGAGATGAGCCACATGGCGCCCAGGAAGTTGCTGGTCACTTCCTGCTTGTCATGGTACCTGGGGTTGGGGACAGACAGCTCGGTCACCCACATGGTCCTTGCCACCTTCACCCAGCATGTCCCTAACAAGCAGGACAGAACTTTGGGGCTCGTTTTTCCCTGGATGCTCAGGGAATGGGATGGGGGCTGAGTGACAGACTCTGACAGGCTGGGATAGGAGCGCCACGCCCTCCTTCCTCATGGACCTTCCAGCCTCTCCCTGCCATGTCTGTCCTCCCTAACCCCATGACAGTGCCAAGGATGACCCAAAGGCACACAGTCAAATAGGGAAGACAAGCATATAGGTTAGACACTAGGAGGCACTTCCCACACAGCCAGTGAGGCCTGAGGAAAGAGGACTTGGGGAGACTGAAGGCCAGCAGGTGGTTTTAATATAAGGAGAGGGGAGAAGGGGTACTGAGGGACCTGTCTCTGCCCCCTGAATGCTGGGATTTAAGGCAACACCACTGTTCAGCCAGAGATCATTTTGTTTTTGTGGTTTTTTTAATTTTTTTTCTTTTTGAGACTGGGTGTCCCAAGCTTGCTATTCAGTGAAGGGTAACCTTAAACTCCTGATCTTCCTGTTTCCATCTCCTCAGTGCTGGGATGACAGGTTGTGTGCTCATTCCAGACTTCAGCTACGGGGATGCTTCAGGGTGACCCAAGTGTGGAGATGGGACATTCAGGGACAGGGCTGTGGGGTTGCAGCAAAGCAAGATGGCAAGTAGCAGTGGCCTGGTATTTAAGACAAACTTCATGCTCCTTCTCCTGGGCCCCCAGCTCAGAGAGGCAGTGTGAGGAAAGCCCAGAGGTCCCACTCTGATCAGTGGGGTTAGGCGACGGAAACCACAGTGTGTGCATCCGACTCCCTGGGAGTCATCAGGAACATGGGGTAAGCGTGGGGAGCTGAGCATGGGTCACCCACCAAGGCCTTCCCTGACTAGGCACAGGGCAGATGGTCCTCATAGCCACCAAGGCACTCCTGTGCCGATAAAGCCCCGCCGTAACTGCCTCCAGGCAGGCAGGCAGGCCGGGGACCCCAGAGAAACTCCTCTGCAGTTTCTCTCACTCCACACCCCAGCCAGGCCTATGGGTGACCTGGGACACCTGGTTCTCAGAGCTTAGCTGAAAAGATCCTGGGCTCTGGGCCATCCTGGATGCCAGCTTCCCTCCCTCACAACTAATCTTAAACATTGGCTGTTGGGACCACAGTGGTAGCTCGGTGGCTGGGGTCATGGGGACTGTTGTGGGGTGGAGGCAGCTCAGCTGAGGGTGGGGCTCACATGTTCCCCTAGGATCCAGAAGGCCAGAAATAAGGAAGCAAAGTTAACATTAAACTTGAGCCTGTACCTGGTGGCCCCACCCCCGAGTCCTATGCCGGGTCCCCAGAAATAAGAGTGGGGTGTCAGGGCAGGGGCCAAGGGTGGGGAGCCTGAGGCCCCTTCTGCTGGGCTGATTTCAGAGGCCAGCGTGGGACGCCCGGGGAAGGTCAGGGATAGAGCGATGGCTGGGTTTCCAGGAAAACAGTGGAGGCCGAGGACACAGCCCTCAGTCTGAGATGCTGAGGTCCACCCTGCAGGGTCACGGGATGGAGGTGGGGACTTGGGGTCAGGGCTAGAGGATGGAAAGGCTGTCTCGAGTGTGGTGGGGACCCGGGGTCTGGGTTCAAGGGAGCCACCACGGTCAGTCACCTCTCACACACGCGCACTGTCCAGGCAGCGACAATCCAGGAGGAGATGCTGAAGACCAACAGTACGGTGCCAGGGCAGATGGTCATGAGTGTCTTGGTGACAAAGCGCGTGTTGAAGGTGACACGGTTGAGGGCCCCGATGCTGCGGCTTGATGCGTCAGTGAAGATGCGACTGTGCAAGAGCATGACGCGAGCCAGCAGGTAGAGACGCAGGAACATGGGAATGGACAGAAGCACATCCAGGTCCGCCTCCGCCGCCGACGGCACCAGGGAGAAGGCCAGCCGCGCTGTCCACGTGAAGCGGTAGTGACCGGGCACCGGGTGGATGGCGCACACGGCCAGCTCCAGCGAAATCAGGGAGACTCGCTCCCACGTCATTGCAATGCGCCAGTCATCAGCACCATTGTCCACCAGGAACAGCTGCAGGAGGGGGTCACTGGGTGGGTCTCCTGATCTTGGGGCCACCCCTCAGTGGGAATGCTGGCCTCACCCAGCTCAGGATTTTGGACAAAGATTTTTTGTGTATTTTTGAGAGAGGGTGTCATGTAGCCCAGGCTGGCCCTGAACTTCTGTGAAGCCAAAGACGACCCTGAAGCCCTGATCTCATACATCAGCCTACCAAATGCTGGGGTGGCCGGTGGAGAACACCCCATCTGGCTGGGGTGTTTGTTTTGCCTTTTGAAGACAGGGTCTTATCTTGGGCTGGCCTTGAACCATCAGCAATCCTCCTGCCTCAGTCTCCAAAGTGATAGGATGATGGGGTGTGTGCCATGCAGAACACTTGGTTGGTTTCTCAGATCCAGTCCTAACTCAAAGCCAATCAAAGGTGTTTGCTGGCAAGCCTGAGGACCTGAGTTCAAGTCCTGAAACCCAAAGAAATGACAGACACATGTGCACACCCACAAAATAGAAAAAAAAAAAAAAAAGAAGAAGAAAAAGGGCGTGGAGGAGAAGGCTGGGCTCAGTGGGAGAATGCTGCTGAGCTACCCTGGGTCTGACCACTAGAACGGCAAAGAGTACCTTTATAATTTTAATTCCACTTTGCCCTGACCCTGTCTGGCGATGCGTCACTGAGGGAGGTGCTCGGGCAGCAACCCTGCAATCCTGAGGGAACAACCTCACGCTCTGCAGGCTGCTGTGCTGACACTGGGAAGGAGGGAAGGTAGACTTATGTGGGGACTTGGCTGTGGATGACAGGCTGACAGGATGGTGGCACCTCCTCCATTGCCCACATGCCACCCGCTGACCTCATCACTGTTAGTTCTCACCCTGACTCCCTGTTCTGGAACCTTCTCAGCAATGCAGAACTACACTTGTGGCTTTGGGGCCTCCCTCAGCCTCCATTCCTCCACCTTGGGTCAGAATGCTGCAGGTGGAAATGAAGGCTTCTCAGGCATCACCCAGCATTAAGGAGGAGACTAGAGGGGAAAACAGGTCTTAGCTGAGAGCCTGTTGCCATACCAGCACCCAGAGACGCTGACAAGAAAATTAGTGGTTTCTAGCCTGGGCTACTTGAGATCCTGTCTCAAAAACAAAACAAAACAAAACAAACAAACAAAAACCCTGAAAACAAGTCCCTGGAAAACAGACAGGAGGCAGGAGTTGAGGGTGGGGTGCTATCCCACAGGCCTCCCCTGTCCCACCCCGTCACACCTCTGAGTACCAACCTGAATCTCGCGGGCATGGTAGAGGACCACAAGGCCAAGCAAGACGAGAGTGGACAGGCTGATGAGGCACTTCAGAGCAAACGAGTACAGTGACCCCTGTACACAGAGAGAGGGTGCTACAGGGTGCATGGTGTTACCACCCAGACCCCAGTTAAGCTGGGACAACCACTACCCAAATGGGATCTGTCCCCGTGGCTCCCCCACTCCAGAGCTTCTTGGGCTACCTTGTAAGGGACCTGGCAGTGGCCAGATAACGTCCCAGTGTCACACACCCCTGTGACTTCACAACAGCTGTGCCCAGCCACACAGCAGCATCCCATTAACCCCAGTCCTCGTCCTGCTCAGGTGGCCCATCTGAGGCCCCAACCCAGGCTGAGCAGATGTGAGCGACAGTGCCTACCTTGGTGTACACACCCCAGGACAGCTCTGTTTCTGTCACCATGACAACAATCCCAAACATGCCAAAGATAAGAGCATAGTCACTGAGTCGTTTGCGCTTCTCAAAAAGGGCCCTGCGGTGGCCCAAGCGGTGACTGACTGTAGGGGGCTTCCTAGAACCCGGCCGGGACTCATCTTCCTCCTCTTCTTTCTCCTCCTGCTCCTGGGGATGGCTCCTGGGGCCAGCAGGTGACAAGTGAGCAGGCTGGCCCTTGGCCACCATCCGCAGGCCTGGACCTTGGGCAGGCTGCAGGGGGCGGCCCGACTCAGGGTCCACCGGCTCCCAGCCCAAGAATTCAGGCCCGCTGCCCAGAGGTCGCCCCACACTGCCATTGTGGCTGCGGCTACTCATGGCCACCTGCCTCCCTGGGCTGGACTTGCGGCAGGCCTATGGGGGCCCAGCATGGCTCAGCAGCGGGGCACCAGAACAGACCTGTGGAGACACAAAACAATGAACATCACCATGGCCATTCCAGAACAATCCAAGGCCTCAGAGAACCCAGAATGCACTGACAAGGGCTCATCAGTGTACACCTTCTCCTGCTATGCTCCCCAGTACTACTAACCCGGCAGACACCAGCATGCCCTGTACCACTCTGGTCCGTGAACACCTATCGTCAATGCTGAACTGGCAGTAGGTGAAGCTGTGTGGCCACAAGGCCCTCTGTATACCACCCTCCACACTGAAGAGGCTGCCTGGCACACATGCCAAGTGCAGCCCAGAAGCTGCCATGTTCTTTCCCCTGAGACAGCACAGGAGGGTGGGGCCACCTGGGTGACCAACTAGTCCTGAGCATCCAGTTAGAAGGATGTCTGTTGCCCCAGCACAGGGGGAACTCGAGTTCCCTGTTCATAAAGCTGAGGGAGGTCAGGCCGGGCAGGCTATACAGCTTGGCACAGCTAGAACAGGGACTAATGAGGTGGTGGTACAGGCAGGACCCACAGCTGTGAGAGGAAACCAGCCTGGTCCTACCCGGCTGTGAGCTGGGGACACCAGCCTGGAGACTAACTGGTGCCTTCCTTCGCTTGGCCTGAAATACCACTCAGTCCATTTCTTCCTGCCCCTCCCCCACTGCACGCTCCTCCTCTGTGATTTCATTCATTCATTTATTTGCTTTAGAGATAGGTTCTCACTCTATAGCCCAGGATGGCCTTGAGCTCCTGCCACACACCAAGAGCTGGGATGACAGGTGTGAGCCATCGTGCCAGGCATGGCGATACATGCCCACCTCCTAACTAAGCAAACAGGGAGGCTGAGGCAGGGAGCTCCGAACTTCAAGGCCGGCTTGGGCTACATGAGGCCGGCTCAAAATAAAATGCAATAAAATCGGATCAATAGGTGTCCTTGCTCCCCGCACCCCTTCACAGGAACCGCGGTGAGAATGACCCATGACCTGTGCGGAGTGGCCTCGGCAGCAACCAGAGGACGGATAGGGCGGAGGAAGGACCCCTGCTCTCTCCGCAGCAGGCTCTCTGGCTCCTTAGGGGGACGTGCTCTGCTTGCCCTTTGCCCACTGACCACCAGGGAGCTTACCGGGCCAGGCACTGTCACAGAGAACCCTGACCGCAGTTCAGAGTGGCCCGCGAGCGCGTGCTCAGGTCACCCTTGGGCACCGACTTTGTAGACTCAGCATCCCCCACTCGCAATCTTCCCTCAGCGGGGGACACGCGCACCCCTTTCCTGTGTCCCTTACCCTGACCCCGCGGGTACACCATCCCCAGCCGCGTGGTCCGGGTGCTCGCGATTACCGGGTCCTGCTCCCTCACGCCAGTACCTGCGGGCGACGGGGACCTGGACCCGCGTGCCAGCGCGTCCGAGCCTCGGCCGCCCGGGGTGGGGGGCAGCGCCCGCCCCTGATGAGCGGCGCCTTGGATTGGCTGAGCGCGTCAGGCCCCGCCCACAGTGACCCCGCAGGCCCCGCCCACGCTTAAAGCTCCCTCCTTGGCGCTAGGCAAGGTTGGGAACCCAGGTGATGGACAGCTGTGCTCGGGTTGTCCGCTGTTGCAGGGGGTCCTGCACACTGGAGACCTCGTCTTTGGGGACAGAAAGTTCCGCTCACTTCGGGGATCCCCCAGTCCTGAACCCCAACAGCCTTGCAGGCAGGAAGAGCTCCGGGGACCTGGAGTCATGAGGTCTGGGGGGGACCCTTACACCTGCTCTCTCCCCATTACCAAGCCAGCCCTGATGGGGTCCCTCGTGCAAGTTTTACTTTAAATTGGGGTTTCATGTATCCCAGGCTGTCCTAGAACTTACCAGATAGCCCAGGTTAGTCTTACTTAACTGGCTTTGCAACCAAGAATGACCTAGAACTCCTGATCCTTCTCCCTCCACCTCCTGGATGCTGGCAGGGACAGGCTTGGGCCACCCCACCCAGCTGGTGCAACGTTTTTATGATCTTCTGTTTTTCGACAGGATCCCACTCTGTAGCCAAAGCTGATCTTGAATTCACTCACTGAAATCCTCCTGCCTCAGCCTTCTCCCTAGGGTACTGAATGAAGTGACAGGTGTTTCCTAAGACACCTCAGGTACCAAGGGATGACTCTATTCTTTCCCCTGCCCCCAAACCATGCCATTGCTGACAAGCTGGGGAGGCTCTGGAGCCTTGGGTTCTCCGGGGTAGTCCTTCCCTCCTGTTCTCTCAGTGCAGCTCAGAGCCCTGCAGGTCTGTGGCCAGGAAGTGGCTGGGACCTGGTGACAGTGCTGAGCCCCAGCAGAGCCACTCACATCTCAGGATCAGCCGCTTCCTACGGGGACCACTTGACACAGTGAGCGTCCAGTTGTAGAGGTGAAGCCAGATAGGACTAGCCTGGGATGACACACACATAAGTGGGTTCCAAGAGACACCACAGAGTGACAGGCCTTTGCAACCCTGGTGGGCCCTAGGAGCACCCTGTTGTCTCTAGTCTCTAAACCTCCTGCCTCCCAGGTCACCTCACAGGCCCTTCTCACTGACTGTCACCTGCATGAACCACCCAGGAATCTCTTTTTTCCCCCCTGAGGCCAGCCTAAGACTCACTGTGTAGCTGAGAATGACCTTGAACTTTGATCTGCTTGTCTTTATCTCTCTGGTCCTGGGATGACAGGCATGTGCCATCAAGCCCCATTTATGCTGTAGTACCAATGGTGGAAGCAGGGCTTCCTAAACACTAGGGAAGCAGTCCACCAGCTGAGCCAGAAGCACTCATCATCTAAGCTATTCGCATCCAACCTACATCTTCAGCCTCTTTAATGACCACCGACTGACCAAGCTACCCCGTGTTCCCAGGGGTACAGTGTTGTTTGTCACGACCCATCCAGCCCGGCTCCAGGTCCCTATCTCACCATGCATCGCCATGGTGCCCGTGACCACCTTAGACTATCACACTGACCGCCTTTCACACTCAAGTCCAACAAAGGAATCCAGAGCCTAAGCAGCCACTTCTGCCTCTGAGCGGCATTGCCTTTTTCTCTTGGGGCCACCCTGCCTTCAAGCAGCCCCTCAAGGAAGTATCCTAGCAACCATTTGGGCAGCCCTCAGGCTTTCAGGAACCTCAGCCCTGGGGACCCATGAGGCTGGTGGTGTCAAAGGGGCAGGGAGTGAATGGCTGCACCTTCATCGTAGGCCTGGGCTCCAGGACGACATGGTGGGCAGGAAGGAGACTTCCTGAGGAGTCACAGGTGCACGTGACAGGCACTTGAGACACCACTGGGACCCCCGTGACAGGAAACAGCCTTGCAAAAACTGTCCTCCCCTGGGGCCCGAAGGTTGAGCCAGCAGCCCAGGGAAAGTGACACTGGGAACCTGGTCAGGCCGGAGGCACCCAGAGACAGGGCTCACGCAGAGGTGGCCTGCTCCCTCCATTCCTCACCAGTACGACACTTCTCAAACTCTGAAATCAGCCGGGTGAGAAGGCACACACCTGTCACTCAGAAGCTAAAACCAGCCTTCCCTACATACACAGGAAGCCATCCTTGGCTACAGCCATCTCAAACCAAAAAAACGGCAAAGGTGAGACAGTTGGTCATGGCTGCACTGAAGCAGAGTGTGGAAAGGTCCTGGAGCTGGAGGGGAGAAACAAGTCACACAAGGGGGGCACACTTCTTAGGGAGCTGATTCTGGGTTATCTGGGGGCTCAGAGGTCTCGGATTCGCCCATCAGTGCGCCTTGGGCCCCTCCTGTATATAGAGCTTGTACTCTCAAGGACAAAGAAGACCCCCAACAAACCAGACCTCAAGTGAGAGCTGTGACCGGGCAGCACTGGTGGAGTTCGGTCCCCAGTCCCCTCAGGAGGCAGCCCCCAGCCGTCACACACACGAAGCAGCTGTGGAAGTTGCAGCCCCTCACCTTGCAGCCAGCGGGGACTCCCTCTGTCCCTAAACAGTGCTGAGGCCACCGACGGCTTCCCACAGGCACAGCTCTGTGAATATCGGCTTCACTTGGAAAACCCAGCCACCAGTTGCAATAGCAATCCTGTGCAAACTTGCACTTCTGCCCCAAACTTCATATTGTGACCTTATTCAGAAGTAGTACTTGATTTTTTTTTTTTTTTGCTTTAAGAAAAGTTCTCAGTTTGTACTGTGTCACAGTGCCAAGTGTAGGGCCACATGTATAGTGACAGCTATGCACTGTTTGTTGATTGACTAATATTGATCCCACGACTGGCCTGAGATGTCAGTCAGGAGTGGAGACTGGAGGTCGGTGGTAGTGTCTTTTGGACTTGCCTTAACTCCACCCTCCAGGCTGTGAGACACTGAGCAGGTCACCAAGCTCTTTGAGCTGGCTGCCCGCTCCTGCTGAGAGGGCAGAGAAGTAGGCACCGGCCCCAGCCAGTGTTGTCCTTACTTTATCGTTACTGTTTCCCAGGCCTTTTTCCTTTTGCAGTTGTTTTTATAGGGTTTTAGTTTTTTTTATTTCTTCCTTTGTTTTGTTTTGTTATTTTGGGGGAAAGGATCTCACTATTTAGCTCTGGCTGTCCTGAGACTCATTCTATAGATGAGGCTGACCTCAAACTCACAGCCATCCTCCTGCCTCTGCCTCCTGAGTGCTGGGATCAAACCATTGCCCAGCCCTTGGTTTCATGTTTCAGGATAGGGTCTTATAAAGCCCAGACTGGCCTCAGATTCACTGTGTAGCCAAGGATAACCTTTAACCTCAGATCTTCCCGGCCCCTTTTCCCACATGACTAGTTTTTGCAGTACTAGGAATGGAAGCCAGGGTTTTGTGTGGATCAGGCAAGCACTCTACTGAATGAGTAGCAGTCCAGCCCTTTTAAAATAACTAATTGAGGGTGGGGCGGTGGTGGCATGTGCCTTTAGTCCCAGAACTTAGGAGGCAGAAGCAGGAGGATCTCTTGAGTTCAAGGCCGCCCTGGTCTCCAGAGTGAGTTCCAGGACAGGCAGAGCTGTTTCACAGAGAAACCCGTCTCAACCCCTTCCCCCAAATTAACTGAGAGGGCTTGATGCCCATAGGGCATCTCACAAATAGCTGCAACTCTAATTCCAGGTGTTCTGCTGCTCTTTTCTGGCCTCCGAGGGCAGACACAGGTGCACACATAAAATGAATCCAACTCTTGGGGGGATGGTAGGGAAGAATGGGAGGGACAAGGGAACTGGGATTGTCATGTAAAACAATTCTGTTTCTAATTCAAATAAAAACAATAACAAAAAAAGAAACCAACTCTTAAAATTTTGTTGTTTTTGTTTTTGTTTTTGTTTTTGTTTTTTTTTGTTTTTTGAGACAGAGTTTCTCTGTGGCTTTGGAGGCTGTCCTGGCACTCGCTCTGGAGACCAGGCTGGCCTCGAACTCACAGAGATCTGCCTGCCTCTGCCTCCCGAGTGTTGGGATTAAAGGCGTGTAACACACCCTACTCTTCCCATGTGTACTGTGGATAGGATCCCCGGTTCTCTTCACCACCGAGCCACTTCCTCCTGTCTTTGCTTTTCTGTTGCAGTTTTTGAGGCAAAGTATCAGTCTGTAGCCCATGCTGGCTCCCACCTAAAATCCTCCTGATTCTGCCTCCCAAGTGTTATGATGAAAGGCCCTTAACCTCAGGCCTGGCAGTCATCAACTCTCATACCCGGAAAGGTAACCAGGGCTGGGAAACTCACCCTGGGGTTCAAGGGGCTCTCGAAGCCACCAACCTGAGGCCTGTGTTCTTCAGTACCTCGAAGTTGTCCCTCAGCCGTGGCTCTTTTTTTCTGCACCTGTAAGGATCAGATATAGGTACCAGATGGGACAGGACCACAGTGTTCCTTTTTTGTTTTACTTTGTTTTTGTTTTCCAGACAGGGTTTCTCTATGTAGTCCTGGCTGCCCTATACCTCACTCTTGTAGACCAGGCTGGGCTCAAACTCACAGAGATCTGTCTGCCTCTGCCTCCTGAGTTCTGGAATTAAAGGTGTGCACCACCACTGCTCAGCTAAAGATCTATTGACCCCTGAGTTCTTTAAAATTAGTGGCTTTAGCCAAGTGTGGAGACCACAATGTGAACCCAGCATTCGAGGCAGGAAGATCTCAGGTTCCAGAGCAGCCTGAGTGTCCAAGTAAGATATTGTATTTAAAAAGTCAAAGAAACTAAAAGAAGATCAAATCAATCAATCAATCAATCAATCAATCAAACAAACAAACAAACAAAAAACCCAAGCTGGACAAGGTGGCCCACTCTTTTAATCCCTGCACTGAGGTGGGCAGAGAAAGGACCACCTCTAAGTTCAAATCCAGCTAAGCCACGAGACTTTCTCCCAAAATATGATGAAATGCTTCATTTGTCAAAGAGGTCTTGGGTGTTCCCAAAGCTACCCCAGGCCCACGCCAGAGGCCTGTCTTCCCCCTGAGCCTTGTGCTTTGCATACTGCATGTTTCGAGTTTCCTTTCCACCTCTTCTTCGATATGAACTTCAAAGTGACATTTCTCTCTTCCTAGGACGAAGGCAAGGGGCAGCCAAGGGCACTGCCCCATCCCTGCCTCAATGCCCCCCCACCGCGCGCCCCGCGCAGGTTTCAGGTAGCCCCCAAGCACCTTCGAAGCCAAGTCTGGGGACCCTAATTTAATCCCCCTAATTCCTAGGAACCAGGTTGAGAGGCTTCACACCCCACGCTTAGGGATGAAGGTAAGATGGGAAAAACCCAGACAGGCCTCCTTCCGTGGGAGGCTAGGCTCACGACTGCTCTGCCCGCTGCCTTGCTGGGTGACCTTGGGTAAGTACTAGCCCTCTCTGGACCTCCCAGCTACCCACTTCAGGGGGCTGATGCCCAGAAAGTCAAAGAAATCCTACGTATCTGGCAGGTCATCTCCGAGGCTCCCACCCACCACGGGGATGGGGAGGGATCCCCGCCAAACATAGAACCAGTGTCTGAGGAAGGGGCCATGGAGAGTCTCGAGGAGTGCCACGCTGGGTGACTGGCAGTCCCCAGGTCCACAACCTCACCCTAGAGCTCAGCCCTCTTTCCCAGGGACTCCGAGGTCGTTTGGGGTCAGTCCAGCTCGGGGTGGTCTGGGGGAAACGAAGGAACGGATACCCGCGGTTCCCGCAGGTCTCTGGAGCATTGGCCGGTTTAGGGAAGCCTGGTAAAGAGACACCCCCACTTCATTGCCCCGTCATCCCACTCCCGCTTCTTCTGTCTAACTCACCGGCAGTCCCGGCCTCAGCTGCTGGAGCCCCTGCGTCCAAGTGAACCGCCAGCCAGGCAAGGGCGTGAGAACTGAGATGCTCGCTGCAGCCGCCGCCGCCGCCGCCGCCGCCGCGCCCCTGGCCCGCTGGGGACGTCAGGAGTCCCCTCCGCGGCTCCCAGCGCGCTCCCGCCACCCAGGGCACTCCAAGGGCTGGGGCGACCCTTGGTGGCCGTTGGTGGCCTTGGTGCACGCAGTCTGCAGAGGAGGGAATCCCCGCCCGCCCGTCAGCTGCGCCAGGCGCCGCAGCCGTCGCCTCCCCCAGGGGACCGCTCTTCAGCCAGAAGCCGAGGCCGCCGACAGACGCGGGGACAGAGACGGGGGCAGGGGAGGGTCACGGGGAGGGACGCCTGGGGACTCCCGCAGCTGGCCACGCGGCCCAGGCTGTAGGAGGGGAGTGGACCCGGGTCTAAGTGACCAGAGAGGCAGCGGAGAAAACTTCTCGTCCCCGTGTTGGACCAGGAGGCGCCGCCCACGCCGCCGGGGTCCCCCTGCGCCCCTAACGGCGGAGGCCGGGGTGGCGGGACCGTGAAGGTCAAAGTACCCAGAGAGAACAATGCGTCTCCCGGGTCTGCAGCGCCAAGGCGCGAGCACGCAGAGCCGGGGCTGGGCAGAGGCGGGAGACCAGATCCGAGCCTCAGTTTCCCGGCCCGCCTCTGGAGGGGCTCGCAAAATTGAGATGTGGGCCGCTATCTGTGTCTTGCTTTGTCCTAGCTGTGTCGTTCCTCCACCCCATCCACCCTCGTAGCCCCTCCCTGCAAGCCCCACCCCTGAGCACCCACCCACCTTCTGCCACGGTCGGAGGCAGGGGGATTCCCTCCTGGGAGCCCGGAGATCTCTAAGAGCCTCCATCACTTTTCGTTGTTGTTATTTTGGCTTTTGTATTTTTTTTTCCTCCCCTTTTCTTCCACATGTTCTAAAAATAGCCGCTCCCCTCTCGCCGGCCCCAGAGCCCCGCAGCTCGTCGTGAGCCGCGCCGCGCTCCGGCGGCGGCCGGGGATTCCTCGGGCTGGGCGGGCGGGGCGGGGCGGAGCGGGGCGGGCGGGGCTGGGATGCGCCGACGACACGCGCGCGGGCGGGCGCCCCTCCCACCGCGGAGCCGCGGGAAGGCTCCACGCGCTGTGCCCGATGCAGAAGGTCGGGAGGCGGTGGGGACAAAGGACTCCCGCCGTTGTGGGGGCCCTGAACCTGACATCGACCTGAGAGGAGCCCCTTGGTGGCCCGGTGACAGGTCACATTCCCGTCCCGCACACCTCCCTCTCTCCCTGCAAACCTGAGCTCTCCCGGGTCCCACCGTCCTGCTCGGGACCCTTTTGCCAGCTCCGCCCTGTGACAGCTGCTCCCACCCGTTTCCCACAGCCTCAAGGTGACCGCCGCCTACCGGCGACCGCACTGGCCCTCGCGGGAGAAGGCTTCTCGTCCGCGGGCTCCCTATTCCCCGCGGATCCGTCCTCCTCCCCCAGGAGAAAGAGGAGCCAAAGGCCACTGGGGGGGGGGGCTGCATCCGGGGCGCTGTGCAGGGGCGCCCGGGAGGGAAGGGTCTTCGTGCCTTCTGCAGGGCGTCCCCAAAACTTGAGTAACTCAGTGGGGTGGCCCCGCCGCTGAGAACCCCGTCCGAGGTCCGAAGACAGTCCCCACAGCCTCGTCGGTCACACACTTGCCCCACAAAGGAGAGACGGGAGGAAGGAAGCTTTGCTGATGACAAAGGCACAGCCGCGAGGCGGCCTACGACAGGGGACTGTCCCCAGCGAACGGCCACGCGCAGATGCACCAGCGTGACGCGTGGGGAACGGCGCAGCCGGGGTCCCGGCCTGGGGGACACCAGGGGCGCAGCCGGGGTCCCGGTCCTGGGGGACACCAGAGGGGCGCAGCCGGGATCCCGGTCTGGGGGACACCAGAGGGGCAGCCCCAGGGCTAGGCGCCGGGTTAAGGGGCGCGGAGCTGAATGAGGGCGCCCCCCCCCTTGCATGTTGTACTCTGGGCTGAGGTTCAAGGCCTGGGTATGGTGAGAGGCTGAGGGAGGGAGGAGCTTGAGGAGACGGTTGAGGATGGGAAGGCGCGCGGGGGGGGGGGGAGGGGAGAAGATGGGGAAAGGAGACTGGGGTGGGAAAATGAGCCAAATTACGGCTGCAGGCGCTGTGCCTTGTAACCTATTTTTAATTTGAGACCAGGCCCCAGGGAGACCACGCTGGCCTCGAACTCCCAACTTCTCGGCCTCCATGCAGTGCGGGCTGACAGGTGTGCGCCACGCCGCAGTGCGGCGAGCGCGGTAATTCCCGGGACGCCCGGCTCCGCTGCAGCTGCAGCCCCGCGGGTCCCTTTGTCCCGTCGCCTCGGCCGCGTCCCCGCCGAGGGGAACCCCTGCTCCGGCGGCACATGCGCACACCGGCCCGGCTTCCCCGGCGCCCCCGCTCTGCAGCCCCGCGTGGTTGCCATGGCGACCGCGAGGGCAGGCACGCGGGGAAGACACCGCTGGCGGGCAGCCCGCCCCCGCCGCCCTGGCGGGAGCTCCACTCTGGTTCGAGCCGGTTTTCCCGGCCCGCGTGGCGCTGGGGCGGTGGAGGATTCCCCGAGTCCCCGAGGACGCGCAGCCAGGGCTGGCGCATGCGCGCAGGGCACGCGCCCCCCCAAGCCCAGGTGAGGGGCAAATACTCGGCGCATGCGCGGCGCGTGATAAGGCGGTTTTGTCTCCTTGGCAACTTCTCGGAATTTCCCTCTCGCCCCTCCCGGAGCGGGGGATTCCCCGCGACTAGTGCGCAGTCGCGGCGGGATTCCGGAGATGCGGCTGTCCTTCACAACAAAGGCTGTCGCCTCAGCCCTCCCTGTCTGCATCGTTTCTTATTTTGACGCAGTATTTCTGTATTTGGCTCAGCCGGCTTAGAACTTACAGTAATGCTCCTGCCTCAGACTGGTGAGGGCCAGCACACATGGCTCTGGTCCCTTGCGTCCCCTGTGCAGGGCCTCGCCCGCCGAGCTGGCTTCTTCCTCTGTCGCCTGCAGAGTCCTAAGGGCGACGCCCTCCCCCTCCCTAGTGTCTCTAGGTCCAGGGAGGCTCTGAAAGCAGGGTGTGGCAGTGCAGGGCGCCATCTAAGCCCCAGCAGGAGGGACGTGGAGGGAGAATCAGAGTTTTAGTTTTCAACGTTTCTGTGTATGTTTTGTTTGGATACACATTTGGCTGTACGTAGTCCGTGTGTGAACCACGTGTGTATCTGGGCCTTCGGAGAGCTCAGGTCATCCGGGCCCCTGGCACTGGAGTTACGTTGTGAGCAGTCATGTGGGTGCTGGGATCGAACTCTGGTCCTCAGGAAGGACAATAAGTGCTCTTACCTACTAAACCAACTCTCGAGTCCTGATTCTTTTGGGGGTTGGTAGAGGTCCCGGTAGCCAAGGTTGGCCTTGAACTCCTGGAAATCCTCCTGCTCCAGCCTCCCAACAGCACAGCCAGGATAACCTAGCGTAAAATCTTAGATGCAGCCAGGTGGACGCAAACACCTTTTTATGGACAGCTACCGAGGCCAGTTTTATAGTTGAGGCACTGGCGGTCCCTCTAGCTCTATCACTGTGAGAGACACGGTGCAGGAGACACGGTTCTTCGTGAATGCTGGGCTGCCACACCCCCTCCAGTGCTGTTCTCAGGGCTGCCCCTTGGTGAACCCCATCCTAAGGCCTTGTTCAGCCATTGTTTGGTACTCCCTACCACAACCCATTTAGAATTGTGTAGCCCAAGCTGGCCACTGCATCACAGTCAAGACAATCGTGAACGCTGCCGCAAGTGCTGGGATGGCAGGCGGGCAGCCCCATGCCCGGGCTGCAGCCAATCCCGCCCCTGACCCGTCTTACTGCATGGGCTTTTACACTGCTTCCTGCCCCAGACGATTTCCCAGCCGTACCCACTCATCGACGCCCTCTCCCTTTAACGATAGGCGGGACCTTGTGTCAATGGCTCCTTCTCTCTTGATGGGGTGCAGAAAGCCTCACCTCATGAGACCAACACCCTTCACCAGAGCCCTGGGGAACTGACAGGTCTTGAGGGCAGGCGACACAGCGCTGTGTAGGGAGAAGGCAAGAAAACAACTGCGCAGGGAAAAGAGCAAGTGTCTATGTGGGTGTCACAGTGCCTGTATTTCCCTAGGATGGGCCTGGGAGCTCACATTCTTCAGTAAGCCTGCTGACGGACCGTGTCTGCTCAACACACTTCCTATCCAGCCATTTTCAGAGGGACATGCCAGCCTTCCACACACACTGGCACGCAGTTTGCACTGCCTCCACAGGCTTGATGCAGCTAGAGGAAGAAGTTCTGGGTTCAAATCCACCTGCAGCCTCTGCTGCTCCAGCGCCCTCATGTTCCCTGCCTGTCAGCTGGGAGAAACCTGCCTCATACCTCAGGCTCTGGGTGGATACAGCCTGCAGCTCCCCATGCTGCTGTGTGGCTTCAAGGCTCAGCCACCTCTCCAATCACCTTGCTGCTGTCCTGGGGGACTTGCAGGTCTGCACCAGCGGTTCAGACCTGGTCATCACACAGCCCCTCCCTTCACCAGCGGTCCCCACCACACATGTGCACATGGGCCTCAGGCAGCCTCTCCAGAGCCTTTATTGGGCGGGTGTTTAGCCGGGCTCCATAGGGCACACAGGGGCTGGGTGTCGCTCAGAGCAAAGACCCTCTGGATTTTCGAGGGTGACTGATGGTGCAGCCAGGAGAGCCCCAGGCTCACAACTCTTTGGATCCCCAGGCAGGCCTGACTGCAGAAGGATGCCTGGACTTGGACGAGCTGGAGATGGACAAGCTGTACTCGGGCTTTGTTCCATCACTTGGGTGTATTGAAGGGCAACACACGCTGGTTCATAGGGTTGTCGGGGGAGCGCAACCACTCCTTCTTCAGCAGCTGCTTCAGCTGCGACAGCCGCATGTTGGGGTTCTCCTGCTTCAGCCGCGGCAGTTGTACCTCCTCGAATGCGGTGAAGGCTGCACGCATGCGGCGCTCAGGGTGCCGGTCTGCATCCTCTGCCACACTATGGGGTCTGGAGTCAGTGCCCAGAGCCGAAGGCTAGGCCCCCACCCATGCCTGCAAGGCTCCGCCCCAACCATGCCTCCTGCCTCAGGCCCCGCCCACCTGAGCACTGCTATGGCATCCTCTACTGTGCGAGCTTCCAGGCTGCCCTCTTCCTGCAGGCGCCGGTTCAGGTTCTCCTCCAGCGGTAGCTCCAGGTGGCTCTTGGCCTTCTCCACTGCAGAGGACAGGGGCGGGATGTGAGCACCCAGCGGGGGGCCAAGTCCTTGGGGGTGCGCCACCCTCGGCCCTGTGCCCATTCCACACGCACCTGATTCCACACGCTGCTCTCTGCGCAGGGAGTCCTCAATCTGCGCGCGGGTGACCTTGGCAGGTGCCACACGAGGGGCCTTGCCGCCCTTGAGCCGTGAGTCCTCCTCCTCCAGCAGGCGCTGTGTCTCCTTCTTTCGCTCCAACTGCTCCAGGCGTCGCTTCTCCTTCTCCTCCTATGACAGCAACAGGGTCACCACGGGAGGCCACATCAATAAGCCACCTGAGGGCAGCACCCAAGTGGGTGCTGATCCCTTCCTTCCTCTCGACCCCCCAGGGCACCCTGTGCAGTTGGACCTGGGCAGCTAAAGTGTTTCACAAGGGCACTACTCCGTGAGCATTGCCCCAAATGCTGGGCAGGAAACCCTGTGTGGGTTGGCAAGTACTGAAGTCGGCCTCAGTTTCTCCCTAAGTCAGAGCCAGCATCGTCCTGAGGCTCCCATACCCTCAGCTAGGCCCTGCCACAATGCCTTTGCACACCAGTCGCCCTCTGGGATTGCTCCACAGGTTCTGAAGACCCCACCTCTTCTGTCCCCAGGGCAGAGGGCCTGGGCCCAGCTCTGTGCCCATAGACCCCACCCCCAAAAGAAGGAACAGTTTCCAGAAAGTTCCAAGAGCCCAGGATCAAGTGGTCATCAGTATTGAGACACGTAAAAAACTGGTGATCGTGGGTATACCCAGAGCTGAAGAGATAGCCGAGGCAGGAGTGGCTGAGCGCAGCAGCGTTCCAGGCCAGCCAGGATCACGGAGACCTGGTCCACACGCCCCAAAAGAAGCTGGTACTGGGCATTCCACCAACCCAGCTGTGTAAGCCGGCTGAGGGGCCCGGGTCTCTGTTGCTACCCAGTGGGGGGACCTGCAGCATCGCACTGAACCGAGTTGGCACCTGGGGTTCAAAGGTAGACCTCTGACAGGAAAGGGGACACAACTAGGCTGGGGACGAACACAGGTCCTCTTCAGCTAGCCACTGCATCTGTGTCCCTCCATGGCTACCTAGACTTGGCCCCAGGACGCTGCCCCACCCACCTTGCGCTGCTCCTTCCGCATCACGTGTTTGTCCTCATCCTTCCAGTAAGCATCTTCCAGCTCCTTCTGTTTCTTGGCATCAGCTGCCGCCTTGGCTTCAGCCCTCCGTGCTCGGGCAGCTGCCGACTTGCTGTTCTCGCCCTGGAACTTCTTGGGCATCCCTCAGCAGGCTGCAGGGAAGACAGGTTCTCTCTATGTAGCCCAGGTTGGCAGGACAACACAATCCTCTGACCCTTGGCAGCCAATGGGATAGCAAGGGGGGCACACATGTCCCTCCGGCAGCCTTTCCTCTTACACTAGAATCTGTAACCTCTGCCATAGGACCTATGCAGAGGCTCCACCCCTGAGCCACGCCCCAGCCCCTCTCTGGGGATTCTAGGGAGGGGCTCCACCCCTGAGCCACGCCCCCAGCCCCTCACTAAGGGATTCTAGGGAGGGGCTCCACCCCTGAGCCACACCCCCAGCCCCTCACTGGGGGATTCTAGGCAGGGACTCCACCCCTGAGCCACGCCCCCAGCCCCTCACTGGGTTATTCCAGGCAGGAGCTCCACCCCTGAGCCACGCCCCCAGCCCCTTCACTGGGAGAGTCTAGGCAGAGGCAGTACTGCTGAATCTCTCCTGAGCCTTCTGAAATTTTTTTCTTTTAGTTTTGAGACAGGGTTTCTGTGTGGCTCTGGCTGTCCCTGAGACTTACTCTGTTGACCAGCCTGACCTACCACCACCACCAGACTTGAAAATATATATATATGTATGTATGTATGTATGTATGTATATATATATTTTTTTTTTCGAGACAGGATTTCCCTGTGGCTTTGGAGCCTATCCTGGAACTCGCTCTGGTAGACCAGGCTGGTCTCGCACTCACAGAGACCCTCTTGCCTCTGCCTCCTGAGTGCTGGGATTAAAGGCTTGTGTGTGCCACCACCTATATACTTTTTAACTATTACAATGTTGCACAAAGACTACCATTGCCTCCTCCAGAGGACCCCGTGTATACCAGCAGTCACTTCTGTTCCCTGCCCCGTATCTACTCTCCCTCTCTGGCATTGTCCCTGGAGACATTTCCTGCTAACACACTGTACACCATGTGGCCTCTGTCTGGCTAGTGTCACTCAGCATCGCTGTTTTAGAGCCGTGCCTGTTTGTGTTCCTTGTGATGGTCGACAGTACCACGTGCTGTGTGGAGTGTCTCTGATCACCCCTGGTGTCTCAGCCTAGTGAACCCTGCACGTGAGTTCCTTCACTGTCCCCTCACTCAGAAATCTGTGCAGAACCCCACACTGGATCCCACCAGAGGAAAGGACACACAGGTGCCTTGGGGAGGCATTGTGCTGAGACTGACTCAACTCTAAGGGCCCAGAACCTTAATGGTGTGATGGCCAGTCAGCCCCAAAGGCAAATGCACAAGCTAAGGAGTCTGGCCTTGGGGGGATGGAGGCTTACTGCTGGGGTACCAGGAGTACCCCTCTTCCTGTCAGGTGTGGTGGGGTACACCTGTGACCCAAACACTTGGGAGGCTGAGGCATGGGGTCACCCATTTAAGGCCAACTTGGCTATACAATGAGTCCATGTCAAAAAGCAACCATGGCCAAAATACTCCCACCCCAAAACATCCCTGGCCAAGGCCTAGAGCATGCTGGGCCTCAGATTTGCAGACTGCCTAGTGACTTCGTCTGGATCATCTATGCCTCCCCACATCCCCAGCTCTCTGTGCCCAGGACCACTAGGATATTAGCCACCTTCAAGCCTTCTCTCTGTGTAAAGTCCCTCCTTTCTGGCCCTCCTGGATCCCCGACAGCCAGCTCAGAGCATGACAAGGCCCTGTGGCAGGAATGAGGCTGCATGTTTACAGGGGTCTTCAGAGGCTTCCGGTAGTGAGTGAATAGGAAAGTGCAGGAGGGCAGAGCTTGGGATACACTACTGTCTGGCTTATGAGGCCCTGTGCAGCCGCTTGGCTTAGTGAGGGCTGGGCTAGCCACTGTGGGTACAGCTGGGTGTGGTCACCATGTGGACATCGGTCCTGAGAGCTAGCTACATGGTCAAAACCATTCTATTGCTAGTAGTAGTGAAGGCCCTGACCTACTGGCCAGAGGTGGGTGATATGAGGACAAGCCCATGCAAGGGTGGAGGGCTCTGACCTGGCTCCTAAGCACTGTCCTGCTTCCGACAGTCCATCAGACAGGGGCAGAGCAGTGTGGACCAGAGCAGCGTGGGTCCCCTCTCTGGCTCTGTCCTGTGGCCTAGGCACTCCTGTGAGCCTCGGTTTCCTCATCAGGGACACTGTGGATTCTGACAAACACCCTGCCATGGGGCAGGAACCAGAGCCCTTGCCCGCACAAGACAACCCAGCTGGACCCCAAACAGCCCCCAAACCCACTGAGCCAGGCAGAAAATGGTGAGCAGCAAAGGCCCTCTGGACTGCCAGGAACACGTTCAGACTCGAGGCCACCACTCTCGGGATACCGCGGAACAGACGCACCCAACTCCACTCCATCGTGTCATGAGAGTCTCCGAATCTTTTCCCGAGGCAGCCACACCTTCTTCCGTTTGAGTCTTCAGACACCAGTCAGCCCTGTGCCTCAGCAACTTTCCCTCCTCCTGCCTCAGCAGTGCTGGGATGACAGGTGTGCAGACCATGCCAGGCTTAGGCTCCTCTTCTAACCCAGTAAAAGCCAGGTGGACGTGGTGGCCCATGCTGAGTTCCAGGTCAGCCTGGGCTACACAGAACCTGCCTTAAAAGGTGTGGGCACAGCGAGAAGGCCAACAGGAAATTTCTCTCTGAGACCTTTGCTGGGGAGGCATTTTTCTCCTGACAGAGCCCCGCTACGTTGCCCAGGCCGGCCAGGGACGCACAGTCCCCGTGGCTGAGTGACTAGTGACTGAGTGTTTTTATCATTTAAATCGTCGTCCCCTGCAGGTAGGGAGCATAAAGGAGGCCGTGTGCAGAGGGCCCTCACCGGGAACCACATCAAGTCCGCACCACCAGCTCGGTTTCCCGACCTACAACCACGTTCCCAGGTTGGGTGTGGCGGGCGCACGCCTGGGACCCCAGCGCCTGGCAAAGCTGAGGCAGGAGGACTAAGCCGAGTTCGAGGCTACAAAGTGAGCCCAGGGGTCCAAATGACCCCCTCAAGAATGCCACGTGGTTCCCCGTGACTGCCAGGCCGCGCGGCCAGAAAGGGTGGCGGACGCCGCCGCCGCCGCCGCCTCCAGGGCGCCCTCCAGGCTCGGGCCGGGCGGGGCGGACGCGCACCAGCTCCGCTCCCCGCCGTCGGCCACGCCTGCGCGCCGGGAGCTCCCGCCACTGGGCGCCCCATCGCCGGTTCCGCCTTCCCGGCGGGAGGACCCCCCACGGCCGGGCCGCGCCCGCCCAGCGAGCCCCGCAGCCCGGCTCCGCCCGCGCCGCAGCCGCTCCTACCTCTTCCCCCGGCACCAGCCCGGTCGCGTGTCGGTGACGTCGCCGCGCCTGCGTACTCACCTGTCGGCGGCGCGCGGCTCGTGACGTCCTCGGGTGCCGCCATGTTGGTAAAGGATGTACCGACACCCTAGCTTCTCACTAAGCCGAAGTTTTCAACCGATGTTGCCAGCTTTTCTTTTTTTCTAAGAAGATTATGCCTCGGAATATATCATGTTATACTCTCCTTTCAGGTATCGATGAACAAAGACGGAAGGTAAAGCTACAACCTACAACAACGACCCTACCAAGCTGGCCGCTGCCCGGAGTAAAGATGGCGCCGCTGGCGTCACACTCGATCTTTGGTTGCCGGGCCGCCAGGGGGCGCCCGTGGCCCGCGCGGGGTCGCGGCCCGGCCTTTCCTGGGCACTTTGCCAAGCCAATGGCTACCCCAGCTCACAGAAAAAGCGAGAAAGGCATTCTTTGCCCCGCCCTGGTGGGGAAACCGAGGGTCAGAGTGAGTAGAAGTTGAGTTAGACTAAAGTGCAACCGACATAGCAAGGCATGGTTTCCCAGCACAAAGGGCCCTGACGCGGGACAGCACCGACACTGTCTCAAGGATAAATGGAGATAAATTAATAACTAAATAAACGCAGCTACTCGGTTTCCTCCGTTGCTCTCATCAGCCTCTCCCTCGTTGATGACTTCAACTGTCACGGTTTATTCTTTTTTTTTTTTTAGTTTTATTTTCCGAGACAGGGTTTCTCTGTGCAGCTCTCGTAGACCAGGCTGACCTCGAACTCACAGAGATCCGCCTGCCTCTGCCTCCCGAGTGCTGGGATCAAAGGCCTGTGCCACCAATGCCCGGCTGTTTATTCTTTCTTTACTTACCCACACCACCTCGTTTTTCTTTTTTGACACCTGTTTTGCTTCATCAGTAATTAAGTTTATCTTAGTCTGTCATAGTTCCAATGCTGTACATCCCTGTCAGACTTACTGGCACTTGGGTCGTTCCTTGGAGTCTCTGTGTGTCAAGATGGCAGTTTCAGAGGGGTTCAGTTTCGAGCCCTGGAGGAGGGAAGCGTGTGGCTTTCCAGTTAGGTCCCACAGGACAAGTTGAGCCATTCTTCCAAATGGGACCTGAGTCACTCCAGGAACTTCCCCTGCTCTTGCACCTGCCATGGCTCCCCATTGCCCTGCAGGTCTTCCTCTACGCCTCACCTCATAGCGCCAGCCTTCCTCCTTTACTGTCAGCCGCAACCCCTCCAGCCTCCTTTCCAAAAATCACCAAGCCTGGTCCTGCCTGAATCTGCTTCCCCAATGACTAATTGGAAACAGAGGACCTGCAGGCATCTGGGGTGTTGTTTGGCATCCGGAAAGCAGTTAGGCTGAGATGCAGGAGCTGGGCATCCTCCACACCCACTGTGGGGCTGCAGACTGGGGCACAGCCCCTCCACCGTCCCCCGAAGTTGCCCGGGAATTTGACTCAGGTGAAGGCCAGATGCTGTCTGTCTGGATGGAAAAGGGCTTCGGGAGGTGCAGAGTGACTAAGAGAGGTTCTGGAGGCGAGGCCACCCGGGGCACGGGCGTGGGCTTCAGGGAAGAACCGCGCTCCAGTAAAAGACTTTAAAAGTTTTTAAAGTTCCGTGTTCCTTTCGGTGCGCGCGTCGCCTCCGGTCCTGGGTGCTGAGGGGGTGGGGGTGTCAGAGGACACCTAGCTTGTCCCCTCACCTCGGGGAAAGACAGGATGTGGCAAAGGTGGGAGCAGGAGAAGGAGCCGCCCGGGCTATGCCCATCCTATAAATGGGAAACACTAGAAATTTTCAGGTTCCAGCCAGGGAGGGAGGGGCCTTGAGCATTAGAAACTGTCCGGGTCCCTGCTCAGCCAGGTCCCTGGGCGAAGGCTCCTCCCATATCAGGGTCCCAAGGTTTGCACCCCATCCTGCCTCGGGTATGGGGCACGAACACCAGATGGCACCTTCCAGGGAGATGCTGACCTCAGGCTCCTACTTTAGGCTTTTGTGAGGACATCAGACAGTGTAGACCAGACTGGCCTGGAACTTACCTGGAAATCCACCTGCCTCCGACCGCCAGGCAGAGATTAAAGGCGTGGGCCACCACTCCTGGTCTTATTGAAGACAGAGTACTATTGGCCCAGGATGGACTAGAACTCACTATGTAGCCATGGATGACACAGAACTGATCCACAGGCCTCAGCCTCCTGTCAGCTGGGATGGTAGGCAAGTCCGTATGTAAGGAACCCTCAGGTCATTGCATTTCAAGGTGTCTGTCGTCGTAAGAGGCTTTAAAAACGGAACAGGGTAGGAACTATGACCCGGTGGGAAAAGGCACTGCACCCCAACATCCAGAGCTGGTCCCTCATCTAAGTGGGGGAAGTTGAGAAGGACCAGAAGAAGAGATACAGTTGTTGACATGTGATGCCAAGATCCACTTTCCCAGGCACTTTAGAGCTAGATGGTCGCCATCCGAAGTGATGGGATGGTCCCCAGACGAGGACCACCTCCTCCTGGACTAGGCCCTGCATGGCCTCTGTTGCCAGGAAGACAACCACATTGTATGGTATTCAGAGGAAATTAGCAAAGAACACCAGGTGTGGTAGTGCAGATACACTATGTCAGCACTAGGAAGGCTTGGGCAGGAGAATTTTCTCGAGTCTGAGATCAGCCTGAGCTACATAGACATATTTCAAAACAGTGAGTTCTGGGCCTCAGTGGGTAGTAGAGTGTGGCAGCTCAGTGGGTAAGGTGTGGTAGCTCAGTGGGTAGGGTGTGGTAGCTCAGTGGGTAGGGTGTGGCAGCTCAGTGGGTAGAATGTGGCGGCTCAGTGGGTAGAGTGTGATGGCTCAGTGGGTAGAATGTGGCGGCTCAGTGGGTAGGGTGTGGCAGCTCAGTGGGTAGGGTGTGGCGGCTCAGTGGCGGCTCAGTGGGTAGGGTGTGTGGCTCAGTGGGTAGGGTGTGGCGGCTCAGTGGGTGGGTGTGGCAGCTCAGTGTAGGTGTGGGGTAGCTCAGGTGGCGTGTGTCAAAGCCAGGACACAGGAGGACACAGGAGTCTGAGGAAGGAGGATCAGGAGTTCAAAACTAGCCTTGAATTTGAGGCCAGAGTAGGTTGCAGGAGACCTTGACCTTCCTCCCAAAAAAAGGGAAAAGAATAAAAAAAAAGGCGGGAAGTGGTGGCACACCTTTAACACCAGCACTTGGGAGGCAGTGGCCTGTGGATCTCTGAGTTTGAGGCCAGTCAGAGCTACAGAGAAAAAAAAGAAAGAAAAAAAAAACTCTTAAAAAGTGTTGTTTCTGCTTCCTCAAGAAAAGGCCAGCTGACCTCCAGCGAATGACAACATTACTTGGTGCCTCTGGGGAAATGCAAACGTTTGTCCTGATAAAGTCATCACCTGTGTTTGCTATTAAACTTCTTAATTTTATCTAAATGGCAAAGTTCAGCCATGACATTGCTTTGATACGATGATAAATTTACTGTTTGGAGACAGAAACTCAAGCAACTGGGGTGACCTCCTTTGGTTGATGTTGAGACAGGATCTCTCCGTGTAGAGCAGGCTGGTCGAAAGCTAAGGGATTCTCCAGTGAGGATTGAAGGTGGTCGCACCACACCCCGATTATGTTGGGGTTGGAACCCAGAGTTTCACGCATGCTAGGCAAGCGACCTACGCATCGAGCTACCACCATCTCAGCTGCTGCCATGTTTTATGAAGTCAGTTTTGCTGTGAAGGTGAGGCTGTCCCCAAACCCTGACGTTTCAGCTCTACAAGTAGGAGGTGACAGGAGGGGGGGGGGTCACACCCAACTCACAATCAGTTGTGCATTTTCAGTCAAACACAGACTGATCAGGCAGCCAACAGGCTCAAGTTCCCTCCCAGTCTGGTGCGGCTTGTTGACATTGCTAAAAACGGAGGCCCCTTGTCGTAACACAGCTTTAAACAGCAATTAACAGTGGAGATCACTGAACATGGTTCCCCTAGATCACAGCACTGCACTGGCCAAACATGGTCACCACAGCACCTCAAAAACTAGGAGTAGGAAGAGGAGGAGGGAGAGGCGGGACCCTAATGTCCCTGTTTTAAGCCACCTTCTCTGACACCTTGAAGAATCTATATGCTCCTCCCAAAAGGTACATTTTCACACTCTTGCAAAATTCATCTGCTCAGAATCAGGCCTTAATCTTCTGCACATGAAACACTGCTGAGGTCACGCTGCCCAAGTCAGCGAGCCCAGCGGTCCACAGCCAGAGCCAACTGGGTCATCTTCACGCAGTCAGCGGGGTCCAGAGGCACAGGCTGCAGTGTGGTGAGGTGGGGTGCAGGTGGTGCCCACCTAGGATTCCCCTCAGGGGCTGGATCTGTTCCTAGTTTCATCCCAAGTGAGGGGCATAGAAGAAAAACAAGAGTTAGTTCAGTTAAAATGAATCCCAAAATCTAAACCAGTACTGGTAAAGACAGAGCAAGATCCTGGGCAGCCTTGTCACAGCCAGCATCACTGTACCAGAGGGACCCCCTCCTGGGTCTCCTCATAGGGGCTGGGGGTGGGACACCCCCCACCCCGACCCCCATGCTCAGGTGAGATAGAAGCAGCTTCCCATTTCTTTCTTTTCCACTGGAATTCAGGTAATATCTAGCAGGATTTTGGGGGGCGGGGGTTTCAACACAGGGTTTCTCTGTGGCTTTGGAGCCTATCCTGACACTCCCTCTTGTAGACCAGGCTGGTCTTGAACTCACAGAGATCCGCCTGCCTCTGCCTCCTGAGTGCTGGTATTAAAGGTGTGCGCCACCACCGCTACCTGGCTGTTACTGTTTTCTATTGTGCTTCTAAGTTAATTGTTTGTTTATTTTGAATGTGTGAAGCCCAGAGGTTGGCTCTGCATGACTTCCTTCCCCCTCTGCCTCCTTGTTTTGAGGCAGGCTCTCTCACGGAACCTGGAAGTCACCAATTTATCTAGACTGCCTGGCCAGCAAGTTCCAGAGGGACTTGTTTTTCTCTGTGTCCCCATGCTGGGATGACAGGGGCACGCCTGGTATATTTTATTTTTAAAACGTTATATGTATGACTGTCTTGTCTGTCTGTGCACTCATGCATTCAGTGCCCACGTCGGTGAGAAGAAGGCATCAGATCACCTCAACTGGAGTCCCGGAAGGTTGTAGCCACCATGGGTTGCTGGGAGTCAAACGTGGATCCTCTGCGGAGCAGCCAGTGCTCTTAGCTGCTAAGCTGTCTCTCCAGCCCCTAGATCTTGTGTTTGATTAAAGCTGATGTAAAATGAAACTTATCATGGTGTCCAGTCTACAGGAACTTGGCCTCTTCTCTACTAAGGTCTCCCCTCCCCTGCCAAGTCCCAAAATGTTCCACTGCCAAACTGTTGGCAGTCACCCCAGCCCTGGCCTGTTCAAGTTCAGTGGAGCCACTCACTCTGAGGACTTCTGTGCCCAGCTGACACCCATGGTCTTATGTGTCAGTTTCCTCCAAGAGCCCAGGATGTGACTCCCTGCTGATTCCTGGCCCCCTGGCCTAGACCTAACATTGGGACTCATGCTAGTCCCTCCTCAGTGACCCCAGATTCTCATCTGACCCTGGGGCCTGTCAGCTGCAGCCCTGCCTCAGCCCTCTCCTCAGCTGCCCTAGCCGTGACTCACCTGCAGGCATCTTGTCTCAAAACAAATGTTTGAGAAAGGACCAGACCCAGCAGCCACCCTGGAGCCTGATGTGAGGTGGGCTGGATGGGCACAAAGCCCAGCACGTGATGAGGCCCCTGGGGACACAAAGGGAGGCCAAGGGCCTGTTTGCTTTCTGGGGTTGACCCCTCTTCTCCTCTCCAGCTGCAATCTGCTACACTGGATAATGTGGGCTGTGTGCTTGCTAATATGGGGACAATCTGCAGACTCTGCCGGCATCAAACATGGGCCACCAGTAACCTGTGGGGTCCTCTTGTTAAAGGCACAGCTCCAGCGGCAGAACCTGGGGAGATCCCAAAAACAACCCCACATTCTTCCTTCCATTTTCTTTTCTTCCCCACCCCCTTTCTTTCTTTTTGTTTGGAGACAGGGTTTCTCTGTGGCTTTGGAGGCTGTCCTGGAACTGGCTCTGTAGACCAGGCTGGTCTCAAACTCACAGAGATTCACCTGCCTCTGCCTCCCAAGTGCTGGGATTAAAGGCGTGTGCCACCTTGTCCAGCTCAATAAATGTAAATCTTGTTCACTTTGAAAGTTTTTTTCTTTTAAAAATATTTATTTTGTTATTTTTATGTGCATGCGTGTGCCTGGTGCCTGGAGAAGTCAGAAGCAATATTGGATCCCCTGTAGCTGTGAGGCACCATGTGGGTGCTGGGAGCCAAACCTGGGTCCTCTGCAAGAGCAGCAAGTGCTCTTTGCCACAGATCTCTCTCTCTAGCCCTTACAGTTTGTCTTTTTATTTTTGTTACAGAAGAAATGGTGGGATTGTTCTTGCGGTTTGCTGAAAAGTCCCGAAGCCCCAGGCTTACCACTCATGCTGGGTGAATTCAGGAAAATCATTTACCCTATCAAGAAGCAGACAGCACTTGTGTCATCGCTGAGCTTCAGGCACAGGGCACAGGGGCTTTGAACTCTAGGCCAACAGCTTGGCCACCCACTGTAACCAGCCCAGCTCCAGTTCGTACCCAGAGACACAGACACAGTCTGTCCTCACTCCACCTCCGCCCATCATGAAGACTCCAATGGGGGCTCACTCACACACCCTCCATGGCTCCCTACTGCCCTCCACACTTTCTTCTCCCATTCTGATTCCTATTTGTTTTTCTGTTGCACTTCAGGCCGACTTCCTGGGGTCCGCCCTCTGGAGCTGCACACAGAGGCAAGACTCAATACTGCACAATGGAGGGAGAGGGGATGACACCCTTCCACTCACATGTGCTGACCGGTGCTCTGCAACTGAGCGTTGCTCCCCCTGAAGGACCCTGGGTTTTTAGAAAAGCACAAAGCAGGGTCTGGTCAGGCTTTGGGTTCCCAGGGCAACTGTATTTCAACTCTTGCCAGGTCTTGGTGAAAACAGTTTGGAGAACCAGAGAGGTGCAGCCACAGGCTACAGGTCACACAGCATCCTCAGTGGGATTCTAGTGGATAGTGTCATGCTCGGGGAGCCCCAGTTCTAAGGGAGGCTTGACTGTGGCCAGGTCTTGAACCTTGAATTTGTTTGGGACTTGAGACAGTCTCAGGTAGCCCAGGCTGGCTTTATATTCGCCTCGAAGCCAGGATGACACCTTCAGCTTCTGGTCCTCCTACCGCAGCTACATGCACCACTCAGGTGGGTGGTCCTTGGGTGTTTGCATCACAGGTGTCCTAGAGCTAGCCAAGCCTGGAACTGATGCTGCCAAAGAACTTAACTGCTTCCTGTCTGCTGTGGCCCCCTCCATCCTGGCTTCCTGACAGCACCCCTGCTGTCCCAGAGCCAACAGGAATGTTGGCAGATTCCTGGCCTCAGCCATGGATGCCAGATCAGCAGGGGAGGCATGGAGGGAGGGCCCCACCTGACTCTTTGGGCAATCCACAGAGTTGGGGGTGAGCAGGAGGCCAGAGCTCAGTGCTCTGTCCTGGAGGGCAACAGGCAGTTCTTGGAGGGGTCGCCAGAGTCTGGTGAGTCATCAGGTGGAGCTTCAAGCAAGCTTCTAGAATTTCTACTCAAATGAGCCCACCACAGGATAGAGCTGTGCAGAACAGCCAGGGGCCTGTGCGTGCAAAAATGCTAAAAACAATATTAGGAGATTGAAGCCAGCTGTGAAGGACACTGGACAGGAGCGTACGGGGCTTCATGCCAGGGACCAGGGGGGCCCTGGAGCTCTAAGGGCCTGGATCATTCAAACACATGAAGAGGGGAAATTCCCCAAGAGCAGCTCCTCATGCTGACTAGCCGATAACATCCCACAGCCCCCCAAGACTTGTGCTAAATGAGGAACTGGGGAAATCAGGCTGATGAAGCTTGGGTAGTGGATCTGGCCTCAGGTCAGGTGACTGAAGGACAGACATGATATATTCCAGGTGTGGCAGGGCTGCGGCCACCCTGGCTGGCAGTGAAAGCTGCTCTGGGGATGTTTGCCACTGAGATAAGAAAAATAATCGAGTCCACGGCGAAACAGAAAAGAGGGACCATTGAGAGGGCTCAGTAGGTAAAGGAGGTTGCTGCCAAGTCTGAGAACCTGAGTTTGACCCTCCAGTTTGATCCATGGAGGAAGGAGACAGCCAATTCCTGCAAGCTGTCCTTGGATTACATATGCCCGGCATTACTGTGTGTTTGCATACACACAAATAAAGGCAACATCTTTAAAAAAAAAATAAGGGAAGTGATAGCAAGGCAGTGGTGGTGCACGCTTTTAATTAGGAGGCAGAGGCAGGTGGATCTCTGTGAGTTTGAGGCCAGCCTGGTCTTCAGAGCGAATGCCAGGATAGCCAGGGCTACACAGAGAAACCCTGTCTCAGAAAACCAATAGATGGATGGATGGATGGATGGATGGATGGATGGATGGATAGATGGCTAGATAGATAGAAAGGAAGTGGTAGGTCCTGGAGGAGAGGATGTCGGAGGCTCCTGAACTTCTTGCTTGACAAAATGAACACTGGAGAGGTGGAGGTAGAAGTGTTCAGGGTCTTCCTGAGCTACACAGTAAGGGAGGGGATAGCCTGGGCTACATATACTTTGTCTCAGTCTGGCCCCCCAAATTAAACATGCCTCTGCCATAGGAGCCAGCCAGGTCATGGCCACCCAAGAAACAAGTTCCTCAGGAGAAACCAAAGTACAGTGACCTGAGGGGCGTGGCTTCCAGGAGGTGGTGCCTGCTTAGGGCCCCCACACAAGGTGTTTGCACAGAGCCCTGGTGCACAGTCTTGTGGAATATTCTATCAAGGAACAAAAGGAGCTTACGATAAGGATATCCTTTTATTAGAAAAACACCAGCCAAATGCAAGCTAGAGCGTGTACCCAGGGCAGCTGAGCAGCAAGGCCAGAGGGAAGGGCTCCCATGTGCCCGATGTCGCCCTCACCTTGACCACGCCCTGACAGCCTCTAACAGGCATGGTTTACTGTCCCCTACAATATTCCTTTACACTGTGTGAATATTTGTCACTGGTTGGTTTAATAAGGAAGCTGGCTGGCCTGTAGCCAGACAGGAAAAGGTTAAGCGGGAGAACCAGACTAAGGGAATGCTGGGAAGAAAGGGAGCAGAGTCTGAGGATTCGAGAGGCAGACTAGAAAGATGTTCACAGATGAGGTAAAAGAGTCTCGGAGCCGTACAAAGGTTAACAGAAATAATTTAAATTGTAAGAACTTGCTGGAGACAACCCTGAACTATTGGCCGGGCATTTATAATTAATAAGTCTCTGTGTCGTTATTTGGGAGTGGCTGCTGAGACAATCTTCTAGACTTTTCTCATTCTGGGAACAGAGCCTCTGGCACACACAACAAACCTTTACCAGGTCATGACTGTCCACTTATTTGCTTGCTTGTTGCCCTTTTCCTTCCTTCCTTCCTTCCTTCCTTCCTTCCTTCCTTTCTTCCTTCCTTCCTTCCTTCCTTCTTTTCTTTCTTTCTTTCTTTTTGAGTCTGGAACTCTTAGCACCCCTTCTGCCTCAGCTTTCTGAGGGCCGGGATCTCAGGTGCCACTTGCTTCTGTAGATTCCCTTAGAGTGTAGAGATTAGGTTTTCTGTAGATATTTCTTACACTATTTGTCTAGGGAACCAGGACCCCAAAAGAAGACCATATATGTTCAATAAGAAAATAAATTTTCTTTTCAAATATTTTTTAATCTATGGGTTCCATACTGATACCAATTGTACATGAACAGCCACAGCAATTTTATTCATTGTAGACAAAAGCTGGGAACAATCTAGCTATCCTGCTGGGCATGGGTGGCACACTGTCGTATGTCCACACAATGGAATACTACTTGGCATTGAAAATGAGTGGAATATTGATATACACAAAAGCATGGAGAGATAAGTAGACATAGGTCAGACTTCTGTAAGACCCTGTGTCAAAAAAAAATTGGAGGGTTAGGTGTGTAGTTCTGTGGTAGAGCACTTGCCTAGCATGCACCCAGGTGAAGGGTGGAGAGCTTGGGAGGTGACATATATGGGGTCTCCTGGAAGCTGTAAGGAATTAGCAGAGGATGGGTGGCTGATTACAAAAGAAACATGTTCTCTGATAGTTCTGCAAACCACAAGTTCACACTCAAGTTGTCACCATGTCCGTGCGTCTTGTGAACCCTCTGAAAATCTGTCCCTTTGCACCTCCTGGCATCTCCAGCAATCCTGGTGCTCTGTGTTCTGGAGACACCTCACTCTCCCTCTGCCTTGGTTTCTGTGTCTGTGCTTTCCAGTGTTAAAAGAACTCTTTCGTAGTGGTGGGGATGGGACCCTGTGCCTACTGTGTGCTGGGCAAGCCCTTTACCGCCGTGCATGGGGCCAGGCCAGGTTACCTTTATTTATTTGTTTTGGGACAGGGTGTCCAGGCTGACCTCAAGTACACTGTGTAGCTGAGGTTGACCTTGAATTTCTGAACCTCTCCAGTTGTCTGGGTGACAGCCCTCAGTTTCTCTGCCTATTAAATGGGCCTGGGTGGCTCAGCCACTGACCGCAGCTCTACAAAGGTCCCGAAGGTTCCAGGCGTTTCCTTTGTGGGTGGAGAACCATCCCTCTTCGTTTGGGTGAGGGTGGGACACGGGGACCCCGGAGGGGGCGGGGCCTGTGCCAGCCAAGCTTCTGAACACGCTCCCGTCCAGCCAATCAGAGAGGAGACTGCTGGCCCGCGGCGCGCGATTGGCCTTCTGGGCCCCGCCCTCAGAGGTTGGTCTCAAGATCGCATCCCGGGGACAGCGGGTGGTGGGCCTCGTCGCCTGGCAGGAAGCCAGGGTGCTTTTTGGTCGCAGCAGGGATGTCTTCCGGACCCTGGGAGAAAGCGGAGGACATCACAAACGCTCCCCAGATGGGCTCCCCGAGGACCAGGTCGGCTATGTGCAGCTCAGCCTCCGCTGCCACCATCCGGTGCTGCGCACTCACTCTGCCGAGCCTCAGCCCCGCTCCATCTCAGGCTGTTTTGAGACAGGGTCTCAGTCCGTATTCCAGTGGAGCCTCAAATTTACAGTGATCCTCCAGTCCCAGCGCTGAGACCACGACCATGCCCGCACCCAGACCCAATCACTATTTTATTTTGTATTATGGGTATGGGTGTTTGGCCAGCATGTGCACACCGGAAGCCAGAAGGGGGCGTGGGACCCG